>NC_092821.1:40106194-40439319 GCF_023375885.2 Dermacentor andersoni | reverse complement strand
GGTATAACGGTGTTATTATTCAGCAGAACAATTGTCATATTTGAGAGTTTTGACGTGTAAGACTACGTTTTGCACGTGTAGATTATTTATTTTCGATACTCCTGCTCTTAGTTGTGAGCATGCCTAGTGGGCATACAACTATATAAAAAGTCAGAATTAAGGGTCACAAATGGTATATATAAAATAAAATTAAGTCCACTAAACGAAAATGTAAAAAAAAAATTCTTAATAAATAAATGGATCTTTCAACTAACATAGATTGGCTACATAATTAAAGGGAGTACAACTTCACGTGAATATACTTTGGAACTATGCGCTTGCATTTACAAAAAAAAAGAATAAGAAAGGAAGAAAAGGCAGTGTTTTCAGGTGTTAATGTATGTATACTGCGATTTCACATTGCACACATTATCACAAAACAATACATGTTAAAAATACTCAAGTTCTAAGTTTAAAAGCAGCGCCATAAAACTGGAAAAGAAAGTGACGCACACAAAAACACAGCGTTTGTGTGTGTCTCGCCTGTCCACTATGATTCTTCTCTTGTTAAATTTCGACATTTGTGCGTAGCCGTCATCTGTGTGTAGAGGCGCGCGTTTCGATTACTTGAGCGCAGAGCGGCGAGATTATCTTCCCAAATGCATATCAGTGCCTCAGTTGTGGCGTCAGGCCAAATGATACGCTTTTTTGTAAGATATCTGGGAAGCGCCAGCGCTGCACTCGGGAGACGTACCGTCCGCCATTTTGCCCGTTTCCGAAACGTCGGTTACACTAAACCGAGGTTGCCAAGCTCGGTTGGCGGTCAACCGCGGTTAGCGGCCTAACCGCAGTTTCGTCTGCCGTGCAACCGCGTTTAGCGATAACCGCGGTTACGTTAACAGCGGTTAAGGTCGCCTGTGTAACAGGGGTATAAGTAGTTCTGGAGGCGGGTGGTAATCAGTCTCTGATAAATTTTGCCCAGGCAGGAGCTCAGAGAGATAGGTCGAAGGTTATCGATCTCAAGCGTTTTGCCTGGTTTCGGGATCCGAATAATATTTGCATGTTTCCACTCAGGCGGAACTGTACCTTGTTCCCAGTGTGCGTTGAGGAACATTGTGAGTTCCTGCACAGCTGCATCGCTGAGCTTCTTTATGAGGCCATAGTTGACATGATTAGCACCGTTGGCGGTATTTCGAGTGCAGCTGCGGATAGCGGCATAGACCTCATCGACCGCAATGGGGCGGTCTAGGGTGTGATTTGGGCCTCCCTGGTATGTACCCTGATAGGGAACAGGGGTGGTGGCGCCAAAGCATTTGCGTCGGATTTGCTCCAAGAGCTCATCTTCAGTACCTGGATAGATGTGGATGAGTCTTGCTACCGCTTTATTCGTTTAATTTTTCGTTGCTGTGGGATCAATGAGTGACTTTAGGATATGCCAGGTGCGGGTCGTGCCCAGTGATTTTTGTAGAGTGTCCCTAAATTAAGCCCGATTAAGGCGGGTAAGTTGCACCGCAAAGTATCCCGCCTGGGCTGCGAGAGCACCGATTTCAAGCTTTAACCTGCGATGGTGCTTCTGGGTCTTCCACCTCTTGATGAGGCTGCGACGTGCCTCCCAAAGATATAGAAGATGGCCGTCGACTTCTGGATTCTGTAAAGTTCTGGCTATGCTCTTCATGCACTTCTCTCTCAGTTGTGTAAGTTGTGCAGTCCAATCATTGAGATTTGTAAGACGTTCGACAGTCAAGGTGCTTTCTTTGCCAAAGGCGTCCCAGTCTGTTATCCTTGCTTGCCCGATGGGGTGACAAGTGGCGCACTCCGTGAGTTGGGTTCAGACGATGTATTGGTCGCTGCCCAATGTCTCTTGCATGTTTTCCCAATTGTACGTCGCCTTGCCCCGAACTACAGTTAGGTCGGGACTGCTGTCTTGGGACACACTGTTTCCGAGTTACAAGGTAGCACCCGGATCGTTAAGCAAGTATAACTGAAAATCGTCTATAGCCGCAGCTAATTGCCTGCATTTGGCGTCTGCTTTGCTGTAGCCCCACATATCGTGGCGTGCGTTGAAGTCGCCTACTATGACTATTTCTTTGTCTCGTGCGATACGGCAGGCTTCACGAATGAGAGTTCGAAGATCCGTGTATGATTCCCTCGGTGGGCTAAGACACACAGACACACACACACACGCACGCACGCTTATCTATCTATCTATCTATCTATCTATCTATCTATCTATCTATCTATCTATCTATCTATCTATCTATCTATCTATCTATCTATCTATCTATCTATCTATCTATCTATCTATCTATCTATCTATCTATCTATCTATCTATCTATCTATCTATCTATCTATCTATCTATCTATCTATCTATCTATCTATCTATCTATCTATCTATCTATCTATCTATCTATCTATCTATCTATCTATCTATCTATCTATCTATCTATCTATCTATCTATCTATCTATCTATCTATCTATCTATCTATCTATCTATCTATCTATCTATCTATCTATCTATCTATCTATCTATCTATCTATCTATCTATCTATCTATCTATCTATCTATCTATCTATCTATCTATCTATCTATCTATCTATCTATCTATCTATCTATCTATCTATCTATCTATCTATCTATCTATCTATCTATAGTCATGTCATAAGAAGCCAACAAACACTGACACCAAGGACAACATAGGGGAAATTACTTGTGCTTAGTAAATGAAATAAAGAAGAAACTATAAATTAATGGAAATTAAAGTGGATGAAAAAACAACTTGCCGCAGGTGGGAACCGAACCCACAACCTTCGCATTTCGCGTGCGCTGCTCTACCAATGCGAAGTGTGAAGGTTGTGGGTTCAGTTCCCACCTGCGGCAAGTTGTTTTTTCATCCACTTCAATTTCCATTAATTTATAGTTTCTTTATTTCATTTAGTAAGCACAAGTAATTTCCCCTATGTTGTCCTTGGTGTCAGTGTTTGTTTGCTTCTTATGATAGGACTAACAAAAATCGGGCCCCTTGGTTAACCCACTTTCTTCTCGTTCACATATATATATATATATATATATATATATATATATATATATGGGGTTTCTTCAAAGGTTAAAGCTGAGACGAGAAACCGGTTGGAAGACGTGTTTACTAAACATTTTCGGCTGGCGGACCAGCCTTTCTCAGAGTACAGTAACGCATGAACAACACATACACAGCTTTAAAAGCCCCGTACAAGAGCAGCGGGCGCACTATCTGCGCTGACTAGACCTTACACTGCGCATCATAAATGATTATCATTGCGCATTATAAGTTATTAACAATGACACGCGTTTTGGACTACAAAAAATGAAATGCAGATGTGTTCAGGATACAATATATGCAAACATCACTCTCAGGTAAGGGCCAGCGGTTACCATGATTATGTGTAGTGAAAACAAAATGACATCCATATGCAGATACAAAGGCGTGATGTTTAGCACATGGCATCGCTCAGCGCAACCTCGAATTGTCTAAAAATTGAGGTGTTAAGCGTACAACTTCAAGCCACATACGTAAGAAAACCACGTGTAAAAAAAGCGCTAATATCATACATGTACACCGTCTGGGCGGTGTATACTTGTACTCAATCTCAAGTTAGACAGGTTAGTCTTCCTTTGTTTTCATTTATTCTGGACGAGACAGTTTTAAATTTATGAATCAGGTAAGATTCGCGAAGCTCGAGGTCATGGCTGGTGCGGAATCCAAATTCGAGTATGGTTACTTTGAGATTGTTAAATGAGTCCCCCGGTATGTTAAACATGTTTCGAGAGTGGTAGGTTTGGTAGGGACTTGGCATGCGATCTGTGGTTGTTAAAACGGATCCTGAAAGGTGTTTCAGTCTGGCCTATGTATTGCATGGGGCAAGTGCCGCACTCGAGCAAGTGCACTACGTTACACGAACCACGGTTGAAACTGCTTTTAATTGTGAGCATGAATTGGCTGGCTGTGCTGGTAGCTGTAAATGTAGGTGTTATATGAGGGCAGACTTTGCAACGTGGTTTATTGCAGCGGCTGCAACCGGTCGAGTTAGAAGTGGCGATTTGTGAAGACGTTAGTATGTCGCCTATGTTTTTCGAACGCCTATACACGACACGAGGTGGCTCAGGAAAAATGGACTTTAACCTGTCGCTTTGACTTAGAATGTTGTAGCGTTTGGAGGGTATGCCTGCAACCTTAGGGTTAGACGCGGAATGTGTGAGTATCAAATTAGCCGACTAGGAGCCACTGGGCTTGTTTCTGCCCTTAAGAAAGACCATCTGATCGTGTCCTGCCGCTCGGTGTATTGCGTCATCGAGCATCTTTTCTGGATATTTACGGTTGAGAAGTTTCTTTTTGAGTTCCTGGCAACAAGAATTAAAATATGTCTTCTTCGGAGCATATGTGCTTAAAGCTCTGTGCCTGGCTGTATGGAATCGCAGTCTTGCAATGACGCACGTGGCTGCTTTCAAAATGAAGAAATTGAATCAGTTGCCTTTTTGTATAGTTTTGTGATTAGGCGTTCGTCGGAAATAATAATAGTGACGTCAAGGAAGTCTACAGACGATGGGGAGTAATGATGTGTGAATTTGATAGCGGGGTGTGCCTGGTCGAATGCCGCAATGAAGTTAGAGTTCTGTTTCGCTATGCGTCCAAATACAAAACATATCATCGATGTAGCGTTGAAAGTAGACAGGCTTTAGTCGTACACTCTTAAGGAACGCGGCTTCGAACACTCCCAAGAAGCCGTTTGCATAGTTAAGGCCTTTTTTCGTTCCGATCGATGTTCCACTAATTTGTACATAATGAGAATTATTAAATAAGAAGTTGTTAAACTAGAGAACTAAGTTCAGCAGAACCTGGAGGGTTCAGCTGTCAATCGGGCTATTACACTGGAGGTGTTCATAGGAGTTCAAGACAGCCTGAATGCCATCCCTATGGGGAGTATTCGTGTAGAGGGAAATGACATCTATCGTCACCAGAAGCGAGCCTTCCGGAACGGTTAGATCTATTATGTCGTTAAGAAAAGCATTAGGATCCTTAACGGAAGAAGCAAATCTAGCTGTAATAAATTTGAATAAGCTGTAGACAACTGTCGACGTAAGGAGACATGTTTTCTGCGACTGCTCTTATGCCGGACACACACACACACACACACACACACACACACACACACACACACACATATATATATATATATATATATATATATATATATATATATATATATATATATATATATATATATATATATATATATATTTATATATATATATGTATTTATATATATATTCTTGCAAGCTCATCAACATGGAGGAAGGAACAAGATAGGAGGGAGCATACCGCAAGCAACGCGATAGCGGGGTGTGCCTGGTGCAGACCTGGTGGCCCAACACGTGATCGCACTTCAAAGATGCGTGGTCAGTTGTAGCGTTCCCGCTCTGCAGGCAGAGCCACGGCTGGGCAGCTGAACACGCGCGCACTGAATAACAACTACTGGCATAGCTACTGGGAACCAACCTACGGAGCAAGAATCGAGCAAATCTCGATTCTTGCTCCGTGATCTCTGCGCATGAGGTCACGTTGGCTTCACGGAGTGTTCGCTTGCCAAGGCTGGCTGCATGACCGTGATGTTCCCTCCTATATTTTTTTATTCCTACACGCTCACCGATCTCATTTCTACCTCTACCGCGTGACCGTCGGCTTTCAACGTCTCACATGCATTTTTTCCACTTCGATATTTCTAATGCTACTGCATTAAAATAGATGCGTTCGCGTGTAATTTATGACAGGTGTCCACGAACCGACAACGTCTATTCTTCCTTGGTGACAATAGCCTTTCTGGGATGAGGCTGGTTGAAGAACTCTTTACGATACATTTGCTTTCTCCGCACACCTTGGAGTAAAAAGGCATAAAGGGCTCCTTACGTAAGGTTAGGAAATGGGTCACGGAAAAGCAGCATTCAAGATACGTCCCTAAGCCTTTATACATAAATTCCGAGATCCTGCTTCGTAGCAAGAAGAAGTCAATAGCAAGAAAAACTAGATCTAGCCGAATGATTTCGTCACAGTTGTTGCCGTCATCTTCGTTGTCCGCGCGTGGTAAATGTGCTTCGCGACAGCTGTTACGTTGTGGTCATGTTTCTAATTCGCCTTTTCGCCACTGAGTGGTCCCTTGAGCTGAAATAAAATATCAATAGCTTTAAAGGGTACACGGCAATTCGCTTGTATAAATTATCGACGTGAATGTGCGAGTTTCGCAGAACATTAAACCTTTCTGAAACAATTCACGTTTAAACAGAATGGGTGAACCATGGACCATGGCAAACAAAATATCTCGGGAACTCACAGAGCGGGAAGCGTTGAAATGTTGATGTCGTGGTTCCTTTTCAGAGCGCCGGTATACTTGAGTTGTACTTGAACGTGTCGGTGGTAAAACAACCACTAGGTTTTTAAAACACTTCCATATATATAGGGAAAACACGGGGAAAGCGGGAGATGGAAACTGAAGATGATGAGCGAAACGAGAACAATGTAAAACCAGGCGCCAACGTTTCGGCTATAGAACTTGTCTTTTTCAGTGCCACAGTTGCTTTTCCGGGCCCACTATATACATAGAGGTAGGGCTCTTCTAAAAGGGAGAGGGGGTAAATCGGGTGTGCGAGGAAACAACGTAGGCTGTGTCAGCGGCGTGGGTGCAGAATTGAAAAGAAAGGTGGGCTATTCATCTTCGGTGGAGGAATGTGTGGTAGCGCCGTGTGTCAGCCGACTGACGTGTCATCGCCAGACACAAGGCTGGTGACACGGCCGTGTGTCAGCCGGCCGTGTCTTTTTTCGCGGAAGGGGCCTGGGCGACCACGGGAGGCGGGGGGCGAAGGGGGGTCCGCAAGAGATCAATGAGCTATTGTCTCTCTCAAAGAGAGAATAAAATAAGATGCAGAAAAATGGTGCTCGTGAAAAAAATTGCTAAAATTGAGTGCATATAAATAAAAGTGAAAGATGAAAAAAGAAACGAAACAATGAGCAACCAAATGAAAAATAACTAAGTGCTGCCGACTACAGCTTGAAATTTAGCACAGCGTCTAGATTTTAAAGCTCCCTTTGAAACATTTATGCCTATTGGTTGCAATGTTTTGAACTTTTCGATGAAATATGGTTCGCTGTATTTTCTGTCTCCCGCAGAGCGGCAATTCCGCGGTAGGGTGCAGAGTTTAAGTTATTCAAAGTTAGGACCTGGTTGGTTCAAATGCTTGACGAAGGCATTGGGAAGCTTTTTGGCTGCGTCCGGCAGATTTCCGTTTAATCTGACCTTCACTGACTATCCCGTTTCACCGATATATTATTCTTCCTTACAGGAGGAACATTCAAGCATATAAATCACTTCCTAACTTGTAAGGTGGTTTGACTTCGTGTGTATAACTATTTGCGGTGCTTTTAATTTTAATGTACTGTTGACAGTACCTGCAGGTTTTGCACCCCGGGCGACAACATGCTTTTATTACGTAGAACGGTGTTGGCTGACTTTTGCGTGCACTTACCTGCCTTTAAAGTTTCTTTTGCGGCAATAGGTAACCCTTGGTATATCCGGGAATGCTTTTCTCAGTCGCTCGTTACTATATAACATTAAGTAGTATTCTCGTAGGATGTTATGTTCATGTTTATGCAAGCAGTAGGCATAAACGTTTCAAAGGGAACTTTAGAATCTTTTTTCTACGCTAAATTTCAAGTTTTTGGCGGCGAGCACTTACGGAGTCGCCATCTTTCGGTAGCACCTCGCTTGGGTATTATGAGGGATAACGCGACGATACGCTCCCAATAGGTTAGGATGTCGGCGCTCAATAAAAACACCATGCGGGGGCCCTTTCTGTACATTTTTATAAGTACTCTTTACACGAAGGCAGTCTTTTACTGCTAGCGTAATAATACTGGGCGAAGAGTAAGCACAGAATGGTTCACAGACGTTACCTGTTTACCGAATACGTACAGTGAAAGTTCACTGCGCGGTCACCGCGATGGAGTACCCAAAACCGTGTTCTTGTGTCAAAGGTACGCACTCGCATAGAGCAAACTGGGTTAAATATGCTCTTATAGTGGGTTGTCTGTATAACCTATTGCAGTATAACAGAATGAAGCCTTAATGCCGCAAACTCATGGGTTGGCAGCGACCACCTGCACGCATGCATGTGTGTCCGCTCACAATGTTTCGCTTTCGCTGCGAGCACCTTCTTGCACCGTGCCATTATTTCGAAAATTGCACCCTACTGTATGTTTATCGCTCTGCTGAGCGAGCAATTTTCCGCTGCTTCGTTTTATTAATCTAGTATACATTCATTCATTTGTTCAAGGACAAACATGAGCATATGCCATGCCTTCTTTAAATGTGATTCTTACCTTGCCCTCTCAATTTCAGTGAACTTGCCTGTACCTAGCATCAGCAAATTCATAGATCCAAGCTTGATGGCACAAGCCGGGTATAGCGCGCGGGCGAGTGTCTTAGTGCGCGCTTTCTGCCTCACCGAACATCGCCATCCCGACACCGTAGTAGGAATCTTCCTCGCGGAAGTGCTTGCTGCTCACCCGAGTAGTAGCCAATGGCTGCATGGCTGTTCTAAGTTTCAGGATCTAAGCTTCAAGCAGCTTCTTGTCCTGCGGGTACGTGTGAAAGGTAACAAGGGCTCCGTTGCATACGTCTGGCACTGCGGCACCGAGCAGTAGCCTACCATATTGGACATCATCAATGACAGCCACTACTTATTAGAGTGCTGTGAAATTTGCCAAGTACACACCCGAAGTGGTAAAACCTTCCCACTTATTGAGAAACGCAGCGCAGGTGCGATTTTAAATTTTCGTTTTCATCTTCCTTCGTTGCTTCCGAAGCAGCCGACGCGGCCGCTGTGTCTAAGTGCTCCCTCATACCAAGTCACGCAGCCGGCAGCGCCAGCTTTTCCAATACTGGAGCTCGCCCCAATATGCAACAACACTCATTTTCCATTCGGTTGCTTATTGTTCCTTTTTTCTTTTCTTTCGTCCTTCTTTTTTTCTTTGTATATTTATTTCAGTGCAGTGGTTTTTTCACACAAGCGCCGTTTTCTGACGCTTTTTTATTCTCGCTTTCAGGGAGACGATAGCGCACTGACCCCCAGCGTAGCAGATTCTATGATGAGTCCGAGCACCTTAATCTGCTTCACCCTGGGTATTTCTTGTTTGTCCTTGGTGCGTATGCAAATTTCTTCATATACATTATGCTGTATATAAGCCTTGCGGGGTCTTCCCCTAAGCGTCGAGCGGTAGAGGAGGAGTTATCATTTTTCTGGCGAGCAGACGAGGCTGGTTCCCAGGAGGTACTCCTCCACCACCTCGACCGTGGTTTGTAACCGCTGTTCGATTTTTCCGTCGCTTCCTTCGCACACCCAGATCGTAATGTCGTCCGCAGATATTGTGTAATGTTCTCCCTAGATGGCGTTGATGCGCTCGGGGAGGCCCATCATAAGGATATTAAAGAGCATCGGCGAGAAGACCGAGCCTTGCAGGGTGCCGACGCTTCCCATGTTCCTGTCTTCGGAAGCGAGTTTGCCCAGCGTTAAGGAGGCTTTGATGTTTGTGAGGAAATCCTTAATGTAGCTGTAGGCTCGGTTTCCTAGATTGAGTGCGGCAATGCTGCGTAGTATGGCTGCGTGAGCTGCGTTGTCGAAGGCTTTCTTGAGGTATAATCTTAGAATGGCCCTGGTACCTCTTGTCTTGTTGTCGAGTATCTGGTGTTTGATTTGCAACACTGCATCCTGCGTGGAGAGATGAGCTCGCAACCCGGGCATGGATTCCGCATACGCTTCCACGTCGTAGAAGTGTGCGTTGATCCGGGGGAGAAAGGCGTGCTCTATCAACTTGCCGACGCACGACGTAAGAGATATTGGTCGAAGGTTGGCGAGATCTGGAGG
This sequence comes from Dermacentor andersoni, assembly GCF_023375885.2. Taxonomy (NCBI): domain Eukaryota; kingdom Metazoa; phylum Arthropoda; class Arachnida; order Ixodida; family Ixodidae; genus Dermacentor; species Dermacentor andersoni. The sequence goes on along the minus strand of NC_092821.1, from coordinate 40,429,391 downwards.
TTTCACTGGCTTGGGGATGAGTACCATTTGTGCTCTTTTCCACTGGTCGGGGATGCATCATCGGGTCCAGCAATCGTTAATGTATTTGGTCAGTTCGGAGCTGGTCTTATTGTCCTAGTTGTGAAGGGTCTTATTAGTTACGCCGTCCGATCCCGGGGCCGACTTGCTGTTGAGCTTTTGCAAAGCAGCCCGGACTTCCGCCTCGCCAGTCTCTGTCCAGAGAGAAATGGGGTTTTCCCGTGTATTCCTCGCGTTGAATAGTCGAGCTCTGCGGGGCGTATCTGTAGCAGAGTTCGGAAAGGATTTCTTCCTTGTCCTTGACGTGTGTTTGTCATAGCTTGCGCATGGTTTCTCTATCTGTTGCCTTGGTCTTGGCCGGGTCTAGCAGATGTCGGGGCAGGTGCCTTGTGTGACCGGTGCCAATCCGTCCGTCCATCGCATTGCAGATCTCATCCCATTGTTGTTTACTAAGAGTTCTGCAGTGTTCCGCACAAGGAACCTCCACAAGAAATGCTGGAAAAGAACATATATTTATATTTACAAGTAAGGTGAGCAGCACAGGCGCAACAGCAACCAGGATGACCGAGGAGCACAGTCTTCCTCTTCTTCATCGGTGTCGGCCTAATGGAGCAGACTACAATTGCTGCCTCTCCGCAACATTATGGACAACTGTGGTCATCAGCCGCGGCTTGTAAGAAGACCCATCTCTAAACGCATACATGAGTGCTGGCGACTCCGTCTTCTGATGGATGTCGAGCTCGGCTTACTGTACAAGGTTATCTGTGGTTCCTCCTACGTCTGCATCCGCTGCTGCTGCCAACTCGGGAAAATCAAGCCGCGTTTTTAAAGCATGTTACGGGACATGTTTACGGTGAACTCCTGCTACCGATAGGGCTTTAGTAAATTGCTATGGCATATCTGGTTAGCCCTTACCTGGAAGTCTATTTATGTGTTTCCTATGACATAATTCCTGAACAGTGTCAGCCGGTCCTTCCCACTGTACTTGCGGCTAGTTTTTCGGTGTCGGATGTAATATTATTATCTTGTCCCCTACCTCGAAGCGCCGCTCCAGAGCCGTTCTGTCACAGTAAAGCTTCGCATTACTTTTGACTCTGCGCCTTTGTAGTCCAGCGAAGTCTTCCGTACTGTGCAGCAGATTAATAAATGTAGCACGTATATGAAAGTCATGTAGGAATACGTTTGCGCGCCTTGCTTTAACATAGTATATTTCCAGGTGCTTGAAAAAATTGTAGTGTCGAGTAGGCGAAACGGGGACAGCTCTTTCGGTTTCGAGTTGCCCTCTAAAAACAAGGGATGTAATAAATGTATAAACGTTACTCTATCAGTGGAACAGTTCCATAGCTGCATGTGAAATGAATGACTGTTTTTATTGCATATACTCTTTGTACTCTAACACACCTTCTTCCGCACGGGACAGTGGCACTTCAGCATTTGAACTGTACTCTGTAAAACGGAAATAAAGGGAGAAGTGCGGACTTTAATAATTTTGCTGCTTGTTAGAGTGCAAGCTGTAGTTCTGACTTTTTTATAATGTAGCTGGTTAGGATAACTACTATGGTGCTGATATTACTATATTCCAGATGCGTCAGCCAGTTCCGCTCCTCCTTTTAGAACAGTAGCGGAAAGCTTGTTATAGAACCTACAAGCATAAGAATGTAAAAGTAGAACTATTGTAGTTACGCCGATGTAAATAGCATTGCTCCCTCCAGGAACCCCAGTAACTAGTATGTACGTTCGTCAAAAGCCTACAAGACCAGCATCAGCTACGTTAAATAATAATGTGTACGGGAGGGTGCCTTTCAGGATTTTCACATGCCTAATCTGGATATACATATTTGAGAAGTGTGGAATGACACTTGTCACACATGTAGCTCAAAGTAAAATCCTTGAAATTTGGACATCCGTCAGGGAGAGATGCATTTCATTAGAAAGGCGGAGAGGTTGGCCTGAGTTAGCATGCTTAGGCCAGCCCCTCTGACAAAAGAGAAAAAAGAAGAGTGATGAAAGATGATGGTGAGTACATGAAGAAGGGATGCATATACACACTAACACAATGGTTTCCTTAAAGCCATCTGTCTATTTCTGTGATCTTCAACTAGTTCAGACCAGCCCTTGTAGCTATTAATGCTACTGTACGGTCACACATTGCAGACAAAATAGTTTGTTAGGCAATATTTGCCTGTCAATGCCTGCTAGCGCAAAAGCCAGCGTCTTCCGGTGTGTGTGAGAGAAGGCAGTCGCATAATAAATGTTGGAGAGTGTCAGGAACATGGTAGCGCTCACAGTTGGGGCTGTCCACACGACCGATGAGAGGTGCATAGTGTCGAGTGAATTCAACCCCAAGGCGAATCTGTTGAGCATGCTTGGTTGGCGTCTCCTGACTTTACCCTGGAGGCAAAAAGTCCTGTCATGGTCTAATACACACAAGGGCCAGTACCGACGCTCTGAATGATCCGAATCATGTGCTTTCCAAGCTCGCACGAGCGCAATCAACAATGAGTTTGCACCGCTTCGCGAGTATGGGATTATTAGGTCGGTAATTTTAGATATCGCGGTTCCTGCTTCCGCATCAGTTACCTCGTTACTGGCCAAGCCACAGTGACCGGGTACCTGGCGAGGTAATTCAGTATCCGTTCTGTTGAGGAAGATCAAATATCTGTACGATGAGTAATGCGAGCATGTACGGCGGGGCTCTTCTCGAAAGAGAAGCGATGGCTTGCAGCGCTGATTTTACATCAGAACCATTTTGCACCGTTTTGTCCATGTACGTGATGCCAGGTAAGAGACAAAACGGACAGCTTCCCATATTGCAAAACATTTCTCAGCTGCTGAAGGCGATTAACGTATTAACGTCGGTGAGTATATCACAGCTAGCACAACAATTGAAGACGTTTAAAGTTTCACTTAAGAGTCGAACGCGATAGCGTAAACGTGCTACGTTCGCAACGAAAATCATGGGAGGCTGTTGCTGGCGGGATCCTATCGAAGAGAAAGTGGACGCAGCATCGAAGGCATGTGCATATGCCACGTCCGAACTACTTCTTCATATGAAACCTCGTTGAAGCGCATGCGCACCATGGAACGCCAGTCGCTGAATTCGGCAGTAACGAAAAAGAAAATACAGTGGCTTAATAGGTTAACGTGCTGGTCTCGCAGCACATTGTTCGTGGGGTCAAATCCCCGGACCTCACCTCATTTTTATATTCAGGTTAACGTCTATATTTCTATTGCTTTTATCGGAAGTATTCGCTCACGGCCAAGAGAGGCCGACAACGTTGACACCAAATTTTCTGTGGCTTCCCGAGAAACAAATACAAATAGCCTTCTTCACGACTGAGGCTGACGAGCACGCCACTGGACCTCGACCAAGTACTGATAGAAAAAGAATCAATTATTTCACACTCAAACACATCCTAAAAGCCTCAACTATTTCACACTCAAGCACCTCCTTTACAGAAGGCATAACCCTACCACCCATCTTTTCACCCCAGTTCAAGAAATAGGTAGCCCAACTAGGCAAACGATGAACTTCAAAGTCGCGGTGATACCAAGTTTTCGTAACCAGAATAACGACGAAGCAAAATTCAAACAATTCAAGCAGTATGCTTATCGTGTGCCTTGTTTCTCGCTGATTCTGCATTTACACCAAAGAAAGAAATGTGGCCTTTTTTCCGGATAGCGATAGCCTCAACTCATGTGGCGTTACAAAATCTGTAGCCATATTGATACTATTTTGTTAGATGGAACATAGTGAGTTAAGGCGATCTTTTTTAGATAGCTTTCATTTGTTATCTGAAGCACCCGCAACTTTTCATCCTTTCACGCAAAAATTTTGCCGCCCTTTGACCACGCGAAACTACATTCAGGCTCCCTCTCGAACGAAACAGTTTGTCAAAGCAGATGTTTTCACTGCGTGCATAGCTGTTCATTTAGGTAGAGAAAAGTGTTTTCTGGGCAACCAATATCAGCTGTCTTTAAACGCATCTTCGCCTTTTCTGATACTGCATGTCGCTGTGACCGCCTGTTGAATTTCACAACAATACGGGGTCAAGAGTTGTCTTTATAGTAACGCGATGGCAAATTTCTATGCAATCTTCGCTCACGGATTCGCCGACAGCTTCACCAATTTTCTGAAGGACCTGGGTCAACTGTTCACCCTCAACGACAGGCACGTTTTTCACTTCATTATCTCGAATCCGCGAATACTGCTCTAGGGCGGTTCATTGTTTAGAACGAGCTTCTTCATGTGATCGCATTAAGCTTGAGAACATCATTTTGAGCTTTTAGCTCACCATTTTCCTTTTCAGGCCACTCAAGGTGGAGCCACATTTCTTAAAAATTCTTATTAAAGAAGTCAAGGCTTGTTTTCGCCACGTATTTCCTTGCGAAGCTCTCTCTCGAGGAGAGTCTGCATTTCACGGAATTCTTGTTTTAACTCTGAAATGTTTTCCCATTTCTGCAGACGACATGACCAAGGGCGTCGGCAGCAGCAGCAGCAAGAGCAGAAAGCAACAAGATACGCCGAGGAAATAGGAACAGTACGAGCACTGACCTGAAGAAGAGTACACAATGGTTTAGTAGGCTTTGCACAGATTCGGTGCTGATGCCAAAGTGCAGTAAATGTGCGTGAAACACCGGTAGCATGGAGAAGCAACACACCTTTCCCTCTTTTGCAACGATCGCGACGAAAACACCAATATCCAGAAGGGAAAAGCTGAAAATTTAAGGCAGACGAATCGAGCCATGACTCAGTTCCAAGAACAACTGTTTGCTTACTACATTAGGAAAGAACACAGAACTATTCGTTTTTTTTATGCTTTGACTGTTGATAAGCAGCCAATTAAGCGGCCTTGATTTGGTGGACGAACACAGGGGTCAGAGCTTGACCACTGCTCTTGACTCGCTATCATAGTGATAACGTTTGACATTTAGGCACTGGTTTCTTTCCATCCTGTTTGTTTCTTGTCACGTGTTCGCACAACTTCTTTCTTTCTTCGCACACAGATCGTGAAAAATCTTCAGGTATCCTACATGACGTGTCTTTAGGCTTATGCGCGCTCGAGAGTACCGACTGACGTATCTAAAAGGAGGAAGATTTCACAATGACAGCTCGATCTTTGTCAGACATAAGGTGTCCTCCTAGGCCGCTTACCGAGGTGTTTTAAAATGTCATGCGTTCGTAGCAATGAGTCAACGAATTCACCGCGGGAAAAATTTCTGAGGTTCCTGCAGTTGACCTGACGATAGAATAAGCAGGTGTTGGTGTTCACAGAAGGATCAGCAACAGAAATCAGTTGAGAGGCTGCTTTGTACATTCCGGCGTGTATATCAGCAAAAGGTTACCACCTGATTTTCAAAAGGTCTACTACTCTGACGATATTTGTGGCCGAATACGTCAGAACTACGTGGTCACATTGATCTTGCAAGCAACTTTTGAAAGTCATATAGGAGTGCTGTTTTAGCAGTGATTGCTCACGGCCTCGCGCCGAAGTAAACTGTTGCCGTTCCCCTCTTATTCAGGGGATAAGATCCCAATCTTATGCACAATGCAAACCCGCCATTTTCATACGAATCGGCTATACATGGTGGGAAGGAATCGGCTATAAATGAACGGACATCCGTTATATTTTCTGCATCGGACGCAAAATGAGCACTTAACGCACAGAGAAGCACATTATGAGATTCATGGAGTTCAATAAGCGTGCGAATTCGTTTATCTTGCAGAGTGAACGCCTTTTGTCAGGCTTCGCAGCAATCTTCAAAACCGGTTAGACGGTAAAAAAAAGCTCGTGTTGATGTGATACGCATGTACGCTTTTAATATAGCATATTTCCAGGTGTTTGAAAAAATCGTAGTGTCAAGTAAGTGAAACGGGGAAAGCAGTTTCGGTTTCGAGCTGCACTCTAAAAACAAAGGATGTAATAAATGTACAAACGTTTTTCTATCAGTGGAATAGCTCCATAGCTGCACGTGTAATGAACGACGTTGTTTTTAGCTTCTTCCGCAGGGGACAGTGGCACTTGAGCATTTCAACTGTACTCTGTAGAACGGAAATAAATGGAGTAGTGCGGATTTTAGCTATTTTGCGGCTGGTTCGAGTGCGAGCTGTAGTTTTCACTCTTTTATATTGTCACGGCTGTAAAACTAATTACACGATGTATTTACGCGATGCGTATATAAACAGCAGCCGAGAATCCCGAGAGGCTGTTGCCGCCTCGTGATCTTCACCGTAGATGACCTTGCTCTCTTTTCCCACTGTAACACGACTCCCGGCAGAAAAAGCACCGGGATGGGGCCGTCGGTAAGGCATAGTAAGGCTTAAACTAAGAGGTGTGTACGACATCAGGTAATGTGGAACCGAGTGGCATGACGGAGGTCACGGGGATTATCTCGCAAGTAACTTTGGTCACTTGGCGTAGAACTTGGTAAGGTATTTTGTATCACGGAAGGAGTTTCTCGGAGAGCCCCACTCGGCGAAAAGGGCACCTAAGTAGCGCGAGAGGGCCTGGTGAAAAGTATATGTCATGATGGAGGCGATTGTAAACGTGTAATTGGGATTCCTGCGATGCCAACAGACGAGTACGGGCAAGCTGGCGCGCATGGTCAGCGTGGGCGATGGCGTCGCGAGCATACTCGGTCCTCGAATCCTGTATCAAGGGGAGTGAAGTGTCCAATGGTAATACCGGGTCACGACCGAAGAGTGAGTCAAAGGGCGAATGCAAAGCAGTATCGTGGCGTGACAAAATATAGGCGAACGTGACATAGGGGAGAGCCACATCCCAGTCCTTGTGGTCAGGTGAAACGTATTTCTATAGCATGTTAGTAGTGCTCCGATTAAGCCGCTCAGTAAGGCCGTTGGTCTGGGGATGATAGGAAGTAGCCAATTTGTCCTTGGTAGAACATGAGCGTAGGATATCGGCGATTACATGGGAGAGGAAAGTGCGGCCGCGGTCATTACGGAGCTGTCGCGGGGCACCATGTACCAAAATGATATCCCCGAGTAGGAAATATGCGACGTCGGTTGCGCAGCTAGTACGAACTGCCCGAGTGATGGCATAGCGCGTCGCGTAATCAGTAGCGCAGCGATCTGCCTGTTGCCGGAGCTGGACTCGGGGAAAGGGCCAAGGAGATCCAAACCCACGCGAAAGAATGGCTCAGGTGGGATGTCGATCGGCTGTAAGCACCTGGCAGGAAGCGTTGCTGGCGTTTTGTGATGTTGACAGGGCTTGCAAGCAGATACATAGTGCCGTACGGAGCGAGCGAGGCAGCGCCAAAAGAAGCGGCGGCGCACGCGGTCGTAAGTGCGAGCAAACCCAAGGTGTCCAGCAGGTGGGGCGTCATGAAGCTTCTGGAGCACGGTTGAGCGGAGGCGTTGAGGAACGACAAAGAGAAGGGGAGGACCGTCAGGATGAAAACTGCGCCGGTACAATATCCCGTCGTTGAGGGCGACCCACCGTAACGATGGATTAGTAGGAGCAGATAGCGTCATGGCGTTGCTCGTTGGCCATATCCAAAAGCTTGGAAACGGAAAGAACTCTTGCGGAAGCGTCCATGTCGGTGTTGGCGGACGTGTGTACAGGGTAGCGAGACAAGCAGTCGGCGTCCTTGTGTAGGCGACCATACCTATACACCACCGAATAGGAATACTCTTGCAGCCGCCGAGCCCATCGTCCAAGCCTCCCTGTGGGATCTTTTAAGGACGAAAGCCAACAGAGGGCGTGGTGGTCCGTTACAATAGAAAAGGGCCTGCCGTATAAATAGGGGCGGAATTTCGCCACTGCCCACACAACGGCCAAACAATCGCGCTCGGTAACAGAGTAGTTCCGCTCCGCAGGTGACAAAAGACGGCTGGCGTACGCGATTACACTTACATGGCCGTGTTGAACTTGTGCCAAGACGGCACCGATTCCGTGGCCGCCGGCCTCGGTGCGCACCTCTGTAGCGGCTGAAGTAGCGAAGTGTCCTAAAATCAGTGGGGTGGTGAGCATGGCGGTAAGGTGAGAAAAGGCGGTGGCCTGAGAGGGTCCCCATGAAAACGGCACACTTTTATTCAGGAGATCTGTGAGAGGGCGTGCTATGGTGGCAAAGTGTTTAACAAGGCGGCGGAAGTAAGAGCAAAGGCCCACAAAACGTCGGACATCTTTTGCGGACCGTGGAACAGGGAACTCTTTCACGGCGAGAATTTTCCCTAGGTCCGATCGGATGCCAGTCTCATTGACAACATGTCCATGAACGGTAATCTCACGGTGGCCGAAGTTACATCTCTTGAAGTAGAGCTGTAGACCGGCCTTGCGAAAAACGGCAAGTACAGCTGAAACGCGCTCAATGTGTGCGCTGAATGAGGGCGAGAACACAATAACATCATCTAGGTAGCAGAGACAAGTCGACGACTTGAATCCTTGGAGTAATGAGTCCATCATACGCTCAAATGTGACCGGAGCGTTGCATAGCCCGAAAGGCATAACTTCGAATTGGTAAAGACCACTAGGCGTTATAAAGCGGTCTTTTCACGATCTAGATCATTGACAGCGATTTGCGAATATCCAGAGCACAGGTTGATGGAAAAAAATACTGTGCTCCGTATACGCAATCGAGGGCGTCATCGATACGAGGTAGTGGGTAGACGTCCTTCTTTGTTATGCGGTTAAGGTGGCGGTAATTGACGCAGAATCTCTATGAACCGTCCTCCCTTTTCACCAGCACGACAGGGCACGCCCAGGGACTTGACAGTGGCTCAACAATGTCTTTCCCTAGTATTTTGTCTACTTCCATTTTGATGACGTGACGCTGCGAAGCTATAACTCGGTAGAGTTGCCGATGGATGGGTGGATTATCGCCTGTATGTATACGATGTTTGACAAGTGACGCCTGGCCTAAGGGTCGGTTGCTCAGGTCGAATATCTCTTTGTAGAAAAACAATAAACTGCAGAGCTGTTCAGTCTCCGCCGGAGTGAGATTATGGGCGATGATTTTCCTAATGTCGTTGTCAGTACATTTGGCAGACCGGAAAGGCTCACAGGAAGCGTCGACGACAATTCACTTAACGGAACTAAATTCTAAAGCAGTGATTGTAGCCAGGTTGATATCTTTAGGCTGAATTTGCTCAGCGAGCACGAAATTAACCACAGGGATATACGTGCGATTGTCTGTGACCCTCACTATTGTATGCGGGACTTTAACGTTGTGGGTGAGAGCGATGGCAGTTATGGGAACGGAGATGTAATCACCATAAAAAAACTGGCGTAGAAGGCGACATTTCGTATGCCGAGACCTGTGGTGGAACATGAAAAAAATCAACGGTCCTAGGCGAATTTCGTGGGGTGTCGGAGGAACGTCCAGTAGAGGCAGGTCAAGACGCACAGTACTTGAGGAAAAATCGATCAGCGCTGAATGGGCGGAGAGGAAGTCTAGCACTAGTATGAGGTCATGGGGGCATTGGTCAAGCACAGTGAAAAGGACGACAGTATGGTGGCCGGAAATGTTCTCACGTGCGGTACACATTTCCACCGCGATGACCATGCTTCCGTCAGCGATTCGTACAAACTGAGTAATGGCAGGCGTAACAATTTTCTTTCAATGACGGCGTAGGAGGCTGGTCATAATCAATATGTGCGCTCCGGTTCTATGAGTGCTGTGACAGGTGCGCGATCAACTTGGACGTCAAGAAGGTTATGTCTCGTAAACAGCGTCAAAGGAGGATTTGGCGGCGAATCCGATATTGCAGCATCACATCGAGGTGCCGCATTGCCTAGTTTTCCTGCTGCGACGGTCCTGGGTAGGTCGGCGACGTCGAACGGTGAAGCTGAGGCGGACGTGGCTGGCGACGTTGAGGCGAGGGCGAGCGAGCATAGCGGCGAGTCGAGGTAGTGGCGTGGGAAACGTGGTAGAAGCGACGGGGTGAGGACTTTCGGGGCGAGCTTGAATTGCGGAAGGTTTTTCGAGGAGGGGAAGGCCAACGGCTCCGGCAGTGATGGGTAACGTGTCCTATTCAGCCGCAGCAGAAACAGATCGGCCTGTCGTCAGGTGTACGGTGGTCCGATGAATTTCTGGTAGTGTAGGGATGACGGACACTGTGAAGTGGACTGCGATAGGACCGAGGCATAGGAGCAGGGTGGGTGTCAGGGCGATTCAAGGAGCAGGCGCTGGGAAGACCCATATTAGCGATTTCCTGGCGAACCACGGACTGGATCAGCGATATCGTCTCAGCAGCGTGGTTCCAAGACGTCTGTTGAAGCGAGGCAGGAAACGCTGCTTCGAGTTCGCAGCGTACAATTCGGGTCACGTTGCCGCTTGGTGGTTGCGAGCTAGTTTGGTCGGTGGGATCGGTACAGGAAGAGGTCGCTGCAGTATTTGGAAGCCGCGTAAACTGATTGTATATACTGCGATCCTTCGCCTGGTCGAAACGGCGGGATTCCTTCACGATGGCGTCGACATTCGATAAGTTTCTAAAGACCAGAAGGTTGAATGCGTCGTCCGCGATGCCTTTGATAATGTGTCCAACCTTGTCCGCTTCTGGTATGGACGTGTCGATTTTATGAGAGAGTTGTTGCTTGGCGGCTAGTTGTCGACCAGTCGGATTGCCAAAAACGTCGGAGAGGTTTTGTTTGAACAAGTCCCAGCTGGTCAGCTCTTCCTCGTGTGTGTAAAACCACGTTCGCGGTGTTCCGTCGACGTAGAACATGACATTGGCCAGTATTATGGTCAGATCCCACCTGCTCACCTGGCTGACACGCTCATACATCTTCAACCATTCTTCCACGTCAACACCATCGAGGCCGGCGAACTTGCCGGGGTCTTGCGGCTGAGGTAGAGCAACGTACTGGGTAGGCGCAGTCGGCATTGCAGCTGCAGATGCGGGGCCTTCCACTGGAAGCATGGTCGCAGGCTTGGTGAAACGTCCGCTGCGGAGCTCCGTGGTAAAGACGCGTATCCCGCACGCCCACCAAAATGTCTACGGTATAAAACTATTTACACGATGTATTTGCACGATTCGGATATAAATAGCAGCCGAGAATCCCGAAAGGCTGTTGCCACCTCATCGTCTTCATTATCGACAGCCTTGTACTCTTTTCCGACCGTAACAATATTGTAGCTGCTTATGATTACTGCTATGCTGCTGATATTACTATAATCCAGCTGCGTCTGTCAGTTCCGCTCCTCCTTTAGAGCAGTAGGGGAAAGCTTGTTATCGAAATTACAAGCGTAGGAATGCACAACTTAGAAAGATTGTAGTTACGCCGACGTACATGGCGTTGCTCCCTCCAGGAACCCCAGTTGCTAGAATGTACGTTCGTTAAAAGCCTACAAGACCAGCCTCAGTTACATTAAATAATAATGTAGACGTGAGGGTGCCTTTCAGGATTTTCAGATGCATAAACTTGATATACATACTCGGGGAGTGTGGAATGACAATTGTCACACATACTTTCATAATGGTGTTATAGTTCTGTAACTAGTCGAATGTAATAATAATAATTATACTTTTTACTAACATGTCTGCAGCTGATTTGTTTAGTACTGCCAAACCTAAAACAATACTAAGTTTGTTATCTTTTGAATATTTTACACTATTTGTTGCCACTGTTGTTTATATTTTTACTTATACACTGTACAGTAGGTCCCATTACAGTCTTTGACCTCGGGACCTCCTCCTGCATATTATTGCCTTGTACTATAACTTGTCCATTAATAATAAAACCTCATTCAAAAGCTCATTCACATGTAGCTAAAAGGAGAATCCTTGAAATTTGGACATCCGTGAGAGAGAGATGTATTTCATTAGAAAGGCGGAGAGGTTGCCTGAGCTAGCATGCTTTGGCGAGCTACTCTGCACAAAAGGGGAATAAAAAGAGGGATGAAAGATGATAGTGAGTACATAAAGAAGGGATGCATATACACACTAACACAATGGTTTCCTTAAAGCCATCTGTCTATTCCTGTGATCTTCAAGGAATCCAGAGCAACCCTTGTAGTTATTGATTGTAGCTGTGCGGTCGCACATTGCAGACAAAATTGTATTTTTAGGCAATGTTTGCCTGCTAATGTCTGCTACCGCAGAAACCACTGCCTTCCGGTGTGTGTGAGAGGAGGCAGTCGCAAAACAGATGTTGGAGAGTGTCAGGCACATGGCAGCTTTCACAGTTCAGGCTGTCCGCACGAACGATGAGAGGTGCATAGTGTCGAGTGAATTCGACCCCAGGCGAATCTGTTGAAGCATGCTTCGTTGGCATCTCCTCACTTTACCCGGGACGTGAAAAGTCCGGTCAGGGTCTCTTACACGCATGCGCCAGTACCGGCGGTATGAATCAGCCCAATAATGTGCTGTGCAAGCTCGCATGAGCGAAGCCAACAAAGAGTTTAGACCACTTCGGGAGCGTGAGATCATTACGCCAACGACTTTAGAGATAGCAGTTCTTGCTTCCGCATCAGCTATCTCGTTCCCGGCAAAGCCACAGTGAACAGGTACTTATTGGAAGGTAATTGAGGATACGTTCTTTTGAGGAAGGTCAAATATCTGTAGGACGTCTAATGCAAGCCTGTACTGCGGCGCTCTTCTCAATAGAGAAGCGATGGCTTGCGGCGCTGTTTTTGCATCAGAAAGTAAGTCCATGTACGTGATGCCCGGTAGGAGACCAAACGGACAGCTTCCGATATTAAAAAAATTTCGCAGCAGTTGAAGGCGATTTGTGGTCCCATTTGTATTAGCGACATCTGTCCGGCTGAAGGATAACAAAGGCTGTGGTCGAGGCGCATCAAGTAACGGATCGGTCTGTGTATACGTGCCCAGAGCCACCTTATAATCTAGCCAAATGGGCCAAAGTGAGTTCTTTTAGGCCAGTCGAAGGGATACGCGATTTCTTTCAAATTCCAGGCATGTGAAGGCGCACCTGGGGCCAATGTAGTGTCCACGGTGGCACTTCAGAGATGACGGTAGAGGGGATATCTAAGGAAATGATATCCATGTGAGTAGTGAAGGGTCTTGAGTAGGTGCAGCATGGGAAGTTTCCTTGAATTGAAGAGAAGAGGTGGCATGGTGTGTGTGTCGAGTCAGAAGTCGTAGGCATAGGTAGGCGATCTCACTGATGAGTGTACTCACTCACATTCACTCGAACTCATTTTAAAGGCATGAGTACGAGTGCGAGTGATTGCCAATGAGTGGGGGCGGAGGTGAGTGCGAGTGCGACTGAGTGCCAGTGAGTGTGGGTGGAGGTGAGTGCGAGTGTGAGTTAATGTGAGTGTGAGTGGAAGTGAGTGCGACTGTGAGTGAGTTCCAGTGAGTGTGAGCGGAGGTGAGTGCGAGTGAGTGTCAGTGAGTGTGAGTGGAGGTGAGTGTGAGGGGAGTTGAGTGTGAACGCGACGGAATACTATGGGTAGGAGTGCAGGTAAGTGTGAACGTGAAGAGTGAGTGAATGCAGCTGAGTGTGAAAGTGAGTGAGTTCTCTTTATTGTGAGTGGAAATGAGTGTGCCTGTGGTGTTTGTGAGTGAGTGGAGGAGAGTGTGGACGTGAGTATGGGTGCAGGTGAATGCCAACGTGGGTGAGTAGAGGTGAGCGTGAATGTGAATGAGTGCTTGTGAGTTGAGGTGACTCTGAATATCGGTGTGAATGGCGGTATGAACGTGAATAAGTGTTCGTGAGTATTAGTAGACATGTATACAAAGGGGAGTGAGTGAGCATGAGTCGATGTGAGTATTAACGTGTGTAAGTATATCACAGCTAGCACAACATCATCATCATCATCATCAGCCTGATTACGCCCACTGCAGGGCAAAGGCCTCTCCCATACTTCTCCAACTACCCCGGTCATGTACTAATTGTGGCCATGTTGACCCTCCAAACTTCCTAATCTCATCTGCCCACCTAACTTTCTGTCGCCCCCTGCTACGCTTCCCTTCCCTCGGAATCCAGTCCGTAACCCTTAATGACCATCGGTTATCTTCCCTCCTCATTACATGTCCTGCCCATGCCCATTTCTTTTTCTTGATTTCAACTAAGATGTCATTAACGCGCGTTTGTTCCCTCACCCAATCTGCTCTTTTCTTATCCCTTAACGTTACACCTATCATTCTTCTTTCCATAGCTCGTTGCGTCGTCCTCAATTTAAGTAGAACCCTTTTCGTAAGCCTCCAGGTTTCTGCCCCGTACGTGAGTACTGGTAAGACACAGCTGTTATACACTTTTCTCTTGAGGGATAATGGCAACCTGCTGTTCATGATCTGCGAATGCCTGCCAAACGCACCCCAGCCCATTCTTATTCTTCTGATTACTTCACTCTCATGATCTGGATCAGCAGTCACTACCTGTCCTAAGTAGATGTATTCTCTTACCACTTCCAGTGCCTCGCTACCTATCGTAAACTGCTGTTCCCTTCCGAGACTGTTAAACATTACTTTAGTTTTCTGCAGATTCATTTTTAGTCCCACCCTTCTGCTCTGCCTCTCCAGATCAGTGAGCATGCATTGCAGTTGGTCCCCTGAGTTACTAAGCAAGGCAATATCATCAGCGAAGCGCAAGTTACTAAGGTATTCTCCATTTACTCTTATCCCCAATTCTTCCCAATCCAGGTCTCTGAATACCTCCTGTAAACACGCTGTGAATAGCATTGGAGAGATCGTATCTCCCTGCCTGACGCCTTTCTTTATTGGGATTTTGTTGCTTTCTTTATGGAGGAGTACAGTGGCTGTGGAGCCGCTATAGATATCTTTCAGTATTTTTACATACGGCTCGTCTACACCCTGATTCCGCAATGCCTCCATGACTGCTGAGGTTTCGACTGAATCAAACGCTTTCTCGTAATCAATGAAAGCTATATATAATGGTTGGTTATATTCCGCACATTTCTCTATCACCTGATTGATAGTGTGAATATGATCTATTGTTGAGTAGCCTTTACGGAATCCTGCCTGGTCCTTTGGTTGACGGAAGTCTAAGGTGTTCCGGATTCTATTTGCAATTACCTTAGTAAATACTTTGTAGGCAACGGACAGTAAGCTGATCGGTCTATAATTTTTCAAGTCTTTGGCGTCGCCTTTCTTATGGATTAGGATTATGTTAGCGTTCTTCCAAGATTCCGGTACGCTCGAGGTCTTGAGGCATTGTGTATACAGGGTGGCCAGTTTTTCTAGAACAATCTGCCCACCATCCTTCAGCAAATCTCCTGTTACCTGATCCTCCCCAGCTGCCTTCCCCCTTTGTATAGCTCCCAAGGCTTTCTTTACTTCTTCCGGCGTTACTTTTGGGATATCGAATTCCTCTAGATTATTCTCTCTTCCATTATCATCGTGGGTGCCACTCGTACTGTATAAATCTCTATAGAACTCCTCAGCCACTTGAACTATCTCATCCATATTAGTAATGATATTGCCGGCTTTGTCTCTTAGCGCATACATCTGATTCTTGCCAATTCCTAGTTTCTTCTTCACTGCTTTTAGGCTTCCTCCGTTCCTGAGAGCTTGTTCAATTCTATCCATGTTATACTTCCTTATGTCAGCTGTCTTACGCTTGTTGATTAACTTCGAAAGTTCTGCCAGTTCTATTCTAGCTGTAGGGTTAGAGGCTTTCATACATTGGCGTTTCTTGATCAGATCTTTCGTCTCCTGCGATAGCTTACTGGTATCCTGTCTAACGGAGTTACCACCGACTTCTATTGCACACTCCTTAATGATGCCCACAAGATTGTCGTTCATTGCTTCAACACTAAGGTCCTCTTCGTGACTTAAAGCCGAATACCTGTTCTGTAGCTTGATCTGGAATTCCTCTATTTTCCCTCTTAGCGCTAACTCATTGATCGGCTTCTTATGTACCAGTTTCCTCCGTTCCCTCCTCAGGTCTAGGCTAATTCGAGTTCTTACCATCCTGTGGTCACTGCAGCGCACCTTACCGAGCACGTCCACATCTTGTATGATGCCAGGGCTAGCGCAGAGTATGAAATCTATTTCATTTCTAGTCTCGCCGTTCGGGCTCCTCCATGTCCACTTTCGGTTATTCCGCTTGCGGAAGAAGGTATTCATTATCCTCATATTATTCTGTTCTGCAAACTCTACTAATACCTCCCCCCTGCTATTCCTAGTGCCTATGCCATATTCCCCCACTGCCTTGTCTCCAGCATGCTTCTTGCCTACCTTGGCATTGAAATCGCCCATCAGTATAGTGTATTTTGTTTTCACTCTACCCATCGCCGATTCCACGTCTTCGTAGAAGCTTTCGACTTCCTGGTCATCATGACTGGATGTAGGGGCGTAGACCTGTACAACCTTCATTTTGTACCTCTTATTAAGTTTCACAACAAGACATGCCACCCTCTCGTTAATGCTATAGAATTCCTGTATGTTGCCAGCTATATTCTTATTAATCAGGAATCCGACTCCTAGTTCTCGTCTCTCCGCTAAGCCCCGGTAGCACAGGACGTGCCCGCTCCTTAACACTGTATATGCTTCTTTTGGCCTCCTAACTTCACTGAGCCCTATTATATCCCATTTACTGCCTTCTAATTCTTCCAATAGCACTGCTAGACTCGCCTCACTAGATAATGTTCTTGCGTTAAACGTTGCCAGGTTCATATTCCAATGGCGGCCTGTCCGGAACAACAGTAGAAGACATCTAAAGTTTCCTTTAAGAGGTGGAACACGATATCTTAACCGTGCTACGTTCGCATCGGAAATCATGGGAGGCTGTTGTTGACGGGATCCTATCGAAGACAAAGTGGATGCAGCATCGAAGGCCCGTGCATATGCTGCGTCTGAACTTCTTTATATAGAAACCCGTTTAAGAGCGTGCGCACCATCGACCGACAGTGGCTGAATTCGGTAACAAAGAAAACATACAGTGGCTGAATGGGTTAACTTGCTGGTCCCGCAACCCAATGTTCGTGGGGTGAAATCCCCGCCCCGCTATTTTATTTTCAGGTTAACATCTATTTTATTTCATGCCTTTATCAGAAATTTTCGCTCACGGCCAAGAGATGCCGACAACGCCGACACCGAATTATCTGTGGCACCGCGGGAAAGAAATACATATAACCCTGTCACGACTCAGGCTGACGAGCACGCCACTGGAACTCGACCAAGTACTGATAGAAAAAGCCTCAATTATTTCACACTCAAACACATTCTATAAGTTTCAAGTATTTCAAACTCAAACATCCTTTACTAAAAGCATAACCCTACCACCAATCTGATCACCCCGGTTAAAGAAATAAGTAGCATAACTTCAGACTCGTGGCGATACCAGGTTTAGGTAACCATAACAACGACGAAGGAAAATTCAAACAATTCAAGCAGTATGGTTATCGTCAGCCTTGTTTCTGGCTGATTGTGCATTTACAAGAAGGAAAAAAAATGTGGCATTTTTTTCGGATAGCGATAGACTCAAATCATGTGGCGTTGGAAAATCTGCAGCCATATTGATACTTTTTTGATAGATGGAACTTAGCGAGTTTAGGCGATCTTTTTTTGGTCGCTTTCATTTGTTATCTCAAGTACCCGCGACTTGCATCCTTTCTAGCAAACATTTTGCCGCCCTTTGACCAGGTGAAACTACATTCGGTTTCCCTCTCGCACGAAACAGTTTGTCAAAGCAGCTGTGCTGCATCTCGCTTTGACCGCCTGTTGAATTTCGCAACAATACGGGGTCAAGAGTTGTCTTTAGTAGTAACGCGATGGCAAATTTCTGTGTCATTTTCGCCCACGGATTCGCCGACAGCTTCATCAATTTTTTGAATGACCTTGGTCAACTGTTCACTCTCCACGACAGGCACGTTTTTCACTTCAATATTTCGATTTCGCGAATACTGCTCTACGGTGGTTCATTGTTGAGAACGAGCTTCTTCATCAGATCGCATTCAGTTTTGAGAACATAATTTTGAGACTCTAGCTCACCATTTTCTTGTTCAAACCATGTGCACTGGACCCACTATTCTTCAAACTTGTTAATAAAAAAGTGAAGACTTGTTTTCCTGTCACGTATTTCCTTGCGCAGCTCTCTCTCGAAGGCAGTCCGCATCTCACGGAATTCTTGTTTTAACTCTTTGAAATGTTTTTACATTTCTGCAGGCGACATGAGCAAACGCCTCGACTGCTGCAGGAGCAGCATAATGCCACAAGAAACTCTGGGGAAAAAGAAAAAGTAACAGCACTGACCGGAAGAACAGTACACAGGGAGTTATTAGGCTGTGCACAGATCCGCTGGTGCTGCCAAAGTGCGGATCACTACACCCGGCACTGGTCCCAGCTAAACAGTAGTCAAGGCGGCGCTCACAGCAGGTCACAAGAAAAACATCCCCACAATGATCACCGTCATGCCCTGATACGATACGGGGCGATGCGTCGCCGTTACACAAGCGGGTCACCAGTAACTCTCGCGTTGACCACCACCTTGCCTTGACGCGAGGCAATGCATCAACCACATGAGCTCAAAAACAGTGAACAGTGGTTTAGTAGGCTGTGCACAGATCCGCTGCCGATGCTAAGTGTGGTAAATGTGCGTGAAACACCCGTAGCAAGGAGAATGAACACACTTCCTCATCGTTTGCAACGATCGCGACGAAAACACCAATATCCAGAAAGGAAAAGCTCAGAATTTAAGACAGACGAATCGAGCCATGACTCAGTTCCAAGAACAATTGTTGGCTTAATACATTGGAAAAGAACACAAATTTTTAATGCTTTGACGGTTGATAAGCAGCCAACTAAGCGGCCTTGATTTGGTGGACGAACACAGTGGTCAGAGCTTGACCACTGCTCCTTACTCGCTATCATATTGATAACTTTTGCCATTTGAGCACAGGCTTCTTTCCATCCTGTTTGTTTCTTGTTGCGTGTTCGCACAACTTTCTCTCTTCGCACACAAATCGTGAAAAAGCTTCAGATATCCTACATCACGTTTCTTTCAGCTTATGCGCACTTGAGAGTATCGACTGACGTACCTATAAGGAGAAAAACTTCAGAATGACAGCTCGATCTTTGTCAGACATAAACCGTCCTCCTATACCGCTTACCGAGGTGTTTAAAAATCCCACGCGTTCGTAGCAATGAATCAACAAATTCATCACGGGAAAAATTTCCGATGTTTCTGCATTTGACCCGACGGTAGAATAAGTAGATGTTGGTGTTCACAGAAGGATGAAGGATGAACAGAAATCATTTGAAAGGCTGCTTTGTGCATTCCGGCGTTTATATCAGCTAAAGGTTACCACCTGCTTTTCAAAAGGTCTACAACTCTGACGACATTTGTGGCTGAATACGTCAGAACTACGTGTTCACATTGATCTTGCAAGTAACTTTTGAAAGTCGTATAGGAGCGCTATTTTAGCAGGGATTACTCATGGCCTCGCGCCGAAGTAAACTGTTGACGTTCGCCTCTTATTCAGGTGATCAGATCCCAGTCTTAGGCGCAATGCAAACCCGCCATTTTCATATAACGATTTATGCACTATGGGATATAATGGTGGGAATCGATCGGCTATGAATGAACGGAAATCCGTTATATTTTCTGCATCGGACGCAAAATGAGCACTTAACGCACAGAGAAGCACATTAAGAGATCCATGGGGTTCAATAAGCGTACGGAGTCATTTATCTTGCAGAGTGAACGCCTTTTCTCATGCTTCGCACCAAACTTCAAAACCAGGTAGACGCTACAGAAGCTCGTGTGAATGTGATAGGCATACACGCCTTGCTTTTAATATAGCATATTTCCAGGTGTTTGAAACAATCGTAGTGTCGACAGCTTTCTCGGTCTTGAGATGCGCTCTAAAAACAAGAGATGTAATAAATGTACAAACGTTACTCTATCAGTGGAACAGTTCCCTAGCTGCACGGGGAATGAACGACTTTGTTTTTTTTTATTGCATATACTCTGTGTACTCTAACACAGATTCTTCCGCAGGGGACATTGGTACTTGAGCATTTCAACTGTACTCTGTAGAACGGAAATAAATGGAGTAGTGCGGATTTTAACTATTTTGCTGTTGGTTAGAGTGCAAGCTGTAGTTCTGACTCTCTTATATTGTTGCTTGTTTTGGATAACCGCTATGGTGCTGATATTATGATATTCCAGCTGTGTCAGCCAATTCCGCTCTTTCTTTTCGAACAGTAGCGGAAAGCTTGTTATGGAAATTACAAGCGCAGGAATGTACAACTTAGTACGATCGTAGTTACGCCGACGTACATAGCATTACTCCCTCCAGAAACCCCAGTAGCTAGTATGTACGTTCATCAAAAGCCTAAAAGACCGGGCTCACCTACGTCAAATAATAATGTATAGGTGAGGGTGCCTGTCTGGATTTTCACATGCATAATCAAGGATATACTTATTATGGGAATTTGAAGTTGCGATTGTCACCCATGTCGCGAAAAGTAAAAACCTTTAAATTTCGACATCAGTCAGAGAGCGATGTATTTCATTAGAAAGGCGGAGAGGTTGCCTGAGCTAGCATGCTTTGGCCAGCTACTCTGCACAAAAGGAGAATAAAAAGCGCAATAAAAGATGATGGTGAGTACATGAAGAAGGGATGCATATACACACTAACACAATGATTCCCTTAAAGCAATTTGCCTATTCCTGTGATCTTCAAGTAGTCTAGACCTGCCACAGATCCGCTGCTGCTGCCAAATTGCGGATCAATACACCCGGCGCTGGTCCTAGCTAAAAGTAGTCAAGGCGGCGCTCACAGCGGGTCACAAAAAAAAAAAAAAATATATCAGTGCCTTTGCACTCTGTGAACAAGGATTTCTAGCGAAACTGTATGTGTGGGCCCCTTAATGGCGAACTGCACCTCCGCCGTGAGTCCGCCCGACATTGCACTATCTTTGAGATGAACCTACGTATGGGCCGTGTATAACGCCTGCTTCACCTCCGGAGCGGGTCAGGCCGGTATTGCACTATCTTCTGGATTCGCTCGCCGTATGGGGATTTTTTTATTACAACGACACGAAAATTTCCTCTTACCGCGCAGGTATACAACGTCGCTGTAAAACATAATCCCGATGATCACCGTCATGCCATGATATGATACGGGGCGATGTGTCGAATTTATACAAGCGGGTCACCAGTGACTCACGCGTTGACCACCATCTTCCTTTGACACGAGGCAATGCATCGACCACATGCGCTGAAGAACAGCAGACAGTAGTTTTGTAGGATGGTGCGCAGATTGGCTGCTGCTGCCAAAGTGTGGTAAATGCGCATGAAGCTCCGGTATCAGCGAGGATGAACACCGCCCCCTCTTTTGTAAAGATCGCGAGGAAATCACTATTATCCAGAAGGGAAAACCTCAGGATTTAAGACAGACGAGTCAAGCCATGATTGAGTTCCAAGTAGAATTGTTTGTTCAGTGAATTCGACAAGAACACCAAATTCTTCGATTTTATTTTTGTTGCTTTGACAGTTGATAAGCAGCCAACTGAACGGCCTTGATTTAGTGGGCGAACCTAGCGGTCGCAGCTTGACCCCTAAATCACTATCATATTGATAACGTTTCACATTTGAGCACTGGCTTCCTTCCATCCTGTTTGTTTCTTTTCGCATATTCCCACAACATATTTCTGTCTTCGCGCGCATATCGTGAAAAATCTTCAGGTATGCTATGAGACGTGTCTTTCAGCTTATGCACGCTTGAGTGTACCGATTGAGGTTCCCTAAAGCAGAAAAATTTTACAATGACAGCTCGATCTTTGTAGAAATGAGATTGGTAGAAATGATAGGAAATACCCTCACACGAAATTACTATTAAATAATTAGGTGAACAATGAGAGAATAAATAGATAAACGATAACGTTAATAAGGAGAGAAGGTACGCTCAGGGGAATTATGTGTTCAATTTGTGGAACGTCATTGTCTTCATGCATTCACAGGGTACCATCATCACGATGCCGTCATCACTGTTCCACACTTTTCATGCCATCGCCATTATTTCAGGTTGCTTTATGCAGTTGTCGTCTTTCCAATGGCGCCTTCTCGTTGTTGTCACACAATCATCGCATTATAATCATAACCGTATCGAAATTTCATTGTTGTCATCCTTTGTCTTCATGCCGTAATCATCGAGCGGAGTCTATATTTCATCTCATAATTTTTTCAAAATTAAATTCTGAGCATTTACACACGCCCTCTTGACACATGCCCAACTGGGGGAATAAAGGGAATTTTGACCAGCTGGGGTTCTTTAAGGTGCGCCCACTGCACGATACACGGGACAACGCGAAGATAGTGAATTACTAACAAAGTACTGGAGGTGGCTAAGGATACAAAGCTTCTATTTTATTCCCAGCTATCCACCTCTTCCCCTTTCACTCTCAATACCACCTAATCTCGGCATTTCTTATGCGCCTCTTCATCGTCTGCATATGATTATCATTACATTTGGTTCTTCGGACTCATCTTGAGATCGATCTTTGCCTGTAGTGTGAAGGGTGCGCCACGTCTCCTGGGCGTATTAAAGGTCGTGTTAACTGTTACGTCACACGTGCTGGTGGTAGCTCCTCGGTGCCCTGTCCTCTGCTCGCCTACTCCACCTCCTTGAAGATCGCTCAGGTTGCCGTTTGTGCCAGCTATCCCGCAGAATGCCGCAGGACTGGCCATCCCGCACTTCTACATCTACAATCTCGGCTACGCTTGCCGCAGCTTCTCCTTCTTGAATCGCCAGTGGGGCCCAACGCGATCCCCATGGAGTATTTGCTCGACAACTACGACCGGGTGAGTGCTGCCAATCGCTGGGACGAGGCGCTGAAGCTACGCGACGCATCCTTCCACCTCACGGACGTAGCGAAAATTCGGTTTTCCAATCATGGATCGACTTCACCGACTGGAGTACTTTCAAACACCGGCTCCGACAAGTCTTGGCCCTCCGGCAGTTCGTTCCGCCCTCGCGAAGAAGACACTCGACACTCACAAGGAACCACTCGGTGAGTCTATACCTCGCATATAGAGGATGTACTCGCTCTTTGTCAATGCGTCATTGTTCCATGACGGAATTAGAGTACGCCAAATGCTCAAAGGCATCGGGACAATAGCCTTCAATGCGTTGGCCATCAAGAACCCGGCTACCGTCGCTGATATTGTGTCTACGTGCCAGCGCCTTCACGAAGTCGAATCTGTCCGATTGACGCCGGGCACCCGTGAAACCAACTCCACGGCCGATCTCTCTGCGCGCAATGGTCCATGTAATCATAAGAGAAGAGGTGCAGTCTCTTGGCTTCTCGGCAGGTCCGGTTTCTTTCCCCCTCCTCCAGTACCATTTTGCTTGACGTTGTCAAGGAAGAGTTGGTGCCCATGGCTGGTACTGCGTATACGGACACTCTACCCACGAAACACGCAAGCAGCTATTTGATGTCTAAAAGATGTCTTGAACGGCTAATTCAAAAGCCTAGTAGCTGTCTTGATCAAGACATTTTGTAAGCATGGACGTCTAGAAGTACTTCAGTAAGCCCTGCTAACGTTACGCTAAAAGTTGGCTAATGGACAGCTTGACAAGAACAACTGAAGACATTTATTAGACATTCCCTCAAATTTTTGCGGCAGCTGTTACAGTAACACGACGTTTTCCCACAGTTACAATTTATTTTAAACGAGGCATGGACATCAGAAAAAAAAAAGTTTATATTGTCGGATAGAGTGATGCACAGGTAGTTTTTCCAGATGTGAACCATGGGAATGGTGTAGTAAGACCTCATTGGTCAATTAGTGCTTTTTAATTAGACCAATCAATTGAATGCCGCCTGTCAGAATTATTTTGCAAATGAAACAAGATCTGTATTGTATGCTGATATCATTCCAATGTTCACCCATTGACCTAAACAAGAACATCTCTGCATGAAACACGTCATGATTGACAAAACTTCGCCCTGCTGGGTTCCACCAAATTGAAATAGGCTCTAGCAAAGAAAAATTGTCAGTGATGCTGCAGTTCAGGCAAAAATTACATCCTGGTTTCAGCTAGAGGGGGCACAATAGCATTACACCAGTATACGAAACAGAACACTGTGCTGCAATGAGTTAAGAAATAAAGGATAGTACACATCTGGAAAAACACTCTGCGAACCACTCTAACTAGCAATATATTTTATCTGATGTCCATGCTTCATTTAAAAGTAAATTGTAACTTACTTTGTGGGTGCCTCTTGTAAGTAACGCCACATGCTTGCACAGCATCACGCAGAAATAATGGCCAGTTCTTCGGCATATCATCCATTAGTGAATTCCTTGTACGTTGCATGTTACCAGAACTGAAAGATAATATGCTGTTATTTTTTTTTCATAAACTGTACGATGAGCTTTTCATGCATAAAAGATGAGTGCAAGCGAAAATGCAGCAAGACATCAACTTCACACCATGTCACATACTCGTACTTTATTACCTAATAAATTAGAAAAGACGCAGAAAGTGTAATCAACAAGAGTGACAAAAGCAGCAAAGGTGATTATGGATAAATCTTGAAGATGATTGCCGCCGCTGCCAGAGTAGGCCAGTATTCGTAGGAGAGCACTTGCTGCCCACAAAAGCTTGCTGTCACAGGCCACGCGTGACGGTTCTTGTAGACATAGGCAAGCAATACCTGCACAGAAGAGGAAAAGGAAGGCGAGGGAGGAAATGGGAATATTGAAATCGGAACTTCAATTAGTAATATGTTCTAAGTAAGAAGTTTGCTCACATTAAAAATAAATTTAAGCACTCCTTTCTCTTAAATTATGGGTATCTTAAGGTAAAAAGGTTAAAGGTTAAGGTTAAAATGACTAGTATATTTCCTATCATAAAAAGCCAACAAACACTGACACTAAGGACAACATAGGGGAAATTACTTGTGCTTAATAAATGAAATAAAGAAACGATAAATTAATGGAAATTAAAGTGGATGAAAGAACACCTTGCACCAGGTGGTAACCAAACCCACAACCTTCGCATTTCGCGTGCTATGCTCTACCAATTGAGCTACAGCAGCGTCGTTTTCCCATCCACTTTCTTGGGTATTTATGTGTTCTAGTAGAACCCTGGGAGTGTTAGCCAGCGCCACAACTCGGAGACCTTGTTCCTGCCATATAGTCATTAAGTTGCATAGCAGAGTCAGCCTTTAAGTTATTATATGGTGTTTTGTGGCTAAAAAGCCACTTATCAACCTGTAAAACAAGTCTGAGAAGCTTCCTGCAAATATAATCAGTTTAAAACAGTAATTAGCTCTGCAGGTAAATGATGTACTAACTTAATTAAAAAGGTAAATAGCATTTTATATTGTTAAACTAAAAGCAAGTTTGACATTTTGCACTGCCTAGCTGTTGCCTTCTTTTCAAACTTAAACATGACACAGTACAGAGTAAGCAGGTAGCATGCAAAGGAGGATTGGTGATAGAATAGTGTTCCAAAGCAACACTCCTAGCTGGATCAATCACTTCTGTTGATATATTTTCATGTGACCCCAATTGGTTTAGGGCAATACCTCACACAAATGATGCAACACCTTGGATGATGCGTCACACAAAATTGAAAGTATCTCATGATGTGATCAAACGATAACATTGCCCACTGCCTTGGAAGTGTTAACATGCTGTTTGCGCAAGAAAGTGCAAAGTGATTCATATAGGTAGCAAATTCATCAGTGCATCTATAGCCTCAGGTAATTCTGAGAATCTACGTTGACTCGCAGTTGAGAAGCCACTGCACACAAAAAGGTGTATTCAAGTAATGGTCCATGCTGAATAATTTCCCACCTAGTGAAAAGGCAAATGTGGCAGGCTAATGGGCTAGGGCAAATAGATTGCTAAATTCTGATAACACCTCCAATGATATTATTGAAATAGGTGATAAAAAACAGCACAGGTAAAATTGCAGTTATGACAAAATTTTAAAAGCACCTCTACAAACTGCTGGAACCCTGAGCATCATGCCTGTTCTACACGCACATATGTTGCAGCGCAATCTACATCTCAGACGCAGGCGCCTCCACACATCACTTTGTGATCTCCTCACAATAAGGTTAAAAAACAGTCTGGCACAAGCTACCTGATGTGATTTATTTTGCAATCGCCAGCTAAGTGCTGATGGTGGTAGAGCGAAATAGAAGTTTGTCCTTGTATGGAAGCCTCGGCCCATGTTTTATCAATTCTAGCGGCAAAGCACACCTTTTACAGCACACATAAATCTTAAATTACACTGCTTGCTGATGCTGTACAGTAAATTCCTGTAAAGAAACTAAATCACAGCGAAAACATTTAGAATACCAAGCTATTCAAATACTGGCTTGAATACATTTGTGCATTAGGGAAACAAGGTGTAATGTACACTGTTGTAGCAAATTTTTACTCATGTATGGTACACCTGTATGACACAGCAGAGTTAATTTTTGAGTTCTTACATAGCAATGACTACCTACAGGTACATTTTGTAAGGCTTAGGGAAACTAATTATTAGTAGAACTGTGTATGTACACTGGCACTGAGAAATTGGTTATAATAGCGGCAGCTTATAATGGACCAGCGCAAAAAAAAATGCCCGTTTGTGAGACACCAACTAGCTATTTTACCACGAAGCACTACCTGGCCTTAACCCATATAAAAAGCACTGGGAGGACCATAGAGGGTACAGTACATTGGCTTACACTGATCATGATGTCCCGTCATCCAGCTAGCGCCAAGGTACAAGAAGGATGTCCAGCTGTCTATAGAGTGAAAGGAACAAAATAAGATAGCATCAAGTGCAATTAGATAGCATTTGCAATTACAACTAAGGTGACTCAGTCACAGTCATTCAATAATAAGTGCCAAGCTGTCGTGTTTTCACTCCCAGATGAAGCACCTACTAGGTTAAAGGTTTTGCTGCTTATTTAGAACAAAACACAAGTGAAATTTGTACATCAGCAGACGATTTAATTTGGAATCGTATAGATGAAGTAAACATAGCAGTTATATTTTTTGTTTTGCTATAAAGTGGGAACGCTACAAACTGCATAGTCACTGACACACACGCGCGCACACGCAAGAACAAAAGGACACAAAATAGGGCGAGTTCAGCCTGGTTCAGCATTACAGCCAGCGCGTCGTCTTCGAATGCACTCCTTTCGGTTGGTTCGTGCTACGTCAACCACAAAGGCTAACAAGCAGGGCAAAGTTCTGACTGGTGTTGCGGAAGTCGTGGAGCGCGGTAGCGCTGAAAGGCTGAACACAAGCAGAACCCTCGTACAAAAGTAATGACGAAAACTCGCAGGGCAGAAGAGCCCATATATCAAGAACTGTCGCGGGTAACACCTAACAATATTCACATTGTTGACGAAAAACGAAGTGCAATGTATTTCACTTACCGGAAAAAGTGTTATCCGAACGTGCGACGTACAAAGACGCACCGAGACACGAAGACAGCGAACGCAGATCCCGCCATTGTGGTAGTAAGCCGTCGGCGAAAACACGCAATACAGCCGATGTCACGAAGTACTGATGCAAAACACACGGCAAACAGCATCAGCACAGCTAAATGACTCCAATTAATATCCAGTATAAATGTATAGAACGGCTTAGAATGACGCACAACTGGCATAACGAACCCACGACCAGCCCACGACCGAGACATTGCGGGCGGCAGTGGCCGTTTTTTCAAACTTCCTGCCTCCCAGTGTCTCCAGCACAGAATGAGATGTCCGACAAATTTGGATTGCGTCGCCGAAGTGATCGCAGCGCGGTGGCTCTGTGACACCGCTGTGCAACGCCGGCGTTTCGCTCCTGCTGCTGCCAGTATACCTGCTGCGCGAGCATAGAATGGCTTCCAGGCGTCGTGTGCGCGCCCCGTTTGGAAAACAATAACACGCCCTTGATTGTTGAAGTTCTTGTGTGAAATTATTTAATATCAAAGCCAATTAACTTATGTTGCTTTCAACGAGTTCGATTTGTCTGTGGCGTCTTTTATTCGCTAACGCCGACGGCCAACGGTAACCGCACTTTTAACACGCCGTTTGGCATTTTATGCACTTTTAGACAAAAAGATCTAGAAAAGTTCTTGAGTTAGACATTCTGAATGCGTTTACCAAAACAGACTCTAGTGACACCAGTAGTGGGTTTTGCCGCAGATAGAATATATACTAGCATATTCAAAGTGCTGAGGTTATGTTTAGAAGAAATTCTATTTTCAGTCTTATCATAGACCAAGACGTCTATAGCCGTTTGTAGCCGTTTCAAGAAGTTTTTAAGAGGTTCTGTGTTTCGTGGGTACCCTATAGGCTCCCGCCAACATATGCGTAAGTAGCCGCGTTACCCCAGTCTTCGTTCCATCGATGCCTCCAAAACCGCCGCCGGCCCCTTGGCTTCGATGTTTACCAGCACACCTACCCAACGTTACTATCCAGCATGGCGTATGAATCGACCTATCTGTTACTACTTTGGATATTGTGGACACATCATACGTTTTCGTCACAAGCGTCAGCAAGCCCAGCGTCGCGGATCTAACACATACGAAAGGTACGACTTTTCTGATGGGCCCACTTTTCACTGCCGCGTCCTGGCCGTTCTGCGTCCCCCCTTAGATCAGCCGCTCAATCGGCCGACCGAAGACCGGAAAACTAAGTTATGCAGCTTTTGGAGGAAAAGCTGCATTGCACGACAGGGATGGAATTCCTCCAGCGCAGCCGCATGATATGCTATCTGTTTTAGTGGAAGGCGTACACATGGAAGCAATAGTAGACACTGGTACTAGTTTGCAATTATTCACCATAATTTGTGTTCGCGTCTCCGCACTCTCTTTGATGGACCTACACAACTCGCTGCTCAAGGGGGCGCCATTCGACCTTCGGCCATGTGCACTGCTCGTGCCTCTGTTGGTGGACTTCTGCATTATGTAGAATTCGCAGTGCTAAGTTTGTGGGCCCAACAGCTGATATTAGGATGGGATTTTCATTCTACGGCATCCGCCTGAACCTGGTGCCGGCAATGTGTTGTCAACATGACTGACACCACCTATTCGCTTCATGCAGATGACCCATCACTTCGTTTGCTTGCTGCTGAAGACATCGAGCTACCTCCTTGCCATCAGCGAATTATTGCAATCACGTCCCATGTCATTGACAATGGTGACTTACAACTCGTAAGTCTGGTGACTCGCGCAGCCATCGGCAGGCTGTCTCCAAAAAGGCATGGATTTTGCATCAGGGCTGGTCCGGTTTGACAATGGCTCCGCAGTCGTCACCGCTACAAACCCGACATCTGAAGAAATTCTCATTCTAAAGGGTACTACGTCGGCTAGGGTTGGAAGACATGCTTGTGCTATCTGGACGACATTTCTGTTTTCTTATAAACCGTCTCGCAACACTTGCAACGTATGGACGAAGTTCTCACGCGCCTTCCCAACGCTGCTCTACAGGTGTACACCAAAAAGCGGCGTTTTACCAGAAGGACATTTAAGGTCTAGGGCCTCATTGCGAGCAAGAACAGCGTTCGTGCTGATCACGACAAGGTTTCTGCGGTTCTTTACTTCCATCTTCACACATCTTCGGTGCGTAGTAAAGGTCGAGTTACCCGCCATGGTTGCTGAGTGGCTATGGTGTTGGGCTGCTGAGCACGATGTCGCGGGATCGAATCCCGGCCACGGCGGCCGCATTTCGATGGGGGCGAAATGAGAAAACGCCGGTGTACTTAGATTTAGGTGTACGCTAAAGAACCCCAGCTGATCGAAATTTGCGGAGTCCTACACTACGGCGTGCCTCATAATCAGAAAGTTGTTTTGGTATATAAAGCCCCATAATTTTTGAGTTAACGGCTACGTCACACTAAGTACATCTTGTCGCAATATGTGTATTGGAACTCCTCTTATGTAACAGGAGTTATTGCATAGCTGCTTTACTCATTTACGAACCGACAAGCAATCAGACTGGGTAAATTAAATAAGGGTTTTCATGTATATGTGCAGCGAAGTTTTCCTTTTATGCTTTAACGACTTCTTGAAGTACTGATTGACAAACTTCAGAAAGATTAGTTTTTTTGTTATGAGTTTCCAGTTCTGTTTTTTGTGCTTTCACCAGCATCATAGCTCACTGATCCACCTCTTCCTCATCCCGCACTTTTTGCCACCCCGCTACCCACTTCGCCATTCGTGATAGCTTTCTTTAACCGTCCGAACTACTTCAATGATGGCCAGAAGTTGCTGTTTGTCGTGCCCCACATTCTTCGTGTGGATATATACGCCGCTTTTTACGTCCACCCACAGTGCGCACTTGCTGGTCTCTTCAAAACCTATAGTCGATTGCACATGTGATTTTACAGACGGGGCGTGTGCAACTACGTCCGAAAGCTCATTAGCTCAGGTCCTCCGTGTCAATGCGCCAAATCAGCTCCCGGACCAGTCTATCCGTCACAGCCCATGCCCTAGACGACTCTTTGATCATGTAGGCCATAAACATGTACGGCCAGCTTCCATCAAGTCCAGCTGCTAACCACTGTATTACCGTAGCTGTGAATCACTTGACTGGCTAAGCCGAAAGAGATCCTGCAGCACTGACCACAGGCTGTGAGGTTGTTTTGTTCAACTCAAGGCATTTGGTTCTCCACCATAGTGTCGCTCGCGAACTCCTCAGCGAGTGAGGCCGCGCGTTCCTTTCGGATGCTTCGGAGGCATTTTCAAATAATGGAAAGCGTCCACCGTACCTGTACAGCATACTATCCGTAAACATATGGCATGATAGGGTGCTTCTCCTGCAGTCTCCTTGATATGCTGTCAATGTACGCCGCATGTTAATATTCTAATCGAGACCAGGTTCTTCCTTTTCCAACATATGCTTACAATACCGCTCAAGAAGCCATTACTCAATTTTTCCCCCACTTTTTTTTTTATACGGACGAGAGCATTCAAATATGCATGACACGATCATGTCTTACAATCCTCATGCACTCGAAGTTATCCCGCTTTTCAAATCTGTTTCGACAACCCGAGGAATGCCGCCAGCTTGTCAGTTCTTTTTGTTCCGAGGACCATTGACACCAGCAATCCCGTTTATCTGACGGCCGTTCTCCACAAACTTTTTTTCTGGTTCTTTGGTTTCGCTTAGACTACCCGCTACCTCGCCATGCCTCTCCACCATACTTGTCATTAAATATCATGGGCCCTACTACGTTCTTGAGCAAACGTCCTCCGTTTGATACATCGCGGAGCCAGACACGCCATCGACAGACCTGCACCATCGCGGCCAACGAACTTGCGACGATTCATCACGTCAAGTAGTATTATGACCGATTTCTTCCGCTTTGGTTTTAAGCCGCCACGATGGCTCCTTTTTGTTCGGAGTGTGATTTCAGCGAAGAAGAGTGGCCGTTGCTCCAGCAGCATCGCGCAGTGCATGAGCTAGTGGTTGCTGTGATATATTCGAATATCTCCGACTGCAGCCTGTTCGCCCGCCTACCACTACAATAAGCCTCATTTCAGGTACTACTTACCTATACCCCTACTTTGTGCCCTTGAAAATGAATAAGAATACGCTCCATTTGCATGCCCTGTAGCGACCATCCCAGCTAAAAAAAGAGTGCCTCCTTTGCTCTGCCGTCGCTGCGTTAAACGCGCATTTTCGTTTTATTTTTGAAGTATACACATAGGCTAACTTGCTGAAAATATTGCATTTAGAGTCGTCATTCTCCAAACTGTCGACAACTCAAGTTTCATAGAATCCACCTCATAGAGCACCTTATGTGCATATAATAAAGCGCGCTTCACAATGACAGGAACTTACTAGGTTATCGCATACTGGGCTGTGAAAATTGTAGGCGAAAGAATGATGTTCATAAACAAAAAGCTATTTGACAAATATTCGATATTTCATTCTCTTCGCATTTTGCCATATTGAATTCATATACTATTTTGTCTCATATATTCACCCTCGTCTGTGAGAGCCATAAAACAATTTCAATTGTGACTTAGCGGCAAATACGACAGAAATGCGTCACCTTTACTTCGCACCTCCTTGAAGTCGCGCATGATTTAAAGCGCATTCATCCCTTTGCGAACTGTTGTTCAACAGCTCACTCAACGTACGTCCTACCAGTTCGAGGAACACACCACCACTAGTCGCACCATATATTGTCACGTTGTAGGGACGATGAAGAAGAAAGTTGCGAAACTGTGGACGACGAAAGTACTTGTTTGGCAAACCTGCGCTCACAAATGCAAGTTACACTCAAAGCCCAACGATAGCGGCGAATACAGGAGGCGATTATCGAAATTTCATCTTCGGGGCAAGCGTATCGGCTTTTATACATGAGTCATCGAAGTTTCTACGCTAATCGCTGGTACCTGCGTGTCTTCCAGCAAGTACTACACAATGCGCGTCATGCCTACAGTCAGATTACACAAGGTTCGGTGACAACAGACAACGGATAGAACCATCGATAACATTCGAGAAACTTCCAATATATACAGGCGCGTCCTGGGTTGAGCGATATAGTTTAGCCTTTGTTAGCCGGCGAAAAAATGGTCACCCGTGAAAGATACACAAGTACACATGTCAATGTCCCCCTCTTAAGAAGCATAATCCCAATGTTACAACTATAACAGGACCATGAAAAGGAAAAGCACGCTTAGCAAAGAAAGAGTAACAAAGAAACAGATTTCCAAAGTTTGTCACATGGACTATTTCAGGTCGTGAGAGGCTTCGTTGTGATATCCAAATGCCGTCTCGCACAACCTTATAGTCCAGTGCACCAATTCGCCGGATTATGTTATGTGGTCTGAAGTAGTGTCGGAGAAGTTTCTAAGACCTCTTCGGTGTTTTGGGGTCTAAACCCCAACACGGCCACCGGGCTGGTACTACACGTATCGTCGATGGAGATTACAACTGACTGCTGGCCCTTTGCTGATGCTTGATGCACAGGCAGACGAGCTGTCGGGCTTCTTCAGTGTGCTGGAGATAGGCGGTGACATCTAGATTCTCTTCGCCGGTAACGTGTGGCAGCATGACGTCGAGAGTGGTCGTAGCGTTCCTTCCGTAAAATACCTTGAATGGCATATTCTCTGCTGTTTCTGGTACTGCCGCTTTATAAGCAAAGGTTACGTACGGGAGGATCGACGGCATCCCACATCTTGTGTTCGACGTCGACGACCACTGCCAACATGTGGGCGAGCGTCTTGCTTAGACTCTCCGTAAGACCATTCAGCTGTGGGTGGTAGGCAGTTATCCTCCCACTGTTTGTCTCGCTGTCTTGCAGAATGGCTTGCCTGAACTCTGCTGTAAAATCCACTGCTCATTCCTTGTTGAGCACTTCCCAGGCACCATGTCGTAGCAGTATATTTTTGGCGTAGAATTTCGCCACTTCGACCGCACCAACTTTAGGCAGGGCTTCCATTTTGGCCTAGCGGGTAAGGTAGCCGGTAGCCACGACAATCTGCTCATTTCTTGATATTGACGTCGGAAGTTGCCCCAATAAATCCATCCTGATCTGTTGAAACGGTCAGTAAGGATGCTCAATCGGCTGTAGTAATCCCTCTGGCCTTGTCGGCGGTGTCTCGAGTCGATGAGAGTCTCGGTATTTCTTGAGGAACCGGGCGACGTCGGCGGTCAAGCACGGCCAGTAATGCCTCTCCTCTGTTATCAATAGCGTCCGTGAAAATCCGATGTTCTCAGCGGTCGGATCGTCATGTAGTGCGTACAGCAATTCTAGGCGCAGTGCTGAAGGAACAACAAGATAGTTTGCGCGGACTGGTGAGAAGTGTTTCACTTCGTTCTGCAGGGAAAATGAAGACAATCCTCGCCTAAATTCCCTAGAGACAGCGTCGGTGTTGTCTTCCAAACACTCGACGAGGCTTTTTAGTTCCGGATCTCCGCGTTTCTGTTCAACGAAGTCTTCCGTGCTCATTGTTCCTAAGAAGCCGTCGTCATCATTATTGTCTTGTGGCGGCGGTAGGCATCAGAGTGCTTCCGTCCGGATTTGCAGAAGATGGGTATGTCAAATCCCTAGAACCTCAGACTTCATCGTGTGAGGCGTGTTGAGGTATCCTTTAAGTTTGCGAGCCAACGCAAGGCGTGGTGGTCAGTTACGATTTTAAAAGGCCTGCCATAAAGGTAATGGCAGCATTTCGTGGTAGCGCAAATGATGAGAAGGCATTCTTTTTTCGGCGTAATGTACTTCCGCTTCTGACAGCGAGCGACTAGCGTAAGAAATGACCCTTTCAAATCCGTCTTTCCTTTCCACTAGCATGGCGTCGAGGCCTACGCTACTTGCGTCACTGTGCATTTTGGGGTCGGCGCCTTCCTGAAGTGGGCTAGCAGTGGTGTTCACTGCAGGCGCTGATCAGGCTCTTGGAAGGCTTCGGCTTGCTGCGCTTGCCAATTGAAATCGACGCCTGATTTCGTGAGAGAAGTTTTTGGGTTGGCGACATGCAAAAAGTTCTTATAGAAGCGTCTGTAATAGCAGACAAGTCAAGGAAACTGCGCACTCCTGTCTTATTGGTCGGTTGTGGGAAGTTAATGGCAGATACCCTCTGTGGACCAGGGTAGACTGCATATTTGCTGCTGATGCGGCCCAAAACTAGAAGCTCGTCGTACGCGAAAGGGCAATTCTCCGGCTTGCGATGAGTCCTGATGAATTAATAGCGTTAATAGCTTGTAGTACTTTCCCAAGCCGGCTAAGGCGATCGTTCAAGTTTGCGGCGATGACGACGACGTCATCCACGTAAACAAGACAAGTGTGCCACTTCAATCCTGCTAACACCGTGTCCATCACGCGCTAGAACGTTGCAGGCGCCGAGCACAGTCCGAATGGCATGACCTTGAACTCAATTCATTTGAAAGAACCGTGCTCCCGGACCGTGCCGAAGTGAGAGGCCGCGTCTCTAGGCATCGGCCTCACAATGCGTCAACATCCGTGCAGCTATCAGTGGGAAAAGTAGCATCGTCGTCCTCGGTAAGCGATAGGCTCAGTGCACGGTTGAGCGCACTGCAGTGCGATAGCGCACGAGCGCAATCGTGTGGTTTTGTTTCTTATTTTGCGGAATTTCTTTAAACGCTGGAAAAAAGACGGCTTGCAGCATGTACATTGCCTCAAAAAATTAGAACGGTCGTTTTCGAATGCCCTCTACAACATAATGAAACGCATTCGGCCATAAAGGGAATGTTAAAAATATTCCTTAATTCACCGTAGTTAACTAATCAAACACAATACAAAAAATATCCTCATGAGTGCCACTTGATGGCCAACCATATGTCGTTGGTTTCCTTCAGTTGCGGTGAACAACTTTTTAATATCCTTCGTTCAATTTACGTGAAATGCCTTGCATAATATGAATACAGGGTGATATTTTTTCAAACTATATTTTTATAAATAATAATGAGAGCAGAACACAGAGTTCTTGCAGATGAGTTCCAAGATGAGGCGTGTAATTAAGATCGCCGGTAATTAAGTATGCTTCACATGACTAGTTAACAAAAATTCAATAAATAACATTATATATTAATGCCTCGGGGGCAGTTGTCTGAATGGCGCATTTGCAGACCTTGGCATTTTCAAACGCACCTGTCATTTTAGAATCTTGAAAATGGCACGTAATTGTAGGTAGATCTTAAAAATCGCGCATGGCCTTTCTGACAAGCCTCGTCCCGCTGTGCGTTGGAAGGCAACGTCCCAAAAAGAAGTGTGGGCGAAGCACAGAGAGAGAAATTGAACAAGTGGGGACACTCGGCGAAAATTGGCAACAGGAAACAGGTGAGACAAAGTCCTAGTCCTGCTACCGACGGAACAAAACAAGCTGCTTCTGCAGTGGAAGGGACCTTCCGAAGTAAAAGCAAAGACCGGTGTTGTCGACTATACCATCGAGACTGCAGGAGGGCCCAAAGTTTTTCATGCCAACCTGTTAAAAAAATACGAGGACAGAGACGGCACACAAACGTCAAAACAGAGTAACACAATAGTTAGCGTCACAGAAGAACAAGGGAAAAGCATTCCAGTGCCAGAATTCGTGGAAAACGAGACCTTCAAGGACGTGAAGCTCGCGCCCCGCCTGACTGCGACACAGCGACAAGAACTTCTAGACGAAATGAAAAGGAGAGCACCCATTTTCTCCAATGTCCCAGGGAAGACAGACTGGGCCGTATGCCACTTAGAAACCACAACCGAGGCCCCAGTAAATGCCAAGCAATATCCGCTCCCGTTTGCTGGTCGAGAAGATATAGAAAAAGAGGTAAAGGAAATGGAAAGACTCGGAATAATCGAAAAATCAGAATCGCCTTACAATTCGCCAGTGTTGCTGGTGAGGGAGCCGGACCAGACAAACCGGCTGTGCATAGACTTCCGCCGCTTGAATGATGTATTAGTGGCAGATGCAGAGCCCATGCCTAGGGCTGACGCTGTTTTCGCCACAGTCGGAGACAAGAAATTTTTCTCGAAGGTGGATTTTACGAAAGGATACTGGCAAATACCTCTGTCGGAGGACTGGAAGCCCAAGACAGCATTTTCCACCACAGCGGGGCTTTATCAATTTAGTTTCATGTCCTTCGGTATAAAGAGCGCACCCGCTGTTTTCGCCAGATTGATGCGTCGAGTCGTGAAAGGGATACCAGACGTGGAGCATTACTACGACGACGTGCTCGTCGCCAGCGCAACGTGGGAAGACCACCTTGCCTCGTTGAGTCAACTTTTCGAGCGGATCCAGGCCGCCGGTGTGACTATGCGCCCGAGTAAATGCGAATTGGGCTTGGAGGCAATTGATTCCCTTGGACATCGAGTCGGAGGAGGAAAGCTAGAACCATTGGGAAAGACTTTAAACAAGATAGAAGCAGCTTCACGGCCGAAGACGAAGTGACAAGTGCGCGCCTTCCTTGGACTGACTGGCTACTACAGAGATTTTATCCCGGGTTATGCCGAGATCAGCGCACCGCTTACGGAGCTAACCAAAAAGGGCGAGAGAAACATAGTAAATTGGACGCAGATACACGCGAAAGCATTCTAAGAACTGAAGAACAAAATCTCCAGCGCTCCCATTTTGCGGCTTCCAGATTTCAGTAGGCCGTTCGCGCTACGCCCAGACGCCTCCGACACGAGTCTCGGAGCAGTCTTAATGCAAGACCACGACGGAACACTTCACCCCATAGCCTATGCTAGCAGAAAACTGGTGCCTAGGGAGAAAGCCTATAGCACGATTGAAAGAGAATGTCTAGCGCTCGTGTGGGGAATACAGAAATTCTCGGTGTATCTCTATGGGGCCCCCTTTGTCGTCCAGATGGACCATCAACCTCTAAGCTACTTGAGACAGGCACGGCAACTGAACAGTAGAGTCCTTCGAGTGAGTTTGTTACTCCAAGAGTACCAGTTCACCATAAAACACATAAAGGGAAAAGAAAATGTGGGAGCGGATTATCTGAGCAGATTGTGAAACAGATATTCGGCAACCATAGACTTGAATGTGTAACCATCAATAGATGTGAGTTCTGTGTTGATACCAAGCGACTTTTGTGGTATGATGAATATTATAAAATAATATTCTAGAAGTGGGGGGCACTGTCACAAAAGTCGCGTTATTTCTTCAATTCTCCGCCCCCGCATCCTATGTATACACGCCTATTAAGCATCGCTTCTTAAAGAATGGGCCGCAAGCCTACGTGCCGCACAGTTTCGCAAACGGTGGAGAACGTGATCTTGAGTACATCCAGAGCACGTTGAGCTACGCGTGTTCGTGACTGCTGTAATGTGTATGATTAATTTGTTCGTCGGAGAAGGTGACCGCTGGTAGGGTTGAAACCTTGGTGGCTACACACCCGGGCTACGCGAGGCCGGGTGCATCCGTGGCTGTTGTTTTGTGTGTTATTAAATTGACTGCCGGTGAAGGTGACCGCCAGTGGAGCCCGAACTACGGCGAGGACCAGTGTGCGCGTGTGTGATCCATGTCTAGACGACAAGAGGTGAACGCTGGCGCCTCGAGAAGTTTATAAAAACGCGCCGATCCTACACTTCACCAGTCTGCTCCGGGGGTGATAAACGAACGCCGAGCAACTCCGGGCAAATAAGCTGCCGACATCACGCCCCGACACCGAAAACCGCCAGCCGCCGTGGAAGCCAGCCACCGACGTCGAGGCGCCGACTTCGAGGGTCACTTACGGGCCGCATCGGTTGGGACGGACTGCCGGCGCGCCCGGTTGACTGTATGTCGCTTTTGATTCTGTGGACTGTGGACTCTAAATATTTGCCTTCTCGATTACTGTTTGGGAATCTAGTTGGAACTGATGTTCATTGTTCATGTTGCAATTGCACATAGTAATTGTTTAACTTGGTTACACCTGTTCTTTGGAATTGTAACTTTACTGTTTCCGTCTAACATATTCATATCCACTATACTTAATAACGCCAGTTTCTTTTGTTGCTGAGCAATCCCATTAAACACTGCCTTTTGCTGGATTTCGTCAGGCCTTTGTCTCGTTCACGACGGTAATTGGCGAAAGCCAGGCACCAGACTCCACCCCGTTATGCCACTACTCAGGAGGAGCTAACGCATCGACGCTGAGTCGTGACAGCTGAATATATGGGATGCTATCTTGTAAATTTCATACAATACTGCAAAGAAGATTTTGGGCCTATAATTCTTTTTTTTTCAAATCTTAAATGTCCCCGTTCATATGCAGCCGTAGAATATTGGCATACTTGAAGCTCTGGTGTAGTCAAGTTGTGAGGCATTGCACATAAAGGGTTGCAATTTTTTTTCAAGCAGAACACCCCCGGTATCAACAATGTAATACTTTGCAAAAAACAATTTAATGTGAACGATTACGTAACAGTGATTAGACCATCAAAGTTTAAGAAAATTATGTAGTTCAATAATAACTCAGCCATATACAGAATGTTGTTCAATACTATGCACAGCTTACTACGCGAAATATTAAGCCGTAAAGCAATATTATTGCATGGGTATTAAAATAACAAAATACAGAAATAATAATATAGGACTGCGAATCAGAAAGTTTTTGCCCCTATTTTTTATTAGCCAAAGTATGGTAAATACAGGCAATTGCAAATATACGTACAATTTTACAAACCTTACACAATTCTTCCACACAGTTCCCCACAGGTTCAGACAGTCGTCCCAGCGCAGCAACAAATTTGATATGCCCCTGCGGTCAGTCAGCTACACATGTGGCCTCCCCGAACGCTCATTGTCATGCGAGTCTTCACGGCCTTTTGCGAACAGCCAACACCGCAAGTCACACTTTTCAAAGCGAGACACCTTTCACCATACGTGGGCTGCATTTTCCTGCGGATTTCTATGGACGTTCATCCCTTGCTTCGTAGAAAACGAATCACACTTCGTTGCTCGTACGCCGTGGACTTGGGAAGCACAACCGCCATCTTCGATAACTGACAGCAGCGCCTTGTCGCGGAGCAACCAACAGATGAGGCCGGAACGCTCCAAGAAAGGTCCATCGTTGTGAATAAATGCGTTCAGTTCGCATGTTCAGCCGTAATTTGGCTAAAATAAATAGGGGAAAAAATTTCTGATTCTCCGTTGTAGATATTGGAGAACACCGATGTAGCAATATTGCTGTATTGGAATATTCGTCTTTCTAGGTCTAAAGAAATAAGAATATTCGGGAAAAATTACCTTTTCCCATCGAGTAGAATAGCATAAATTTTCCTATTTCCAAAGATGATGAAATGTAAATTTCGCGTACAAGGAAAGTAAGACGCATGTAATGCAGTTCACAAGTGGACGTATGGTAAGCTAGCAAGCTTTCGAATGCGAAATAGCAGTTCTCAAAACCACGGTCTGGTGAGCTAGGTTGTAATGCATAGCTTCAGATATAGTGCGAAAGCGCGCGCAAGGACCGTCAAGCTGACGAAGGCACAGCACTGCGTCTTTATTTGAGTTTTCAGTTGTTTTGGGATACCATTTCAATAAAGATGAATGGGTGAGCAAACAGCAGGTGGCCAATGCAAGTAGTGTTGTCATTGATTATGAACCAAAGTGAGATACTGTTGCGCGGCTTGTGCAGACTAAAATAAAGTGTTAACTTCGGCCGGTTGGTACATAACTAATCAAAATTGATTTCGCTGTTATTCATTTTTTCTTATTTTGTCAGCATGCAATTTCAAGAAAAGCGAAGTATTGACCAGAAGTCATATGCGTGACGCGTTTACTGGAAAAGGGGCACATCTGCGGGGAAGCCGTATTTTTTTTACCGCGTTGCGAATTCCAACTCGAACTGAACTGAGAAATCCAATACCCAAACTGAACCCGAAAAAATATTTGTAGAACATCCCTGAATGAGGGGCGAAACTACGCAAAGAAACAATAATAACTGTTACCGCTTCGGGACAAGAAGCGTTTCGAATAGATTGGCCTCATGCGGGAACGATGAAGGCGCTGCGAACAGCGCTCCTATTATCCAAGGAGGGAGACTCGCCTTCGTCCTCTGCTATACTCTGGCAGGAATAGATTTATTTCTGCGCCTGCGCTGCCGCTCAAATTGCGTGTCCCGGTGCCATAAAACTCTTCATTTGGTTTCTGTGTTGTTTTCGGTCGTATCTTTATAAATGTAGATACTATTAGCCGTAGAAACGTCGTGGCTGCAATACGTAAGAAGGACATTCTGCGATGGCGGTTTAGCAGTCTTAAGTAGCAGTCTTCGGGTGGTACGTTGCCAGCATGAAACCGCCAGATTCCTTTATACCGCAACGATTGCCTAGTTGCACAACGTCCGCTTTGTATGTGGGGGTTACTGGATATAAATCCCGGTATCGCCGAAAACCAGCCCATTTTATTTCGGTAGCAATCCTAATTAGCATACTTGACGCCCTTTGCGGAGGCTATGTATTTCGTACGTATGCACGTGTCCACATTGTACGTCTCTATCCATTTTCCGCATACCATAATCCCTGAGTAGTCCGCGGTTCAGTGATCAGCGCATCGGGCTGCTGTGCTAGTGGAAGAGGATCCAAAAGAACCATCGAACAGACTCGGGTCACTGAGTGCATAGCAATGTGTACATACGTGCCACGCTGACATGGGTCAACATGGGCACACTTTCACGCTGACATGGGTCAGTGTGGATGCGGGATTGGGTACGTGATGCGATTCGAAGAAACTCTTCGAGCAGTGAACATGTTCCACTCGGTCTGTGCCCGTCTTCAATCTACCTCTTTGATGGCAACTTGAGTCGCCAGTGACGGTTCTGTAGTTGTATGTCGCTCTTCAATGAACGTCTCTGACGCCAACTTGGGTTACTATGTGCCGCTGGAAATGTGCCTCTAGCAACCCGTGTGTCCATGTGTGTCTTGTTTTGTCCTGTCTTTTTCGCGCTACCGTTGGCCTACTTAAAAAAATACTCGACATTTTCACACGTTTCGCTTAACGAAGCTTTAAGCATGGCTCCTTCCGGAAAGAAGACGAGCATAGTGGCAGGAAGGCTGAAAGCGCTGTATTGATGCGCACGACACTATTTCAATGATGACAATGTTTGAATCCACACAAATAAATTTACTTGCTAAAGCCGTTCTCGATAAAAAGTTCGCCATGCATGCAATTTCTCTACCTCTGGTTGCGATATGTACTCAAAACTCTCCTAAGAGCTCCATTACTTTTCGTTATGCATGAGCAAAACCACTAACAGGGCCACGGGAAAAGGAGACAACACCACAAAACGAGGGCAAAGAACAACAATCATCGTCTGATAAGTGGCTGCATTTTTTTATCCCAAACCCCTCACTAACATAGGTCGCAGGCAAAATGACGCCACTCAAGTGTTTCGGTAGATTGGAGAAAAGTTCCTTAATCTGTTCCTCTTTTCTTTTAAAAATACGCGATGCAGCATACGATTTTAAGAACTATGGGCATTGAGTAGCCACACCTTTCACGTCCGAACACTGTAGGTCTTATAATTGTATCTTGTACGGCGTATTTTGATTTATTTATTGTACAGCGCGGCTAACGACTTTGTTTAGCACTGCCTACACCCCCCTTTGTTCAGATTTCACACGCTGAAACACTGCGGAGAACTACGTAGATTTCGCATTTCATAAGCGTGGCATCCCGTGATGTGAGCGATGTGCTGTTAGCTACGATGCAAAATAACTGAGAAGCCAAGTAGACACAGGGTAAGCAGTCATCATGCCGCTGTCGCATGATAGTGTAGGCAAGCGCACCCGCGTTCCCGTTAAAAAATCCTGGTCTGAGCGGAGCAAGCCGTAAACGGTCAACTACAACCCTATATTGCCAGTTGCAGCGGCCCGCTCATATTTAAGAAAACTTGCACGCACGTACCTCGGCGGCCAACTTCCTCATGAGCGTTTACCCATAAACGAAAGACGGCCATCAACTAAACACTCAAAGTGTACCAATGAGATGCTTGAAGCCGACAAGAAGTGAGAGTTGATGCGAGGCCAACTGCGAAGCAAAGTTAATCACAGAGGGTCGCGCGCCCCCAATGAAGTGAGTTTTTATAATTTCATTATACTTGCAATTCACCGGCATAACATTATGCGGACAATCGTTTCACACCGAGAAAGTGGGCGTGAGAGAACGCCACAGCACTTCCCTCGAACTCGGTTTCCCATGGTGCTCGCTGTACTTCGAGTTGCAGTGCACAGCAACACCCAGAACTTCATTGACAGCGTAGACGTGGTAACTGGAATCACCGGAAGGGCTGCACTTTTGTACACTTCTTGATATGTCCTTGGAGAAGCGGAAGCATCTTGGTGGTAGGGCGCAGTGTTTTGTGGCTTCTATT
Source organism: Dermacentor andersoni (assembly GCF_023375885.2). Taxonomy (NCBI): domain Eukaryota; kingdom Metazoa; phylum Arthropoda; class Arachnida; order Ixodida; family Ixodidae; genus Dermacentor; species Dermacentor andersoni. The sequence goes on along the minus strand of NC_092821.1, from coordinate 40,386,715 downwards.
ATGTTAGTGTTCAGCTTTCGCACGGGCTGCAGTTTGGCATGATCGTTGGCTTCATAGGCGGCGCTTTGGATTACCATTGTGGTCTGCTTCCAACTGGCACCTCGAAGCTTTTTCTTGCTTTGATGCTAAAAGTCTCGCTGAGGAACCAGTTCTCTCCCAAGAGTGTCGGTGGGTTTAGGAATATAATGGATTCTCATCCGAGTGGATCGTTGGTGGAGTTGGGAGGCTAGGCTGAGGATACACGTACATAGATGCCAGCAGCCTAATGTTAATTTCGAGCATTTCAGTGATTTCCTTAGAGCCTGCGAATATGGGAATACTGTCTGGCGATCAGCCTCTTTGGCTGTAGTGGCCTAATGCTTCCGCACTTGCGCGGCCCTCGGCCGCTCCGGGTAGCCAGCATGTTCGCATGTAATCTTTAATGACTGATTCCCCTGTTCTGGTGTTCCCACGGGATTGACCGTGGTTATCTCAGATGGCAGATCGGCTGCCCGGGTAAGGCCATGGCCCCGGATCGAGTCCTAGACCAGGCCGCATTTTTCTTGAACTGCGAGGCTTTTCTTTCGAGGAACCCATATGAGTTTCCATTGTAGCAATTAGGTACGTTTGAAAGGATGTCTCATTTGCCTTTATTAACTACTTCTCTCCACCTAGCGGGTTTCTGCAGAACTATTACGTAAAATAAATGTAGGAGTCACATAGAAGGCTGTTATTTGCACAATACCGTTTAATGTAAGAATACGCCTACTTGCCTATATTTAAAGGAAATACAATGCATCTCAGTGGGAATCCAGAAAGACGACATTACAATTTGATGTAATGCACAATATATCTCTCTGCAGGAGTTGCAGCTCACGCCAAGGTTAGATGTTATCGCACATTTTCTTGACAAACAGTGCCTCCTGATTTAGCCAGAAAGTTTGAGTTTGTAGCGATTTTCAAGCCTACAAATTACAGAAAGGAACAATTTTTCGCAGTCAAATTCGAAGTTCCGTTCCGAATACTATCATCCAGATCAAAGAGCACGTGACGATTAAATGAATATTATAGCAACAAAGCGCAAAGTTAAACAGAATGCGTTCATAAAACACTTCACTGAACCACGCTGACAACACCGGTGCTGCTAAAGCTGACAAGTAGTGCCCGACGCTCATCAGATCAAATTAACAGGCTGTCAGAAGCACTAGTGCTTTCAACGTTCCTCTACGACCTACAATACTTGCCGACAACGCCAACCCAGAACAACAAAAGTGAAAGTGCCAAGAAAACCTGCACTCGCATCGCCACAAGACATCCAAGGTCAGCCAAGGTCGAAAATATCTACGGTAGAAGTTTACGGCATGTCTTCCATTAAGCGATTAAGCTGCACCGGCCCTGCAAGTAGAAAATGAGTGCCTCAAGCTGGCTCACGCGGAAAAGCCATCGAAGACGATATAGGTTCCTGTAATGACGGCGTTCCTCAAATCCTCGTCTCTAACGCGTTATGGGAAGATCTGCAACATCTTGCTGAGTTCACGCCCTATCCCCACGCTGAAATGCCCAGACGAAAGCAAGCGCCCACGTAAGAACGCCTTGTTCACAGCTTCCAAACAAGCTCACAAATATATATAGTTACATATAACCCGCAAAATTTGAATTATGGTGTGGTTGACAGGTGATGAGGAATACATATTGGCCTTGTTGGTCTTGTATTCCTGATGAGATAACCTTAGGCATAAAAAACGAAAACACGGATGAAGAAAACATGAAGGCAAGTGAGGAAGGTTGGCACACAAATTATGCTTCTACGTGCCTACTTGATTGTAGGGGGAGCATGTGCGCCGTAAAAATAAACGCATTTGAGAATATATCGGTGCCGGAATGCACTGTGTCGCACGTAGACTTTCACCCGTAATTTCTAAATCATAAAGCAATCAATCTGAGCAGCGCAAAATAGGTTTTTCTTCCCCTCTTGCAAGCCGTAGCAATAGTACTGGAATGCCCGAAAACCTACTAGAGGGGTGAAAACCATTGGTTTGCGAGCACTGCATTCTTCAGAAGGAGCCGGCGTCACCCACACTTGACTTACGCTCTCATCGCGCGAATCGCTAATCAAACGTGAGTCAACGAGGTGACGTCACCTGACAAGGCACTATGGCGTTTACGCCTCGTGCACATCCGGTAATACAGTCGGTAATACAGCCTACGTTTACTGAAACTCTGGACAAGCGAAATCTCCCGATTGTTGCAACCTTTCGTCGTACGCTCCTAAAAAGAACTTCCCTTCACTTAGTGAGCTGTCATGCACACAGCAAATGTCGAACCTGTTGCACGTCGAAACGCCTCTACTGCCAGTGTGTATATTGAGCACAATCTGTACATTGTTCATCGCTCTTGCACCTTGCTATGACGATATCACACTTGTGTGGCTCTGTCTTTCTTGTTGAAATGCCGTTCTCGACTACGATCAATCCGGACTTGGGATCTCATCGCAGAGGGTTAAGCCCTTCAACTGCGCTCATCAGCCTCCAAGAAAACTCGTCAAGGCTGTTCAGGAACATCCTTTACTAAGTGCCCGTTGGTTTTAATGCATTCTTTAGTGACCTTTCAACTCGACGATATTTCGACCGTCGGCGACTTCCATCTCGGAGAACCCGTATACTAGCGCGCACCGCCCTGCATTCCTAGTCTATCTTCATGCAAGGTAACACCCAAACTATGATGAGTCCAACGGTGCGGTCGAACGGCAATCCTTGGTTAAATACATCACTAAGCCCCATAAGCCACCTGCCACTAAGCTCCGCGTGGAAGAAGTATCGTTTGTGAGGAGCGCCTCAAGCGTTACGTTGATCTCCTTGTGCATACCGCTTAAGTAATCTGGACAGCTGCCTATCTTTCCGCGGGAGCATGAGGAGGGTACGCAAACTCTGCTTCTGTTGTGCGCGCGAGATGACATTATTTCAAACAATCGGCTTGCAGGGAAGTAGCGTGTACCAAGCCATCATCCTACTAAGATCGACCTCACAGGCTTCCCTTTACACCGCATCCTACGGGGCACAGGCCTCTCACCCACCCTTAATTTGGAATTTATAGGGAGCATCACGCCAATAACGGCAGAGGTGGAGATTTTTTTAGGTACTTATGTAACTACTAATGCAATCAAGGCAGTTTTCGGGCGCATAATTATAACGCAAGCTACGAGGCAGAGCAACCATAGATCACCCTAAGGTGAAGGTTGTAATCGCTGAAGGACCGCCGTAATGAGCTTCCGTTCCACATGATGTTTTAAGGGACGCGAATAAGGAAAGATTGGCTAAATAACGAAACGTCTTACACAAATAAAGAAAAAATAACTCGAAGATTTATTTCTTAAAACTAGGAATTCGGAATAAATTAGGGGAAAATGTTCAGTAGTAATTCCCCTGCCTCGTTCGCTCTATCAGGGAGTGGAGCGCCATTTAACCGCAACTGCTGTTCTTGTGCAGCTAATGCATTAGAGTGTGGCGTCCCTGGATATAAACAGAGACTTTCATATGTGTGGCTTTCCATTATATTCGAACAAGAGCGCATATTGGACAGGTGAAATAATCAATTCTCGAAAGTAACATCAGGAAATATTTCAAAATCACCGTCTATAGAATAGAAGGAAATGAAAACATTCATTCAGCAATAAATATTTCTGCAAAAGCACGTTTTTATTACGTATTTTTGGCTAGAATTTCGAAAGGAGAATTAGTGACGCAGACTATAACAGTTTGACAGCAGAAAAGAATAGGCCCCCGGAACTGTACGCCTGCGACACGCGAACAGCCGTGCGCTACACAATCTGCGTGATGGTGATTAGTGCAGCCGTGTCCGCATTACGGCCAGAGAACGTATCCACCCTTCAGGGTTGCATGTCGAAACTAGGGAAATCGGTAGCCGGGTGCACTCCCCAGGCGGTACATCCCAAACACTACCCGGGCACCGGGTTCTGGAGCGCCTGTACCCATCTTTTTATCGGGGGGTGCCGGCGGTGGGTTTCGAACTGTCCACCTACCGCAGCCGGGCCGGACGACCTGTACACTAGGCCACGACTGCGGTGAATGCAATTCCTCGAAAAAAGCTATTTATCTTTGAATCTGTCTCGCATCACCATTCGCTTTATCTCCTTTTGAAAATTTGAAAATACAAATGAAGCCTACATTTGCTGAAGTACAACCGCATTCTATAGCGAGCTCGTTTATAATCTTACAAACAACACGACTATAAGAACTGCCAGTAAGAAATAAAAGCGTGCAGCCTAGCGACCCCGCACATATAATGACGGGGCTGTTCCATCGATTGTGCACAAATGTGACGACTCGCTTCCGCCGATAAGCTGCGCGAGCGTGCATGGCGCAAGTTCTGTTTCCTGAACGGCGTGCTTTAAGCATGGTTTCGCGTAGCTGACAAAGGCAGCGTGGAAAAGCGAACCAGAAACGCAAGGAAGCGACCATAGTACATTACCAAGACGGCCCTGTACATTGGCCCTGGTGCCAGACGCAACTGTTGTTAGCCTATGCGCGTGCTCTAATATTCAGGTTTCTTATTATGACATCAAAACAATGGAGGAACTAAATGTATTTTGTTGGTCTTCCTAGATCGAGGTGAATTTCCATATTAGTTTTATTGCGCCTCGAGGCTTATTCTTTATCGAAAATGTCTCCCATATTGAAGCTCCGTTTGCCTATAATTCTGGCCACTGTGTACATTTAAATAAAAGCTTAAATGCGACTGGAAGCGTTGAAACAGGCTATAAGGGTGTTTTATGGGCATCCTGAATAGACTAGATAATTAGCAGAGTTTACATAAGGATGATGCTTATTAATTTACAATAGTGTGTGCTTCTTACGGTATGAAAGCCGGAGGGCATTAACACTACAATGCTTTGACCACAACTTCACTATACTTTTACAGGTGGCATATGAAAACAGTACTTATTTTTAAGCAAAAAATAACAAGGCTAGCTACACAAGAACAGGACAGCGGACCAATCTATGCACCACAAAAAACACGCACACCTAGAAAGCAGCAAACTTGCTTTGTGCTAGAAAATACTGCTTTCATTTCTCTTGGTGAAATCCACAAAATATCTTTGGTTTAGTAACGGATGGGTCTAAGCGATTCCGTTCACTGACTGTCAGGGAAAAAAATGATGTTTGAAGTAAACGTGGGCGCTGCCAGCGGTTACAACGGCCTCACAGTAGGGGCCCTGACATTTCCTTCTCAGGATCAAATAAACTTATTTGTCTGTCTGTCTCAAGTAATCGTCGTTATAAGCATATTCTCTTAGAGTGTATGGATGTTTGTTTCTTAGTGTTCGATATTTTGGAAGAAAAATGTATTTGGACGCGTCGATATGTCTGTATGTAGGAGTTGGTGCTGGCAATTCAGAAGTGCCAGTTTTGCACGTGTATCGACCGTAGGTATTCCGGAAGATGCTGAAAGGTTATTGGGGGAGTGAGTTCGCTAGTATTTGTTATGAATAATCTTAATGGCCTTCCTTTGTAGCCGTTCAATTTTGGTTCAGATGGTGACAGTATGTATAAACCATACAGTGTTAGCACACTACGGTGCCTCGGGCGATCGCAATGGAGCGGAGCAAACCGCTTCTCTCCGAGGAACTCGGTGACCAAAGCCCGTCACAACGGCTGCACTTGTGGCGTCAGTTACTGGGTAAGCACTACGCAAATGAGAGCCAGCTTCCAATTTTGATCGAGCTGTTCTTGCAACGCCTCTCACAGTCCGCTCGCATGGTAGTGGCGAGTTTTGCACTCGCTGACAGCATATTGGACTGCTCGTCGGCGGCACAGCTACTTGTCACTGCTGGGGAACTCTGAGAGCCAGGAGGCCTACTCTTGCACCTGGAGGGAACAGCCGATGGAGGCACAGTGGAAGAAATCCACTGATCGCCAGGCACTATTCACATATTCACAGGCTCTAAGCAAGCCATTGAATGCTGCAAATTCACATTAGGCTGCTGGCATCTATGTACGTGTATCCTCAGCCAAGCCTCCAAACTCCGCCAACGATCCACGCGGGTGAAAATCCATTATTTTCCTAAACCCACCGACAATCTTGGGAGAGAACTAGTTCTTCAGCAAGCCTTTCAGCATCAAAGCAAGAAACAGCTTCGGTGTGTCAGTTGGAAGCACACCGCAGTGTTAATACAAAGCACCGCCTATGAAGCCAACGATCAAGCCAAACTGCAGCCCGTGCGAAAGCTAAAAACTAATACAAAAGAAGCCACAAAATACGACGCCCTGCCACCAAGATGCTTCCGCTTCTCCAAGGACATATTAAAAAGTGTACAAAAGCGCAGCCTTAGGATGATTCCAGTTACCACGTCTACTCTGTCAATGAATTTCTTGGTGTTGCTGTGCACTGCAACTCGAACTAAGCGAGCACCGTAGAACAGCAAGTTCAAACCAAGTGCTGTGGCATTCTCTTATGCCCACTTTCTTTGTGTGAAACGATTGTCCACATATTGTTATACTGGTGAATTGCAAGTATAATCAAATTATTATAAATGCACTTCATTGGGAGCCCGCGACCATCGGCGAACTTTGCTTCTCAGCCTCTCATTTCTCGGTGCTTGTGGGCTTCAACCATCTCATTGGGACACTTGGAGTGTTTAGTTGACGGCCGTCTTTCGTTTATGATGAAACGCTTAAGAGGAAGGTGGAAACGGAGGTACGTGCGTGCTAGTTTTCTTAGGTACGAACGGGCTGCTGCAACTGGCAATATAGTGTTGTAGTTGAATATTTACGGTTTACTCCGCTCAGACCAGGAGCTCTTAGCGGGGACGCTGGCGCGCTTGTCTACAACTATCCTGCCGACTGCGGCATGAGGATCTCTTCCCTCGTTTGTACTTCGATTCTCAGTTATTTTGCACCGTAGCTGACAGCACATCGCTCGCATCACGGGAAGACGCGCTTATGAAATGCGTAATCTACGTTTTCCTCCGCTGTGTTTCAGCGTGCGAAATCTGACCAAAGGGGGGTGTAGGCAGTGCTAAACAAAGTCGTTAGCCGAGCTGTACAATAAAGAAATCAAAATACACCGCGCAAGATACAATTATAACACCCATGGTGTTCGGACGTGAGAGGTGTGACTACTCAATGCACATAGTTCTTAAAATGGTATGTTGCATCGCATGTTTTTAAAAGAAAAGAGGAACAGAATAATAAAAAAACTTTTCTCCGATCTACCAAAACATTTGAGTGGCATCATTTTGCCTGACACTGATGTTAGTGATGGGTTTAGGACAATAAAGTGCAGCCACTTCTCAGGCGATGATGGCTTTCGTCTGCTCTGGTTTGGTTGTGTTGTCTTCTTTTCGCATGGCCCTGTTAGTGGTTTTGCGCATGCATAACGAAAAGTAGTGGAGCTCTTAGGAGAATTTTGAGTACATATCACAACCAGAGGTAGAGAAATTGCATGCATGGCAAACGCTTTACGGAGAACGGCTTTAGGAAGTAGATACATTTCTGTGGATTCGAACATTATCATCATTGAGATAGTGCCGTGCGCATCAATACAGAGCTTCCAGCATTCCTGCCACTTTGCACGAATTCTTTCCGGACGCAGCTATGCTTCAAGCTTGGTTACAGGAACGTGTGAACATGTCGAGTATTTTTTTATTAGGCCAACGGTGGCGCGATTAAAAGACAGGACAAAACAACACACCAATGGACACAGACGGCGCTAGAGAAGCACACTTCCAGTGGCACATACCTAGTGACCGAAGTTAGCGTTGGAGGCGTTGATTGAAGAGCGGCACACAACTACTGAACCGTCACTGGCGATTCAAGTTACCATCAAAGAGGTATACTGAAGACGGGCACAGAGCCAGCGGAAGTTGTTCAGTGCTGGAAGTCGGCAACAAAGAGTTTCATTGAACCGCAGCACCTACCCAATCCCGCATGCACACTGACCTATGTCAGCGTGAGAGAGGTTCGATGAAGAGCGGGACGTACGTACACATTCTCACATACGCCGTGTCCAGAGTTTGTTCGATGGTTGTTCTTGAACCCTCTTTCCTCAGCACAGCAGCCCCATACGCTACCAATTGAACCGTAGACTACCCAAGGATTCAGGAAAATGGTTAGAGATTCAAACATATGTGGACACGTGCATACATACAACATACATAGCCTTCGCAAAGGGCGTCAAGTAGGCTTATTAGGATTGATAACGGAACAAAACAAGCTGGTTTTCGGTGATACTGGGATTTAAATCCACTAACCCGCCGCTGAAGAAGAATAGAAGTGAAAAAGCGCTAAAAGCAGAGATTGCTGAGGCCTGCAGCGAGATACCGTCTTCTGTCATCAAAAATGCTACATCGGACATGCTGAAAAGGTGCCAGTACCGCGTTATGGTAGAGGGCGACTAGTTTGAACACATTCTTTAGGTAGACATCACAGCGAATAAATCTATACAGAAGTTATCCATGAAAAGAGCCATCTGTGTGAAACTTTTGTACGACAGGGAAAAGGCACGTAAGTAATACGAAATTACAAATTCTCCGCCTACAGAAATGGACAGGAAGCTCAAAAGCAACCTTCAGTGTCAGTTTACAATTCTTCCTTTTGTGACAACCAGCGTAAGTCACACGACGTTATCCAGCTTGTTATAATGCGTGTTTGATTGTTGGGGTCTTGCTCCCAAATTCGAACTCATGAGCTTGTCATTTTTTCTCCGCGTGCATTCTGCTAGCGTTAGAGTTCAATTATCGCCGCAGGAACGGGAGCCGAGCTATATTTCAACCATAGAGTAATATAGCAAACGTGAAGAGTGGACACTCCCATAGGCGCTTGCGGCCGACTTTCAAGCGCCTTAAACTTCGTAAAGTATTTCCACGCTTTGAAGAATGCCGCCTCCTCTTTGCGCGCTCTGGCCGAGGCAGACGCCGCGTCGCTATTGGCCTAATAGCATTACGTGGGCCCTCGCTTCGTGCATCAGCGCCATTTTTGCTCGAGAAGCGTCTACGGAGTGGCGAGGAGCACATGTTAGCGCCGTAGCTACGCGCGAGCAGTCTAGGCGGCGCCACGCTCGAGGAGGGAGCGTGAAAGAGAATAGAAACAAGGAGGAGTGAAGGCGGAGGAGGAGAGTGTCGCTACTTTCCGAAGTTTAAGGGGTTTTAGCAGACTTTGGCTCTCGGTGCACCTAGCGGAATCGGCGAAACGCACCAGCCTCCAAGATGCTCGCGCATGCCGCCGAATCTCAGAGGTCCTAATTTCAGTTTCGTTTCTTTTATTATTTTTTTTTACCCATAACGTTGCCTAAAACGAGTGATTTATTTCAGGCGCTTGTGCCCGTTTTTATATGTTGTGGCGACGTGACGACGAGCGCACAAATGTCATTCACTTCTTGTTAGTTTCATTAATTTCATATTTGCTCTTTCAAGCTGTACATTAGCGCAACAATCATGCCAACTGTTGAGGAAGCACAACTTTAGCGCTTATGATATTGTACGTTTAGTAACTCACGCCGAAAGGCGTGTCGTAAATAAATGGGCTATGTTCCTAAATATAAATATATAAACACGAAAACAGCATAGAGCAATTTCTTGCAGCAAGATTGTAAGAGACAGATACATGAAAACAGGAAGAGCCAGTAAAATGCAAACAATACGGCTGTCCCACGGCGCACTTTTAAGTGCGATCAAGCCCAATCCGATTTGAATTTTTCGGTCACGATTGGTTCTTTTGCGCATTCTGCGTGATGGAACCAATAGCAGTCGAGAATTTCGATCCGGATCCGACTTGATCGCGATCGAAAGTGGTCGTGTGACACTGGTATATTGGAGAATAGTCCGAAATTAATGGCGTAATGGCAATAACGTTGCGCAAGCAAAACACATAGAAGACGTGTTGCAACTATCGAGATAATGAAAAAGAAACTGCATATACACGCCAGAAATTATTTGGTTAAAAATACGATTGTTTTAGATGGAAAAAAAAACTGACTTCTGGGAAGCAGGGTGAATTAGGGTAGCAAAATTATGGGAATGGTTGCGTGCCAAAATAAAATGGCTGCAAAAATATTTGAGCACACCCCAACATCCTCAACTCGAATGTGTAAGCCAGTGCGCGCGTCATTAACCAGTCGCAATTAAGATCTTTGTGTTGGGGGTCTTCACCTGCTGTCTTCGAAGCTTTCCAATCTTCTGATACTTGGAATTTTGCCCTTCAGTATGCATGATGTCCTTTGGCTGTACAGTGTATTTTGAGGAAATAGTGGAGATTCCTGCAATACGTAGAATGACAGACAGAAGGTAAGCAATACTGGAGGCTTGAAAGCTTTTGAATGTAGAGGCTACGTTCATTCCTATAAGCAATACTGGAACCTGGAAAGCTTTAGAATGGAGGTGCTCCGTTCCTTCATGTAATGCGTATTTTTTGGTCAACGAAGCACTGCTATAAATGCTAAGAAACAAGGAAGTTTCTACGGTAACGGCCCCGTACACAACTAAAACTTTAAAACACGTATATTCAGCCTAATGCAAAACAGCAAACAATGCTCGAGCGCACATAGCCTGCTACAGAGATTGAGGTTACGTTGTCAATTCGAATTTGCGGTGATAGGGCTTTTGGCAAAAAAAAAAAAAAAAACATGTGCACAGCGGGACGTCACTGAGATACTCATGCACTACTCCTTACAAGATTTGGTCCACGTAACGCTGCCCAGTCCGTGTGGGATCGAAGATGGGACCAGTTATAGCACCGGCGTAAATTATGATCCACACATTGAACGACCAAGGCTACTGGTGCCGAGTGCGCCTGACCCAGTGTGGATTGGACTAACTCCAGTGGTGTTCATTATGCAAATTTACTTGGTCGTTTCTGCAAAAATTGGCCTCATCTATGCACGTGATGTCGCTCAAATATTCTTGCGACTCATCGGCTTTTGTGGTGATCCAATTCGAGAAATACAGCCGATTCTGCAGGTCCCTGTCTTCCAAGTAATTGTGCAGATTACGGTAGTACGGGTGAAACGCCAAGTCATGTAGAATTCTCCAAAGTGATTACTTGGAAATTGATGCTTGGCGGCCACGTTCCGAACGCTAGCATGAGGGTTTGATGCAATATATGCTCGCACATCCGCGCATAGGCTTTGACGGAAAGGTGGAGTCCTCCGCTGCTGTTTCCAGAAGCTGTCGGATTGTCTCAACTTTTCGTAATTTGTGATGATATTCGATGCGTTTGGTCTACCACCACACTTGCATGACTGATATATATTTGCCGCCTCCCTCGTGCTGCAATTTGCAGCTCCCTAAGCAAGGATTGACCCGCCGTGTTTGCTCTGTGGCTATGGTGTTGGGCTGCTGAGCACGAGGTCGCGGGATCGAATCCCGGCCACGGCGGCCGCATTTCGATGGGGGCGAAATGCGAAAACACCCGTGTACTTAGAGTTAGGTGTACGTTAAACAAACCCAGGTGGTCGAAATTTCCGGAGTTCCCCACTACAGCGTGCCTCATAATCAGAAAGTGGTTTTGGCACGTAAATCCGCACAATCTAATTTTTTTTTTAAGGCAAGGGTCATGTTTTCCTTCTGTCATTAGAGAAAGACACAGCGAGTGGGACGAAACAAAATGCACCTCTATGCGTTTGCACTAACGTTGTTAATTCGCTTTTATGGTGATAGGGTTTGTGACAAAAAAAATCTGTCCACTTTGTCTACGCTAACACAATGGCTACCACCGCTTGTTTCCAACTAATACCAAACGCCAGGTGTTATTTCAGCCGGGGCGCGGCCGATAAGGAACTAGCTCTATCAGGATGTTTTTCTTTACTTCCTCGATTCAGTTCTCGCTAACTCAGAGGGAGCTTGTTCGAGGGGTGTGTGTGTGTGTGTGTGTGTGTGTGTGTGTGTGTGTGTGTGTGTGTGTGTGTGTGTGTGTGTGTGTGTGTGTGTGTGTGTGTGTGTGTGTGTGTGTGTGTGTGTGTGTGTGTGTGTGTGTGTGTGTGTGTGTGTGTGTGTGTGTGTGTGTGTGTGTGTGTGTGTGTGTGTGTGTGTGTGTGTGTGTGTGTGTGTGTGTGTGTGTGTGTGTGTGTGTGTGTGTGTGTGTGTGTGTGTGTGTGTGTGTGTGTGTGTGTGTGTGTGTGTGTGTGTGTGTGTGTGTGTGTGTGTGTGTGTGTGTGTGTGTGTGTGTGTGTGTGTGTGTGTGTGTGTGTGTGTGTGTGTGTGTGTGTGTGTGTGTGTGTGTGTGTGTGTGTGTGTGTGTGTGTGTGTGTGTGTGTGTGTGTGTGTGTGTGTGTGTGTGTGTGTGTGTGTGTGTGTGTGTGTGTGTGTGTGTGTGTGTGTGTGTGTGTGTGTGTGTGTGTGTGTGTGTGTGTGTGTGTGTGTGTGTGTGTGTGTGTGTGTGTGTGTGTGTGTGTGTGTGTGTGTGTGTGTGTGTGTGTGTGTGTGTGTGTGTGTGTGTGTGTGTGTGTGTGTGTGTGTGTGTGTGTGTGTGTGTGTGTGTGTGTGTGTGTGTGTGTGTGTGTGTGTGTGTGTGTGTGTGTGTGTGTGTGTGTGTGTGTGTGTGTGTGTGTGTGTGTGTGTGTGTGTGTGTGTGTGTGTGTGTGTGTGTGTGTGTGTGTGTGTGTGTGTGTGTGTGTGTGTGTGTGTGTGTGTGTGTGTATTTCAAATGGATAGCTGGGACATTAGGCAAAATAAGAAAAAAAGCTTTGTGGCGCAACCCAGCGGCCCGTTTGAAAGGCGACGCTCATAGCATCCATCCATCAGGCCACTCGTATTCTGTGCACAGCAGTAGGTGGCACGGTACACAAGATGGTTTCTACCAGACTGCTTGTACCTGCACCCACCGGTGGCAGATTTTCCTGGTGCCAACGGACGCTATATGAATCAGTAGCCAGACTAATGCGCTATGGCTGCTTCCTTTTCGTGCTGCTCCGCTTTTCAAGAGTGCCTTTCTGAAATGTTTAATTTCATGCGCCGTTTATAAAGTTACATAAACCTAAGGATTTACTCAAAGGGACTTGCCGAAAGCACGTGCACACAACTAATTTGGTGGAAACGGGTTGCCACGTTTTACCACAGGCCCTGTCTTGTGAAGTGTTTGGTCGCTTGGCTGGTCGCTTGGCTGGATGTTTTCATATCTTACTGCGATTATTCGTCATCGTATTTGTCGCTACTTTTATCATCAACGTTGCCACTGAATGCGGTGGTGCTACACTAAATCTTATTTGATATGCGTTTTTTTCCCTGAAAGATGCTTTGATCACTGAAAAAACAAGACAGAAATACCGGGTATTTTGATGCCAGAAGAATTGAAAGATAAATACATTTTTTCAAGAGCATGAGTCCACCGCAGTCGTGGTGTAGTGAGTAGGGCATCCGCCACGGCTGCGGTAGGTGGGCAGTTCGAAACCCACCGCTGGCACACCACGTTAGAAAAAGGAAAGCGTACAGGCAGTCCGCAGCCCGGCGCCCGGTGGTGTCTGTGGTATAACGCCTGCCGAGAGCACCCGACATCGTCATGCCTTACGGGCAAACAAATTTCGAACTGCAACCCCGAAGGGTGGATATCCCGTCAGGCCGTAATGCTGGCACGGCTGCAAGATGCAGCTTGTGTTGCGCACGGCTGTTCGTCGCCTCCGATTGCCTCGAGTTTCACGGTACCTCTTTTCTTTTTTAGTTGGTGTCAAACGATTATATTCGGTGGCAGTAATTTGTTTTTCGAGCGACATATTTAAAAGGTCGTAATAAGTATACGTTAGTGCGAGAACATAGGCTTTATTCGTTGCCTCCTATTCTACAGATACACACTGGGTTACTCGAGTCTCCATTCTAGTGTACTTGGACGACTCAACTACATGGGAAGTAGTTATTGCTATCGGTTTCACCGGTCAGACTCCAATATCTTACTGAAAAATTTAAGTGCCCCTACCGATGCTTGAGATAGGTGTGCCAGCATTGTGTAGTGGACACGGTCAAGATTTTTGCCGCTTTGTTACTGGCAGAGAGAACTCTGTTCAATTAATGTATTGTGAGGGGGTTATTATAGATTTCAGCTGTAGCCCCTATGGTGGCAAGTCTCTGTTTCTCCGCCGATTCTGTATATATTAAGAATGAATTTGAATAGTCCGCTGAGCTGGAGATGTAAAAGTGTTCACCTAATGAATTGGCCTGGTCCTGTAGTGTTGTTTCTGTGCCTGGACATGTAAGTAGTGGAATTGTGTAAGATAAGTACTCTCCTCTAAATTTCCTCACCTGGTCCCACATTCGTTTCGATGCGACCGTACTTATTAACTGAAGATATATATTTTTGCCATGATGATTTTTCATCCTGTCTTCGAATGAATCGTGCTTTGGCTTGCTTGAAGTTTAAGAGGTTGCTAATGGAACTGCAGGGGATATTCTAACAAAAAAGCCCCTCTGCAGCAGTTCTTCAGGTCCTTCGCTGTCAAACCTCAAGTCATTGCTCTCCAGGAAACATTAGTCTCCGCCGCCTCGCTCCAGGGCTACAGGGCCGTGTCGGGCCTGCCCGGGGGGCGAGGGATTTGCACCTTGATTGATAAAAGGCTGACTCATCTCACCCACGACCTCAAGCTGGGGTGTGGTAGAATTGAATATGTCATGGTTGAGATCCTGCTCGACGTACCACACCAGAATCAGCGCAGAAACAGCGTGTTCGTCCTCAATATCTACAGCAACCCCAGGGACTCGCGCCAGCAGTTCAAGACCATCCTCAAGAAAGCGACCGACTTGGCCGGCCCTCGACCCTTGGTCGTCGTCGGTGACTTCAACGCACCGTACGGCATCTGGGGTTACGTATACGACACTACCAAGGGGCGCAACCTGTGGCAAGACGCCAACGAGATGGACCTCACTCTGGTCACTGACAAGAATTTTCCTACTCGCATCGGCAACTCCGTCACCCGGGACTCGACACCTGACCTAGCGTTCGTCAGGAACGTTGAGGACGTGGGCTGGGAGAACACCGCCATGGAGTTCGGCAGCGACCACTACATTCTCGAGACCAACTTCAAGGTGTCTCGGAGTAGGATCAAGGAATTCACGTTCATCGATTGGGACCACTTTCGCAAGATTCGCGAAGAACCCAGCAGAGCCAGGGCACCCGCCACCCTCGAAGAATGGTGTGAAGGCGTCCGGAACGACGCTTCCGCGGCTACCAAGAAAGTGGAAACCGATCTCGACGTCGAGCGGATGGACAGCAGACTTGCCCACCTGATCGAGGCCAAGAACGCCCTGCTCCGCCGATGGAAGGGTCAAAGGCTCAATCGCAGACTCCGAAAAAAGATCTCGGAGCTCAACAAGGTCATCGATGACCACTGCAAGGCGCTATGCCAGCAGCAGTGGGACGAGCTCTGCGAATCCATCGACGGCCAGATGCGCAACGGCAAATCCTGGGGTATGCTGAAGCACCTTCTCGACGAAAGCGGCTCAAAGTCAAATCAGAGGCATACGTTGGCCAGGGCCCTTCACGAGGCCACCAGGTCTCACACGGTCGATGAGCTCGTCGCAAAACTGGTACAGAGGTACTTGCCCGTCCGTCGCGACGGAGATCCAGTGACCCAACTCCCAGACTACCGAGGCCCTCCACGCCCCGAGCTCGACGAAGACTTCTCCATTGCCGAGGTTAGACAGGCCATCTTCGCGCTCAACCGCAAGTCTGCGCCGGGTCCAGACGGAGTCACCAACAGAATGTTGAGAAACCTCGAGGACACGTCGATCGTCTTCCTGACCGACAAAATCAACGAGTCCTGGAATAGCGGCGTTGTTCCTGCAGAATGGAAGATGGCCTGCACGGTGCTCATTCCCAAGCCCGGCAAGGCCCCGAACATCGAGAACCTCCGGCCGATTTCTCTAACCTCCTGCGTAGGCAAGGTCATGGAGCGCGTCGTCCTCAACAGGCTTAACGGGTACCTCGAAGACAACGAGGTTTACACGTACAACATGATCGGCTTCCGCGCCGGACTCTCAACGCAGGATGCCATGAAACTAATCAAGCATCAGATTGTGGATGGCCGTTCCAGAGACGTCAAGGCTCTGCTGGGTCTGGACCTCGAGAAGGCTTTCGACAACGTGCTCCACACCTTCATCGTCAAGACCATTTCAGACCTGGGTCTGGGTTCCAGATTCCACAACTACGTCAGCTCTTTTCTGACTGACAGGAAGGCCAAGCTTCGCATTGGAGACTTCCGCTCCGAAGATGTGCCCCTCGGAGGGCGGGGCACTCCTCAGGGCGCCGTCATCTCCCCAACATTGTTTAACATCTGTATGATTGGTCTTTCCGAGAGGTTGGCGCGCGTCGAGAACGTCAAGCACACCATTTACGCCGATGACATCACCATATGGTGCTCCCGCGGCTGCGAGGGCAGAGTCGAAGAAGCCATGCAGGAGGCGATTGACGTGATCGAGGAGTATCTCCGCCCCACCGGACTTCGATGCTCCCCCGCCAAGTCGGAGCTGCTACTTTACAGAAAAGAGAAGGGAGGCAGACCCAAAGATTGGAAGCCAGTCTCTGAAAGCAGCATCAGACTTCGCACTTGTGACGGGGGGGTGATACCCAGGGTCGACGTTATTCGGGTCCTGGGCATGTTTGTCGAATACAACGGCGGAAACGGAACTGCTCTCCGCAAGATTATCGCGAAGACGGACAACGCTTTCCGCCTCGTTCGCAGAATCGCAAACCGGCATCGAGGCATGAAGGAAAGCAATCTTCTCAGGCTGATCAATGCCTTCGTACTCTGCCACCTCACGTACACGATTTCTATGCACAACTGGCTCAGAGCGGAGCGAGACAAGCTCAATGTTCTTATCCGCAAAATAGTCAAGAGGGCTCTCGGGCTACCCATCAGGACCCATACCGAGGATCTCTTGAAGCTGGGGGTACATAACACCGCCGAGGAGATTGCCGAAGCCCAAGAACGCGCGCAACTCACTCGCCTGGGCACCACAGCAGCAGGTAAACGCATCCTCGAAGAGCTGGGCTACCACCCTGTGGGATTCCCGATGGTCAGTACCCCGATCCCTAGGTGCATTCGAGACAAGTTCGAAGTCGCCCCTGTGCCCCGAAACGTCCATCCCGTCCACAACGAGGGCAGACGCAAGGCCAGAGCAGCCGCCATCCTCAAACAGATCAAGCGACACGACATTAGCGCAAGCTTCGTCGACGCTGCGGAGTACAGTGACGGGAAGACCTTTGCCGTCGTTGTGGTCGACTCGGGCGGCAACATTTCCAATAGCGCCTCAATTCGCACTTCAGACCCCGGAGTCGCCGAGCAAGTCGCCATCGCCCTCGCCCTGCTAGACGGTCGTGGGTCCGAAATTTATAGTGATTCCAAAACGGCAGTTAGGGCTTTTCAAAAGGGTTGCATCGCCAAGGAAGCTGTTCGTCTTCTTAGCGGCTCGAGTCCACATGCTCTCACAAACCATTCAATTCACTGGTTTCCCGCTCACGTAGGATCGGTCGAGGGTGCTCCCCCGAACCTCAATGAGTCTGCCCACGAGGCTGCGCGTGACCTCACCGACCGCGCTTCCTCTATAAGGAGCACTGACTCCCCTCCTCTCTACGGTCACAGGGACGCTCCCGCTACTCACAATGAGATTATTAAATATTTCTACATGTCCAGAAGGGTCTTTCCACCCCCTCACCCCAAGTTGAATAGGGCGCAAGCCGTTTCACTTAGGCTCCTACAGACCAGCACATATCCGTATCTGTCCGCTCTCCACGAGGCTTACCCCGACGTGTATCGCGACGACGCCTGCCCGTCCTGCGGCCAGACCTCCACTCTACCTCACATGCTCTGGGAGTGCGGGTCGACATACCCCAAGTTCATCAAGGAGGAGTGGGACTCGCTTTTGCGTAGCCCCGCTCTAGAAAAGCAAATCCTGGCCGTCCGGCGTGCCCGCGACCGGGCCGGTGGGCTAGACCTGCCGGTCCCGACGTGGGACTAGCCGGGTGCGCGACGAGTTCGCGTCCTCGCCGGACCTACAATAAAGTTTATTCACTCACTCACTCACTCACCCCCGTGGGATTCCCCAGGCCTTATTTTGTTCTTTTTTAGCGTCGGTACACTCCTTCGTCCGCCAGGGGTTTAGCTTTTTCCACACAATACCCTATGACTGGGGTATCGCCTTTTCTGCCGCTGAGATTATTACATCAGTGAATTTTTTTTTAAGTTCATGAACGCTTAGGTCTGGCAAAAAGACATCTTCCAGTTTCGAGTTCTCCGTAAAAACCGGCCATTTAGCGTGCTGTAATTTCCATCGGCGTGGCTTAGTACTTAAGGTTGGTGGCGATGATAATAGTTTTATGACTGCGGGTAAGTGGTCACTACCATATGACGTGTCAAGGGCCTCCCATTTAAGATCAATAAAAAGAGATGGGGAGGAAACACCTAAATCTAAACAACATAAATTGCGGGAAGTTGGTGAAGAGTACACCAGAGCACCTGCATTTAAAAGGCAGATATCATTGAAAAAATAAAATGTTCAACCAGCTGTCCTCTTTGGTCAGTTTTGACACTGCCCCAAAGAGTACAATGAGCATTAAAATCTCCTACTAAAACAAATGGTTCCGATAATTGATCTGTTAAATTTTTAACTGTTTAGTAGTGAAATGGATGTGGGGTGGGACATACAGTGAGCAAATGGTGATGGTTTTGTAAGATAGAATGGTTACAGCTACAGCTTCTAAAGATGTATTCAATTGGATATTTTGGGTCGGAGTGCCGCCCTGCCAGACTATAGCCACTCCACCTGACAAACGGCTGTAACATTCGCGGTCCCTTCGGACAACGGTGAAACCGTTGAGAATATGACTATATTTTGAACCGAGATTTTTTTCCTGGAGACACACTCCAACTGGTGAAAAGCTCTTGATGATGTCTTTGATATCACCTAGATTGTGTATGAGACCTCCACAATTCCAATGGATAATAAAAGCCATCTTGAAATTGAAAGGTAGGAAATGCCACTACGGAAAGAAAAAGAGGTGAGATGTTATGAAACATGGATTTAAAAAGGCTAATACAAAAGAGCGATAACCTTTAGGTTATCGCTTTCTTATTTAGAGTGGTTATTGGGACTTTGTCCCTCTTTTCGCACTTGAGAGAGCGCTTGTCCTTCGGTGTCGATGACACCGGGGTTTTTGCCTCGACCTCCATCGCTCTCTCTGATGCGCTGGAGGACCGAGAGTTCGGCACCGAGACACGTGTCTCGGGTCTTGGCGTTCGCTTGATCTTAGGGCCCTGCGGGACTGGTGTCTGCAGGGCCTTTGAAGAGAATGGAGCAACGTCGGCTGCTTGCTTCCACCACGGGGGCGGGAGGGGTTGCTGCGGGACCGCTGCGCGTGGGCTCGGAGGACTCCTGAGGCCTCCGTGACGCTGCCCCCATTTGCGTCACATCAGAACTTATTCGCGTAAGGTACGATAGCCGCTTTTTGGCCTCATAGAACGAGTCTTTTTCTTAACAGTTAGTGCAATTACTTCTTTTTCTTTTTTCCAGCAAGGGCATGACCGCGAGTAAGCTGGATGATCTCCTTTGCAGTTAACACAATATGGCGAAGAGGTGCAGTTGACAGACTGGTGATCATTGGAGCTGCATTTAGCACAGGTTGTTTGGCTTTGGTATGCATGTGAAGCATGTCCGAACCTTTGGCACTTGAAACACCGTCTGGGGTTCCGGATATATGGTCTCACATTGATTTTAACGTAACCTGCATCGAGCGAAGTAGGCATTACGCTTGTTCCGAAGGTGAGTATAACATGTTCGGTGGGGATTTCTTGGTCATTTTTGCGGATGACAATTCTTTGTGCTTTTGTCACATTTTCTTCTTGGAAACCCTCAAGGAGTTCCTCATCGCTGAAGCCAATAAAGTCTTTTTCAGATATCACTCCCCTGCTTGTATTAAGTGTTCTGTGGGCTGACACTGTCACTGTTGCGTCGCCAATACTGGTAAGGTCAGAGAGGAGGAGGAACTTTATTATTGCAGAAGTCGTTGCGCGGTTTATTCCCGGGTGGTTCCCTCTGACAGGGCTCAACTGGTGATCGCGGCTCGCCGGGCCTGGTCGAGGGTCGCCAGCTTCTCTGCTTGACCTTTGTCATTCAGTTCTAGGAGGAGGTCCCCACTGGACATTTTGGACGCTTTGTATGAGGGTCCGATTTTTTCTTTCAGGTATTTGGCTGCAAGGAATGGAGAGAGCTTTCTTACTGGCATGTTTCTTTCGCTGTGGACTGCATAGTACTTGGAGAAAGATGGAGCGTTGCTCCGAAATGAGAATTGAAATGGTGCTTCGGTGCGGCATCTTTTCAGACGCCGATCGTAGACGACAAAGGTTTGCGGTGCCATAAAAAAATGTGCATGTTTGGCAACAGCGCCGACCGGCCACCACGGAGCCCAACGAGGGGACGCGGCAGAGCGTGTACAAGCCTGCACGACGCCAGCCGTACGCCGTCACTATAACCAAATATTGTGTACCCAAGGTAGGATAGCCACACAAGGTTAACACTTGCCGCCGTGGAGAAAGCAAGTAAATGGAAGAGAGAAGAAGACAGGAAAGCTCAAAAAGTGAGAGATAAAGACGAAGATTTGAGGAGAGAGAGAAAGTAAAGGCGACTGCCGATTTCCCCCAGGTGGGTCATTCTGGAGCTGCCGTCTATGTGAAGCAGAGGTCAAAGGGGTGTGTTGCCTCCGCCGGGGGGCCTTAAAGGTCCAAACACCCAGCATCGGCTCAACCCCCAGGATCCCCCTTTCCCCAGACACAGCTAAGCCACTCACGGTTACACGCGGGAGGGTCCATCCCTTGTGTGCTCGGGTACGTGGTGTCGCAACACACCAAACGCCTGCTCACGCAGACGCCCTTGCGGGTGTTCTTAAATGAAAATTAATTTAAATTCCGGGGATTTACGTGCCAGAACCATGATCTGTTTATGAGGCACGCCATATTAGGGACTCTGGATTAAATTTTACAACCTGGGGTACTTCAATGTGCACTCAATGCACAATACACGGGTGCTTTTGCAATTTGCACCCAGTAAAGTATAGGCGCGGCGAACGGGGTTACATCACGCGACTTCGTGCTTAGCAGCACAACGTCATAAGCACTAAGCGTCCGCGACGGCTACCATTTTGATCTTTAATTTTGCGTCGGGCAAGGCAGTATCTGCTGTCAAAAAGGCTATCTCTACGATGTATTGCTGATAGACAGTCTTCATTCTTTCATAAGCGGTATTACACAATGTCCTCTAATCAAGTTTCTGCTGCTTACCGCCAACCCTTATCTGCCAGAAGGGACAAACAACTCCTGAAAAAGGTTTTCTTTCGGCTGTGTGCATGATGTATGTGCATTCATGTCTTTTCACACGTATACATCTGTACAACCAGCTACGTTGTATAGTAGTTATTAGTCCTGATCATGCTTATTTGTGCAGCGCTATTGAACAATACAGGTTGCAGCGGTGGCGTAGAGGTAGAACACCCGTCTCGCGTGCAAGAGGTTCCGGACAGGCCGGAACAGGCCGGACAGGCCTGGCTCCGGACAGGCCGCCATTGGAATATGAACCTGGCAACGTTTAACGCTAGAACATTATTAGTGAGGCGAGTCTAGCAGTGCTATTGGAGGAATTAGAGGGCAGTAAATGGTATATAACAGGGCTCAGTGAAGTTAGGAGGTCAAAAGAAGCATATACAGTTCTAAAAAGCGGACACGTTCTGTGCTACCGGGGCTTAGCGTAGCGACGAGAACTAGGAGTTGGATTCCTCATTAATAAGAACATAGCTGGTAACATACAGAAATTCTGTACCATTAACGAGAGGGGGGCAGGTCTTGTTGTGAAACTTAATAAGAGGTACAAAATGAAGGTTGTACAGGTCTACGCCCTTACATCCAGTCATGATGACCAGGAAGTCGAGAGCTTCTATGAAGACGTGGAATCGGCGATGGGTAAAGTCAAAACAAAATACACTACACTGATGGGCGACTTCAATGCCAAGGTAGGCAAGAAGTAGGCTGGAGACAAGGCATGCGGCATGCGGCATGCGGCAGACGAACGGCATGCGCGTTATCAGCATGACAGAGCATTGTCGGCAGGAAAGTGGCGAGCGCATCGTTTTCAAGAAAGGAAACGCAAGCAAGGCAGATGACGATTATCATTGTGTGGCAGGTATACACCCCAAAGGGGTGCATACTTTTTTCAGAGTGTAATGGTCATCAGTCTTGCTTGCGTTTCCTTTCTTGAAAACGCTGCGCTCGGTAATTTCCTGTCGAGAAAGCTCTGTCACCCTGATATCGCGCATGCCGTTCGTTACTGGGAAGTACCGGGCTCGCAGCGTTAAGGAAAGGAAACGCTGGCAAGACAGATGACGATTATAGTTCTGTGGCAAATATACACCCCAAATAGTGCAAGTGTTTTTAGAGTGTAAGAGTGTAGGTGGTTATCGTGTACCTCGGCGCGGCACAAGTGTCGCGCACGCACGCTCGTGGCAGTGGCGAGCCACAGTCTCCCCTCGTATGCAACCGTGGTTTAAATACAAGTATTCGGCTGCGCATGCGCGAAGCCACGCCGGTTGCGATCGAAGGTTGGGTCACACTCACAGCTGCGTCACAGTAGCGCCATCACGTGCTTGAGGCGATCGGAAAGTGCTGTCCATGGCATGGGGATCTGCTATCGACGATGACGAAACGATGTAGGCCTATGCTTGTGCTATCGTTGAGTTGCGCAGTTAGACTTGCGCATTACAACATTGTAACAGAGATATAATCACATTCACCTTTCGTGTGATTGTTTTGGGCTTGAAATCAGGGTGAACGATCAAGAGCTCAACACAACCTCACATTTAACATCATCATAAGGTTGTTTTCGGCAAGGAACATCTTTACGGACTGAAAAGGCACATTTTTATAACGGAATCACCAATAAAACCTAACCTGGTTAACAATGAGCCTTCTTAGTTGGACTTGTTTGCGTTGCATGCATCATGATATCTTTCCTTTCTTTCACTTTATTTAATATGGATGGAGGCAGAGTAAATAGTGACAATCGGCCGACGATGGGCTGAAATTAAAACAAAAAAAAAAAAACAAAGAAAGAAACAATAACAAAACCAAATACTTGCTTGCATCCTACATGAGCTCTTGGTACTTAGAGTGATTCCTATTCTTGGAGTTTACACAATTGAATTGTTCTTCGCGCAGATTCGCAAAAATATACCCCTATTGTTGTCAAACCATATCTGGAAGCCAACGGCCGTTAGCACGCAGACAAACAAAATGTAGGGCGTGGAGCAATATCATGTGTCATGACATCGCTTTTGCAGTTATGCATTGGTACAATTATAATACTTTACCTATCCGAAAGTAAATCTTCCTTTTTAAAGTTATTTGGAGAATATTTCAGAAAGTGTAACCCAGTCCTGTTGAAACCATCGAAACGTCTTTATTCTATAGTTATTATAACAGTAATTGCTATTATTAGGTTGCACTTATTTTAGGTCCATACGCAGCTTTACGTTTAGTGTATTATTCAATCAGTATACAGCTTAAGGAAAGCTATTTTAAACTGGCTATAAAAGGAACGTTCTTTCAAACCCCTTTTACGATGTCTTGCGCGCACGCTGAATTGTTCGACTCACTTGCACACTTTGTGAGTATAGAGATTGTGGAACGAAAATTAAGACATTTTGTGCAACGTATTAGCGTTCACTTCGTGTATTCAGTTTGACGGTGCTTTACGAATGCGTCCTGTGTCATGTGAGGACTTTCCCTTTCCCGCAAAAGCATCCGCTAGGAATAAAAACGAAATTGCGCGCTTTTACGTGCAGGAACCACGATCTGATTACCAGACATGTGGCGGCGAAGGAATGCGGTGTAATTTTAACCTCCTGGGCTGGTTTAATGCACACCTAAATCCCGGTACAACAGCGTTATTGCATTTCGGCCCCATCGCAACGCGGCTTTCGCGGCAGAGCTCGATTGCGCGACTCGGCCGCGCGACGCCATTGCCCATAAGCTATCGTGGCACGTGTAGTGGCTGGTGCTGTCCTATGGCGACCTCCATCTTCCCACAGAAGCAGCTGCAGGTAGGTACAGTGAGTGATTGTTTTGTGGTTTTGGGACGGATATTATAACTGAACAAAGTGTCTGCTTTTGCCTGCTTTTGTCACCGTCTATACCCTCCAAGACTAACTATGTTTTAGTGATCTTATGCCCCTGTAGCTGGCAGCAACTACCGCATTCTTACCCGCCGTGGTTGCTCAGTGGCTATGGTGTTAGGCTGCTGAGCACGAGGTCGCGGGATCGAATCCCGGCCACGGCGGCCGCATTTCGATGGGGGCGAAATGTGAAACACCCGTGTACTTAGATTTAGGTGCACGTTAAAGAACCCCAGGTGGTCGAAATTTCCGGAGTCCTCCACTACGGCCTGCCTCATAATCAGAAAGTGGTTTTGGCACGTAAAACCCCATAATTTAATTTTTAATTTTACCACATTCTTCACGGTATCTGGCCGGTGATGATTTCCCTTCAGTTTCCCGAGAACATAGTCATTACTTATGCGTAAACTATACTGTTATGTAAGAGTAGATAAAGCAGAGCGCAAGTATGTGCGCCCAGTGAATTTCGCTCGTCAGATGAAATCTGCGCTAAATGACCGTGATTTATACGGAGCGAAACGGAGGTGAGATGGGCGTTCCTAATGCAAGTTGTTGACGCCCGTTGAACGTCAGTTGCTGTCGGCTGTGACTAGAGTTCCCGGCTCGAGTGGATAAGTCAGGACTTGGAGAGGAGAGGGGGCGGGTTGAAGAGAGGGAGACGGGCTGCTGGCGACGACGGAACCTGCCAGTGCCAGGAGCCTCCAGCCTGTTCATGCACGAAAGTTGAAAAAATTTAAAACTCCTAACGTGTCGCTATTGACAAGAACGATGTAGTATAGTTTATTTATTTACTATTGGCACGAGCATCGAATGACGCTCTTTCTTGCGCGGCACTTCCGGTTCGCTTCCCGAGATGACCGCGGAGGAAATTCAAAATAAATAAAGAAAGGAAAATAATAGTACGGTACAAAATTCATGAGTTTCATTATAGATATGATGTCAGAGCACAAGGTTAGCTAAAAGATGAGTTAGTGAAGTATCTGGAATAATTAAAATTAATTAGAAATCACTGGTTACCGCTCATCAAAGCACATAATTGTATGTTAGAGACCCGCCACGTCAGCGCGACTTTGGCGAAATTCTTCGAAACGTGTTAGTAAAAAGTGGACGTAATGATGTCACTAATGACGTCACGCACAAAAAGGTGGCATGCTGTTTAATCAGCTAATTAATGAAAAACAGTTGCCTGCGAGTTCAGTTCGTGCGTTCCGTTAGGGTAGGCTGGGCTAGGTTAGGTTAGGGAATGCCATTGTAAGTAAAACCATTGTAAATGCACATTTTAACGACATTAAGAAATTCACTCAGATTCAACTCCTTGTAGCAAGCATTCTGCTTCTAATTTCTCATGGATGGTATATACATACATATATATATATATATATATATATATATATATATATATATATATATATATATATATGAAAAGTGAAAGTATTATAACCCGTTTAATAAATATAACGGGTAGAAAACTGCGGCAAAGCGAGCACGTTGGAAGGCTGTTGAGTAACAATTTAAAGTGAGCAAAACGTTTCTAACAAGTTAAAAATAGGAGTATTAGCTATTCTAAAATACCTAATATGGGCCGATGAATTTTTCTGACGGTAGCAGTCGCCGTAAAGAGCCTTCCTACTAGCAAAAAATACAAACATTCACTTAGATGTGTAAAAGACACGAGTGACAGTAAATCATTCGCTGCGACTACGAGACGTGCAATAAACGTAGAAAAATGCATCAAATGTCGACAATCCCCGATGGGTAACGATCCTTTACTAGAGTCCTGAAGTTGTCGCTTGCTTATTTTTCAGGTTTCTAGCATTACGTTCACGGCGAGATGGCTGAAAGTAGTGTTTTATCATTCCTAAAAGCGTGTGCATGCTTTCTTTTTTCCAGTGAACTCTGTTTTAGGCCAGTGAGTGCTGAAACAAACAACAGTTGAACGCACTATACGCCTCGATACTGCCGACCTTTTTCTTCTTTAGTCAACACTTTGTCTCAAATGTCATCTTTTCGTAGCCTCTCCTAACTGGATTCAATGTTTTCTTTTCCTTTGCGCGTTGCGTCTGTTTAGGAAATTATATATTCCCAAAAAAACCCTTGCACCTAGTTAGCTGCACCTTCGCTTTCTCCCCCATAGCGCTACCCGTCGCGGCGGCTTAGCGGCAATGGTGTTGCGCTGCGAAGAATGAGGTCGCGGGGTCAATTCCCGCCCGCGGCGGCCGCATCGAGATTGGGGCCCGTGTCCCGTGCTTTGGGGCATGTTAAAGATCGCCCTGCAGGCCAGAATTAATCGGGATTCCCTCCCCAAGGACGCGCCTCATACTCAAATTGCGGATTTGGCATGCAAAAACCCAGAATTCAATTCCCCATAGCTCTTTCATTTCCCATTTGACTACGCATTCACCTAGGCTTGCTTTCGCACGCACAACACATGCGTTAATAGCTCAGTCCCGGGAAAGCCTGTTTCTTGCTTTTGTGCGCAGTCTGCGAAGGGTTTCCTCCGCATTCTTCCAGCAAGGCTGCCGGCAGTTGCATTAGCATACGCAGCTGGCGTTGCATTCACCGAGACGCAACAGAGAGGACGGTAAGCGCCAACGAGGTTCTCGCCGCGCTCTCTTAAGTTGACGTGGAACTGCACCTTGCATCCCTTTCCTGTAGCCTAGGTGAATATAATGGGTAAGCCAAGTGCACTGTCGTCCTTTTAAATGTTCAAAAAGCTTTATTTACAGTTACAGAGAAAGTCTCTAGAGAAATTCAGGGAATGTGTCAAGTCTTTAAAGCACACTGTCCTCGTTACAACTACTCCTTGGCAGCGTAACACTCCCATTAGAACAAGGGTGGTACCGCAGGTACAAAAAAAAAATCCAATATCGACGTTGGGGTAATGTCTTTACAAAGCGATGGCATGCACAATACAAATCATTTAAACTTCAGTGACGAATGTGGCCCTCAGCCGCCATGATGGACCTTGCAGAGAGGGCGGTACCTTTAGTTCGCATTAAAACGTGGTATATTGCATGACACGACACGCTTGACCTTGCAGAGACACGCGACAACGAAACAGCACAATGAGACGCGCAGCAAATGTCTCGGCAATGCCAAAGAATGTCTCATACCCGCTACGGGAGATTGGCCAAGTAGCAGGCGGTTTTCACAAATGATCTTAGTAAGATTATAACCGAAATGAGCCTTAAATGATCAGAGCATAATTTCGGGGACGAAAGCGTCCGTAACTTCCTCTCCTTTATTTTTTCATTTCGTCTAGATGAAGCGCACGCTCAGCTTTTGGGGGGTAAATAGTTGCTATGAACTGAATTACGGCGTCTTGCGTGAAAAAAAAACGCGATTTGATTATTAGGCACGCCGTAGTGGGACACTCTAGATTAATTTTGACTACCAGGGAATATTTAACGTGCCCCCAATGCGCGGTAAACGCGCATTTTTTTTTTTTTTGCATGTCGGCCCTATCGTAATGCGGCCTCCGCGCCCGGGATTTGATACCACGACTTCGTGTGTAGTAGCACAACATCATCGCCGCTAACCCACCGCGGCCGGGAATAGTTGCTATGCCAGGCGCTTGGCGCAACACGCGTCTCAAGCAGGGGCTTGCACGAGCTTATTGCGCATTTTCAGGCCTGAGTCTGTGAAGGTCTTATAATCAGAGCTAAGAGGGAAAAAATAATAAAGGATCGAGCTTCTGTGCTGGGATGCGAGAGTTCGATACCGACCTTCGGACATTTATTATTTCATTAATTTTTTTGAAGAACTAGTTACAGCTAGTCAGGGGCGTAGCCAGGGGCGGGCTTATGGGGCTTCAGCCCCCCCGAAATTTTTTCGTGATCTGAAACACCGCCCATCAAACAACCCTCAGCGCCGGAAATCATTCTAGATTTTGTTTAGAATGTATTTTTCACGCTCGAAAAGACATTCCGGCGCGAAGATTGTGAACTCGGGCTGGATTTCGTGGCGATGCCCATGCACCTGGAGTCACATAACGCAATGATCCCCATCCGAGCACAAAGTTTCAAGGGCGCTTTGTTGGCGAGCGGGCTCGTCGCGGGAGCTCGCAGAGGCCGCGGTATCTACGGACCGCATGAATTTTATTTGCAAAACTTTATGGGTATAAAGATCACATAAACCTTTGATGTGAAAGGTGCATTGACGTTTCCAAAGTCCTGCTGTACATTTTCAATTCCGGATCTTTGTGAGTTTAATGTTCTTATAAACATTTGACGCCAAAGCTGCGTTGACTTTTCTAAAGTCGTACATCGCACCATACAACGAGAACAGCCAAATCAACACTCTATCAGATAAGTTGAGAAAGCACGCAGCGAGGTCCGATGAGGTGAAGCGATGTGATAATTCATTTGTGCCATCTTGTCCCAGAAAAGAATATCAACATTTCTTTCGCCTATGCCAAAGCATCCATGTCAGGGCGCTAAAGCTAGCAAAGTTATCTGCGTTCTTATTTATTTCTTCTACTTCGACTTTTATTCGCAAGGACACATTGAGCCTCTTCAATTTTCATGTTCTCGCTACCAGCCGGCTGACAAAGCCAGCCAGAGGTCATGTATTTTTCCCGTGTTGCCCTGACAACCACGCGGCGCACTTTGGTGTGCGTTCATTTTTCTCTAGCAGAGTCAATTTCGGCCTCAGAGAGTTTTGTACGCTTTCTGGATAGCAGACGACAAAAAGAAGCAATGGTCGCCCGCCGCCACCATTGTGGGGTAGCCCTACAACGTGTTCGCTAGAGGGCATCACCATCATTTCGATGTTATCGCAACTTCTACGGATAGCCTTTTATCTCGCCAGTGTAGAATAACGAGCAACATGCGTATGGTTCTATGTGGACCAGGTGTCTCACGTTTTCTTCGATATTCCTTGGGTAGCTACATTAGGTGCCCCAAGTAGGCATTCAGTTGTGGCCAACATGCTTTCCTTTGCGTTTCTTCATTTCGATGCACACACACACACACACACACACACACGCACACACACACACACACGCACGCACACACACACACACACACACACACACACACGCACACACACGCACACACGCACACACACACACAATCACACAATCACACACACACACCGAAAAAGACATTGTTGCGGCGTATTGTCGCATGGTGGAAGTTCGATTTTCTTACTACTTTTGCGAAAAGTAATGGGCCACGGAGCTCTTCAGTTGCCGGATACTCTTATCAAATTATTCAATTATATGGACACTTAAGGCGCATACCTGTCGTCGCCGTCATGTTCCGTATGAAGTCCAAGGGCGATAACATCGTCAGCGTGCGCCGCGTGCTGTATGTGCGAGTGAAAGCGCAGGGGGTGAGCCGACGATGGTCGGTCAGTCTCGTGTGCGCAACGGAGAAAAGCTGGGAGGAAGCGCGCCGCCTTCCGTCGCGCGCGATGCATCAAAAGAGTGGAGGGAGGGTGGGCGGACCTTAGGATATTGTGATCTAAAATTATGGGGTTTTACGGGCCAAAACCACATTCTGATTATGAGGTACGCCGTAGTGGAGGACTCCAGAAATTTCGACCACCCGGGGTTCTTTATCATGCACCTAAATCTAAGTACGCTGGTGTTTTCGCATTTCGCCCCCGTTGAAATGCGGCCGCCGTGGCCGGGATTTGATCCCGCGACGTCGTGCTCAGCAGCCCAACACCATAGCCACGGAGCAACCACGCCGGATGTTCTGTCATTTGTGAATCTGCAATTGCGCCCTGCACCTTTTAAGCGGCAGGGCGCCTATAGCTGTCCGTGCGCGGAACGTTGGGAAGCAGTTCAATCACGACGCGCAAGCGGGCATGTCACTTGGTGTTTTGCATTTCGCCGGCATCATCAGTGTGTTGAAATACACTAATACTTAAGAGATATATAGAAAGACAAAAACTGTTTATTCGGAAGTTTTGCAAACCCCGCTGCAATTTTCTAATTAGAATTTCTTTCCTAGCTTCGTTACTCCAGAAATTGGTTTATTAATCTTGACTAAAAATCTAGTTAAGCAAAATACGAAGCATAGCGTGACACACTACATACAAAAGTGAGCAACATGCAGTGCAACAACAAGCAACATGCGTCGTCTTAGAGTGCATCGGTACTCTTTTTATCTCTGGCTAAAGTTAGCTGAAGCCTCCTGTATACAGTGACTTTTGCTTAGATACGTAGATTTATGGGATACTTATACGTATACTTAAATATATGGTTGCGAGGTTTTCTGGACACATGCTGTGAACTTTGTTTGTAGAAACACTTTTTTGCTTTTTATCAAGCTTTATCTTCGCATTTGTGCATTCCACTGTACTTGGCATTTCTATTGTATATATTGCAGAACTGTTGCTTTTTATATGTGATCTCTGTTGCGCCTACAGTTTCGGTGCAGTTACAATACACGACCGGTGACAGTGGCTCCTGCGCAGTACTTTGGAACGAAGGACAACGTCACTGAGGTCTTTCCCTGGCCGCTGCATATGTAAAAAATGTGAACAAGTTTCATCAATGACAAACTTTGTTTAAAATATTTTTCCTGAACTTGTTCTTTTCACTGCCACTACATTTATCATATCAGCGGTATGCACTGTTTTGCTGGTTTCGCACTGATATGGTTCTAAGGTTGGTGTGATACTTTCTTTCTTATTAAACAGACAAAAACATGGAAGCATTGATATCCGTTATTTCTGGCACAACTTTTGGAACATAATGTATTCTTTTATGCAAAAATACGCATTTTGTCTTGAGAGTGCGTAGCGTCCAAGAATTCGTTTGCATCATCTTTGGCAGTGTTAATGCAGTTATTATTCACGTATTTCATCCCTCGGCAAATTCTGTGAGGAGGCCGAGCTCCAAGGTGAGCACCGCCCGAACGAAATTTCTGGCTACGCCACTGCAGCTAGTGCCGTTAAGTAGATCATAAATAGACAGAAACAGACCGACTAAAATGTGAGTCGATGCTTCAAAGAAAGTTAAAATTGTTCTCCCTTGGCCACAGTTGCGCAGAGGTCATTTTTCTAGAGACACCGAGCCGCGAGAACAAGCATTCTCTACGCATACCTGCCGATATGACTCAGGGGCTATTCAGAAAAAGTATTACAGAAAATTACAAACTGAAATATAGAAGCTCCTGAGCATTTCATAATTAGCCTGCGAATGCTTTATAATTTACTCCAAATTGTTTGTACCAATGCGTAAGCGGCTCATTAATTATGCAGCACGCGCTGAAACAACAGAGTGCGTGGTTCCGGGGCCTCTGAAGACGGGGATCTACATAACTCTGGGCCTTCTGTTGCTACTGGCTACCCAGAATGCAAGCAAGTATATCCTCTTCCTTATCGTCGTAACACCGCATTATAATGCGTGTATTGCACTGGCAGTGTCATGACTTTGTCCCTTTAGATTGTTGTCATTAAATGATCAGCACCAATGTTGTTATACCATCTGATAAGGTGGCACTATCTTTACAATCCTGGACTAATTGTCTTATTTTATTCACAGCACCATAGAATTATCAGGCATATTAATCACGCAGTATCACCAACATTGTGACTAGGGTTGCCAACCGTCCCGAATTCAGCGACACAGTCCGGACTTTCGAGTAAACGTCCCGGATCCGGACTGGCCCCGGCTGGGATGACCAAATGGCCTGATTTTCTCTTTGTTTTTCTACTGTAGAACAATAAATAGACAAGATTTATTTTAGAGGGCAGCTCTTAGGCGCTCGTTCTTGCGGCGAGTGTGGGCGTCGGCGTGACCGAGCAGACGAGCACAGCGAACGATGAAAGCCAATGCGGAGTGCAGCGGTCGATGAAAGACGTAAGGAGGAAAGCGGAGGAGGTGGGTGCAGCGGAACCATCAGGCGTATAGTGGAGGAGGAAGGTATGGCGAAATGGTGAGAAGAAAAACGTAGTATGGGCGACGATGGCTACGTGATGGCGCCAGAGCTAGCGCGCCTCGCCTGGGAGCTCTGTCGGAGGCGGCTGTAGTGAACCGCGCCCACGCGTCACCCGTGCGCTGGCTCTCGCGATATCCAAGTTAGCGAGACAGCCGCGCCACACATTTCGCCGCTTGCACGAGAAAGACTGTCCGCACCAGGCAATATTTCGCGAAATGTACACACGTATAAAGTTTCGCTCGAATTTCTCGTTAGGCAGTATCGTAATCGTCAGTGAAGTTTTTTACAGAGCCCGATAGCTTGTTTGCCTATATTTCTTTACATTCTGTTGCACTTTGTTAAAGGCAAAAGCGATTTTCTTTTGTCGTGGTTCAGATTCTGCTGTATTAACTGTTCACTTTACCTCTATCCGAATTAGCCGTGTTAGTCAGGCAACTATACTTCACCTTTGTTGTAAATCGTGGCACGGTAGGGCTAAAAAATTCTGCAGACTCCATTTCAGCATGACTGCCGACGATAATACAGTTACCATTGAGTCAATCCGCATTAAATCAATCTAATAACACAACGTATTGCCACTGTCGAAGCCATTTCTGTATCAGGAGCGCACTGCAGCCGAATTCCTCTTTCGCGCTTCCCTAACAACACTCTGTGCCATCTAGCGCCGCCGCCGCGAAGCCTGCGCGTGGATTCCAAAAGGCATGGTACAACGGAGCGTGCGCACTTTGAGTAGGTGTCATGCGGCCACCGGGATCCTTTGTTGCGCTTCATTCATGATAAGTTGCGCCAACTAGTGGCGTTACCGAAATGTCCGCGCGTGGCATTCGAGACGAGAAGCATAGCGCGTCGGTGCTTGCGAACTTTCACCTCCCCCCCCCCCCCCCCCCCACTGAGATTTCTTCCCTCACTTGCCGTACACCTACACTCTAAAAAAAATTTGCACCCTGTGGGGCTTATCTTGTTCCCAAACAAAAATCGTCAACGGTCTTGCTTGCGTATCCTCTCTGGAAACTCGGTGCTGGTTACTTTCCTGTCGAGAATGCTGTGTCAACCTGATAACGCGCAAGCCCTTCGTGACTAGCAAGTACCGGGTTCGAAGTGTTCAAGAAAGGAAATCTTGGCAAGACAGATGACGATCATTGTTTGGGGAAAAGATAAGATCCAAAGGGTGTGCACTTTTTTTAGAGGGTAGTGGCACATACCCAGTGACCAAAGTTGGTGAGAAGTTAATTTAAGAGGGGCGCATGCCTAGTGCATTGAGGGTAGCCTACTAAATTGTGGGATTGCTTTCCTTGAGGAACACGTGTGACGTCAGTTCGATTCCGCTCAGCGTCGGAGAAACATAAGGGATCTTTCTCGTCATGGTAATAATAATAATAATAATAATAATAATAATAATAATAATAATAATAATAATAATATTAATGTTTATTTCCCATCAAGAAAGATGGAGGAGCAGCACGGTAGAGTGGCACATTTCCCGCGGTTCATACCTAGCTACAATAGTTGGCATCAAAAGGGTTCACAGTGGTGCGAATGAGAAATTGAGATATGTAGCAATTTTTATAGCAGTTTGGAGCAGGCAAATACAGATTGCGCAGCCCCGTGAAACAAATAAATTCCAACTTCTGGACAGTCGCGTACCAACTATTTCTCGAGCAGGGGGGAGGGCGGCAAACCGCACACGATCTGCTCCCTCTCTCTCTCTCTCTCTCTCTCTCTCTCTATATATATATATATATATATATATATATATATATATATATATATATATATATATATATCAGGCTGGTTACGCCCACTGCAGGGCAAAGGCCTCTCCCATACTTCGCCAACTACCCCGGTCATGTACTAATTGTGGCCATGTTGTCCCTGCAAACTTCTTAATCTCATTCGCCCACCTAACTTTCTGCCGCCCCCTGCTAAGCTTCCCTTCCCTTGGAATCCAGTCCGTAACCCTTAATGATAATCGGTTATCTTCCCTCCTCATTACATGTCCTGCGCATGTCCATTTCTTTTTCTTGATTTCAACTAAGATGTCATTAACTCGCGTTTGTTCCCTCACCCAATGTGCTCTTTTCTTGTGCTTTAACGTTACACCAAACATTCTTCTTTGGATAGCTCGTTGCGTCGTCCTCAATTTAAGTAGAACCCTTTCAGTAAGCACCCAGCACAGTATTGTAAAGAGGCGAAGCAGGAGGCGCTCCTCCTCCTTTTTGAGGTCTCCGCACGGGCGGGGGTAAAGTTAGCGGCCGGACTGATAATAGGCTGTTTTTCCGTGAACGAGTAGATTGGGTTGGGGGTTGAGTCCTGATCGGCGGGGTCAGAGAAGAAAGGAGCCCGGCGAGAAAGCGCCCGGGTGGCAGTGTCCGTTGCCTCATTTCCCTCTAATCCCATGTGAGCAAGAGCCCAAACGACGTATCGGGTGTCGGGGTCCCCGGTTCCGCAGCTAGATTGAAGGATACGATAGGCCAGGAATGGAATGGGACCCTATTCATAGTTCCGACAGGCCCCTCGCGAGTCGGTAATGATAGTTTGAGAGAGGAGATGTTATGTCCCTAGCACGAAAGCTAGGGCCGCTAACTGTTTTGCCTTAATGGACCACCACGGCCGTAAACCATCCCCCATGGTTTGGGCCGGTGGCGTCTATGTAGAAAACGCCGGGTTTGGAGTCACAATGGCACCCCAGGGCCTCCGGCCGAACCAAGGGTCTGTCATGATGGTGTGTGCGGGTCATAATCTGGGGAAGAGGGCGTATGTGCTGGGCATAGTACTATTCTTGTGGCGTACGTAGGCGCTCTCCTATCTGTCTGAGAGGTTAGAGGGGTAGCCGGGAAAGGAGGCGGCGACCCGACAGTGTCTCAGAAAGACGTGTGATTTGGTCGCTAAGATAAGCTTCCTTGAGCTCCTGATACGTATTCACCATCGCCAGGCCCAGAAGGCGCTGCTTAGAAGTGCTGACCGCGAGATCAAAAGCCCGCTTCGGGTTTAACGAAGGTGATTTCTCAGTTGTAATAAATGTAGTGAGGCTTGGACTGTGGCGGTAAAGGTCAGTCGAGCCTTTCTCGACGTGCCGAATTTGCGGATATCCAAAAGCTCGCCAGCGCGCCACTGCATAGCAAGGTGTCGGTCGTTTCGTTGTTGGCGACAGGGCCCACGCCGTAGCAGATGTCCTCGCCGTGTTGCTTCAGGTGGCCGTGGGCGGCCATCTTGCCTTTGTCGATTTGTAGCTCGAAGTCGCCAAGCAGCTGGTATGCCGTCTGGGCTTCCCGCGTGCTGGCGACGATGAGGTTCTGCTCCCACGAGATAAGTATATGATGAGCGTCGTCTCCTTTTGAACTCCGAGGAGAGTGACGAAGGCTGCGCCGAGCGCGCCACCTTGAAAGATGTCTCGGAGCGCTACTGGCTCATGAGGCTTCATGATGACGACGAAATCAGCTAGGTGTAGTTAAGGCAGATGCTTGATCTTCCACGTTGTTGTAAGCTTGCTGCGCTTCGCGCCAGATCCTTGTGCCGCACGTATGGCGGATCCTGTTTGGGTTGAAGGTGCCTTATCGGTGGGCGGGGCCGATGGAGCCGCCGTGGTAGCTTTGCGCTGGAAGCGGCGCTCAACCAAGCGAAAGAGTTCTTCATTGCGGTTGGAGTCTGCAGCCGCAGATTGCTATCGCTCTGGGACCGCGATCATCACCCACGCCATGGCGTCGGGATCGTAACCGCGCTGAGCAGAGAGACCCACCATCTTGCAATCTAAGCGGTCCGCTGCCACCCACGCGCCGGCGTATCCATAAGCTTAGCGTCGGCGCCGCGAGGCCGGAACGGAAAATCGCTCTAAGTTTGCTAAAAATGGGCCCACCTGCACGAGATTGGTGTCCTCTGGAGCCGAGAAGCTTTAGGAGTCCGATAGAAACAAAATGGGTGGGGTTCCACGAAATGGACCGTGGCTCTCGTCAATAATTGACGGAGCCGATGCACCGCACCACGTAAGTATGACGATATTTCATATTGACGTTATTGACGATATATCCATTGACGTTATTGACGATATCTTCTTAACTTCGGCTGGCGGAGAGGCTAGCCTGTTTAAGTTCATAGGAGGGTTCAATCACTTTCACCCTTCAATCAAATTTTCGCACAATTACTCGTCAACTTTGGTCAACTTTCTGGACGTCACAGTTACGTTATCGAAGGTGAATTATTGACAAAACTTTTACGCGAACCTACTGATAGAAGCCAGCTTCTACATTAGAGCCGAAACGTCAGTCAAATATACTGTGCTGATTGAACGTACGTCCTACTCTTCTTCATTTTACTACCGGGGCCAGCGTGATTTCCGCTGCCATAACTATATAACTAGCCCTACAGCAATGGTCTCGCGTATATTTGATATATATATATATATATATATATATATAGATAGATCTATTGTGCACGTCTTTTATAATTTTGCTCACCTGGCATAGGTGGATCAAATATACGCGAGACCATTGCTGTTGAGCACGTTTTCCTGTTCGACTAGCGCTACCGTTTGATTGAGTGTTAGCTAGGTGAGTATGGAGTGACGTAAGCAGCTGGTCGGTTGTGGTTACATTTCTTCGGTATTCGCCAAGAAGCTGTCTGAGAAAAGGTACAGCCACCAATGAGAAAAAATATTCTGGGGTTCGAACTGCTAAAACCACAATCTGATGACGAGGCCCGCGGTAGTGGAGGACTTCGGCATTATTTCGTCCACCTGGATTTCTTTAACCTGCCACCAACGCTTGGCGCATGAGCGTTTTTATACTTAGTCTGCACTTCAATATGGCCGCCACAGGCTGGATTTGATCCCGCAGCCTCGTGCTTAGCAGTGCAATGCCATAGCAGCTAAGACGCCATGGCGGGCAACACCTGTCAATGGCGCAACGTAATGTTATAGTTTCTTGCTCGTGAGGATGTAAACTCCTCCAAAATTCTACATAGATTACGGCGCAGTTCAGGGAAGAAATACTGCCAATGCCACGTATCCGTTCCCGACATAAGTAATTAATTGAAGGCCGTGAAGAGGTTGAAAACAAGAATCATGATCGTAGCACACGGAGGAGTAGTAGAGATCACAATATGCAAGGTGATTTTTTTTTTGGCACCAGCGGCATTTTGCACATTGGTTTCCTGAATAATCGCCGTACTATTGGTGCTGCATGTAACAGGGAGCTTTTGAGTGAGGTTACCTTTGCTTATCGGCGAAAAGGACGGTCTTCTCTATGACAACGCCGCACGACAAACTGCAGCAGTATCATGTGCAGAAATAAAGAAGATAGACTGGGTGCCACTAGCATACTGTTTCTGTTAGCCTGGTTTATTGTTCTGTGACTTTCATGTCTCTGGGTCACTAAAAAACCTTTGACAAGCATTAGACAAGGACGATGCAGCGGGCGAGCATGAGTGCATCAGCCTAATGGTCTGCCCATTAGACCATGCGTAGAGGCCTAGTAATTCTACATAACATCCTTACAAGCTTCAATCACGAAAGCCGGAACTTTGAGGCGCTTTGTACGTGAGTCGCGTCGCATGGCAAGCATTTGCTGATAAAGTTGAGGACGCGCTCTTTTCTATCTGACAATTTGTGGATATATATACGAATATTAAACGTGGGCCAATGGGCAAGTGTGTGTGTGGCCTTGGCTAAGTGCCTGAATAGTCAAGTTTGGTCCCTGAGTTTGTGCTACTGAATAAGTGCCCTATTGACAATTGAGGTCACCGAGTATAGGTCATCGGCTGCGTACCTGCCTTGGCTAGTGGCAGTAAGCATGTGCTAGCGATCACGTGTGCAAACAGACAACTTAGGCCACTAAATATGTGTCACGGGGTATGAGACCAGGTTTGGCTAATGCAACATGATGTGTATGTACGCGAATTGACAGTAGGACCAGAGCAAAGAAGCGATAAAATAGGCAACGACTTCAGTCGAACAGTCGAGTCTGGAGAAACAATCCAAGCGAACAAACTGGGACTTCAGTGACTACTGAGCGAGATGGTATAGTCTTGGCTGTTGTCGTGCTTTAGCCTACACTAAGCAAAGAGCATTGAAGTGCAAAAGAGTGAAGTTTGCTGCAGCTAAGTGCGCAATGGTCGTTCTACGAGCGTTATCTTGTAGAACCATTTCCGTCATTCCCATTTTGTTCAGCATAAGATTTACATTTAAGATTTGCGCAGATAGCAAAGGAAGGTTCTCTTCACAGCGATTCTCATATAAGCGTGTGATCCATGCAATTGTTAGCGAACAAAAGGAAAGAGACATATCAAAATTACGGGTACAAATTGAAAATAAAGGTCTCTTGTACAATGCCGTACGTCACTTGAATGCTAATCGATTAACGCCGATAGTCATCCTCAGATCGGTTCTGCCAAAACTTATGCTGAGGGTATCTTAGAGCTACCAAATCACTGGCAAAACTGCATTTCTAAAGCAAGAGATTGTGTATAGTTCGTTTATTTCTTAGAAACAAAACTGTAATATGGAAAGCTTGTTCATATATTATCCAACCTAATATGATCACTAGGCGCGGAATCTTCCTCACTCTGAAAGGCTCTACAATAACAGACTGCTACCAAAAGCTAACAGACTGCTACAAAAGCTATTCCATGACCTCTCGCCCTTAACCACTGGAGCTGGGCTTGGGTTACGGTTTGCCTGCGTCGTCCATAGTAACGCCTAAAGCTGAACGAGTCGCATCATGCGACACCCACGTCTACTGCTAACCGGTTACATCCGCATATGTCATGAGCAGCCGCGAGCAAGACCCACACGTTTCCTCGGGGTTCCCGAATAACGATTCAAAGACTGGCTCAAAAACTATGATAACGACAGCGCCTTGCACGGGTGATACATTTAGCAATAATTTCTGTGTGACTCCTTGTACATATCAGACGTCGCTCATACATGGCTCCTAAATCATTACCGTCACTTTCTCAACTGGGACGTTCTTAAAATTTAGCAGATTTTTCATTGCCGCAGCCACACGAGTGGAGGAAGGAAAAAAAATTCCTGTTGAAAAATATTGCTGCCCAAGGACTCAGGTTTGCGGCAAAGCGGTTACATACGTATATACAAAGAAGCAGAGATCTAACATACATACAAACATAGATGGATAGCCACCGGAATGTGGGTGAAGTTCCCTAAGAATATTAATGCATTAATTAAGGGGAAACAGGGGGAATTCGGGAGATAGAAATTGAAGACGATAAGCAAAACGAAAACGAGGTGAAAGGAAAAACCAACGTTTTGAGAAGTGGACTTGTCTTCTTCAAGGCCTTGAAGAAGGCAAGTCCACTTGTCGAAACGTTGACTAATGCATTAAGAATGACTGCATTTATTAACATGACGTACCCTACAGTTTGTACATGCAGGGTGAGCTTCGGTCTTGATCGGGCGTCAACGCCATCATGGCCGAAAGCGACCGCATTAACCACATCCTCAAAAACAATTGTTCTTCCTTGAAGCCCTAGTTGCTTATAAGCCAGGTACCGTACAGTGCTCAGCGATTAAAACGCGATGCTCAAACAGCATGTTAGCCAGCGCTTTTTGCTCCACCGGTGATTGTTGGGTGATCAGATCACTCAGGATGCGAAATGCACTGACGATGCACCAAAAAAGATTCTTGCTTTCACGTAACACAAAGATGCGTTATCGCAGTTTCACCAGCGTCCACCGGTAGCGCAAGAAAGTACCGGCCGCCATGCTGTCCGAGTATCGTGTTTCAATCACTGAGTACTGTACTTGATGTCATCGCTACATGGCCAAAGTCTGGAATTGTGGTCGGCTCCTCTACCTGTCAATGCACGTGACTTCCGTCAATCTGCTGGATGAGACTTGCAGATCTCTTACGCGCCATCGTCAGTAAAAAAAATTCGTAATTACATATGTAATTACTTGACGACATTTTAGAGAAATTTTAGAGAAGTTACTTGACGAAAATGCAAAGTAATTGCTCTGCCTGCAGTTTACCTGCTACAAACCCTGCACCTGTGCCCTCCCTCTAGGAGCTCATCAAATATGTATTAAGGTCATTCACTTCTGCTATGACCCGCCACTTCTGCCTTCACACGCCTATGCTGCCGAGATACCGCCTGTTCTTAGTCAAGCCATTTAGTCTCCACCTGAGCGCTCTCCCACAGCGACTATTTCGCCAGTCCCAAGCCAATTTACTACTTCCTATTTATTTATTTATTTTTTATTTATTATAGCGCAGAGTGCGACCAACTCGCCCAAACTGCTACGCTTTCGCCCTAAACGGAACACTACATGAGAGTGGGCACATCTTAAAAAAAAAAGAAAACGGCTAGTCAGGTTAGGTAGTGCGACTTGAAAGATGATCCTCGATGGCAGCTTTGAAACGAGAAATGTCATCGATGAGGGCGATGCCACAAGGAAGGGTATTCCATTCACGGGCTGTGTGTAAAAAACTATTGTCACCAGCCGTCCCATTTCTTATTATTTTGGCTCCCGATAACAATTTTCATATTACTGCAGACGACGCGAGCAAGACGAACGATGCGAGTACGCTCCTCAGGAACATGACTGTGCTTCTTAAACCCACGGGAAATCAAAGAACGCTATGCGCTTCTGTGCATCGCTTGAATATCGTCGTGACACTGCTAATTTCGCGAGACTACATCGTTGCATTAGCCGACGCTCTCCTGCGCCATTGCATCGCTGTTTCTCCGCTTAGACCATGATACCAACAGCCCGGATCCCGCTCGGAAAACTCAGCGCTGCAATTTTCCAAGAAAGCTCCATTGCCCAGGTTGCCCTTTCAACCTTTTGGGAATAATTGTAGGAATGGGGACCACAGTCCTACTAGACACTAGCGCCACCCTTTGATCTATTTATGGCGACCTCTGTATCTGCTTTTGAAAAGTTTCATTACTGTGGTCCTCCTTTTCGCGTTTTCAATAAGAAGGCAGTTTATTTCCTCGCTCAGTGCATTTTACGCGTTTTTATTGGTGGAATACAATACGACATACTATTTTCTGTGCTCCGTCGGTGTCCACATCATTTACGCCAACACCTATTAGTATCTCCAACCACTTTCATGTCTTCGTAGTAACATCCCATTTATACGATAGAACTGTTGCAATTACTCTCCTGCATAGGTCTCGTCCCCAATGCCAATTACGTTCTAAATCTAGGTACCGAAAATATTCTCAATATCACCTCGGACAGAGTTGTGGACGCTGACGGTTTGATTGCCAGTGATGGCCGCTTCTTTTTGAGAGGGATTTCAGTTGCGTTCGCCCTCGTGTGTTTTCCGCCCGTTTCTTCGCAAATGATCATGTTCAACTCTGCCTCGCATCCTATTGTTCTACGCTAGGGAGCTGCACTTTCCTATGCTGCCCACATTGCTCCTGTGTCCGTTTGTCTCGGTTGTCCTTCATAACTAGAGCCTGTTGTACCTTTCATCGAAGGACTTCATTTGCTCCTGAAGGCCATCCTTACCACCCACCTCACTTTGTCGTTGGCGTGTTGGATTTAGAAAACCCATCACCTCGTTTAATATGCGGCAATGTGTACATACACACACTGTTGATGGGGGAATTGGGTAGTTGCCGCTGCCCGATGCAATTCTTTGACGCCAACTTGCAGTACTGGGTAAGTGTCACTTGGCCTGTATCCTCGAAGGTGGGCACAAGTCACATTAGGGACATCGTCAGCATCAGCAGCAGAAGCAATAAAACAGGCTATCTTGACAAGGGTCCGTGTTCTATGAGCCTATATAGTCTCTGCAGTTGTACGTCTCGTTCGTACAAGCGGAAGGACTGTTCCGCCTGAACCGCATAACCTCTCAACTTGCTCGCTTTGCTCACATACAGTACTCCCTCTCTAGTGACGTCACACTGGAACTACTGCACGGCGTCAGTCCACCCGCGACAAACGAGTAGGATGCTCTCAAGGCAAGCGTCACTGAGCGTACCAAGCTGTCAGAACATAAGCGTCTGCAACAGCTTATTTCCCAAGAGGACCTCAGTGACCACCGACCAACAGCGTCTCCATCAGTCGCAAGCGCTGTTAGGAGATTGAGCAGCAACTTTGGGTGAGCAGCTCTTGTTGGGACATTTCTTGCAACGTCTGCCAGCATCCATGCAGATGATCGTAGCCATGGCGTCAGACCTCTGCCTGTCGACTTTGTCCACGCTGACGAAATCATGGAAGTTGCCAGACAATCTCCAGTCGAACCATCTGTTGCATCGGTGCACAATTCTGAGGTTTATATAGTTTCGCCGCACGGCCTATTTCATTCCACCTACTCAGGTAACGAGATCATGGTACTGCGCCAGGACATCAATTGCCGCCGGGAGTTTGTTGCTTCGATGGTTCCGCAAACACATCCAAATGTCGACTGCACTTTGAGCTCTGGATTCTGCAGGCGATTCTATACTCGCCGCACCAACTGTTGCACTCGAACCCTTCTTCCAAACCGTTCATTGAGCTCGCAACGCGGCACTCGCTTTTGCGGTTATCATCAGCCTTTCGGCGGTGCCACAGGCGATGTGCCTGGCCCGAACACGACGACTGGCATTACTCTATGTGGCCTATTTTACGTCAGTGGCACCGTCAGGAGAGTCAAGTTCTTTGTTGACACATGAGCCGAGGTCAGTGCACTGACCGGAAATTCTATCGACCGCACCCTTTCCCTCATCTGCCATGTTCAAGTGGTGAATGTTATGAACATTTCTCTGTATCGACGCAGATCGCTGCTAGTAAGCCTAAACCTGCGTCGATCATTCCGCTGGATTTTACTCGTCGCCATTGTTTGCCATGTTATACTTGGAGAAGATTTTCTATTTTCGCTTCTCTCTCCTGTTAAAAGGATTCGAAAAACCTCAACGCCAGCACACGTCTCCCTGTCTCGGGTACTTCTCGCCTCTACCCATTCGCTGTTGCTCTTCGTGTACAATTTTCAACACCAAATGAATATTTGGTCCGAGAGTTTCCCTCAATCAGCGCAAAACCAGACTAGACTATGCCTATCAAGCATGACTTCGTTCGTCGTATCATCATCAAGGGCCAGCTGACCCATGCCACGCCACGCCGTCTCGCTCCTGAAATGAACCGCATTGCACGTCAGGAGTTCGAGCACATGGCTGAGATCGGAATGGCACACCCGTCGTGAAGAAGCTTGTGGGCGCATTTGCGCGTGGTTACGAAAAAAGGTGGGGGTGACTGGCCACCCTGTGGGGATTTCCGCTCCCGAAACTTGGCAACTGTTCCAGACCGCTCCCCCTACCCCCATGTAATACCACCATTGATTTGCGCGGATGCGCAATATACTGTAATCTCGATCTCTAGAAAGCCTACCCCCAAATTCTCCGTTGTTCCAGAAGGCGCTCCTCAGAACACCATTGTTACCACATTCGCGATGTTCGAATTCACCTGCATGCCCTTCGGCATTAGAAATAACGTGCAAGATTTTCAACGCTTCCCTGACGTCATCATTTGGCCGTTCGTATTCGCCTACGTATATCAAATCCTTGTCGCCAGTGTCTCGCCTTCCGAACACCTTCGTCCCTTGTTCCTCCTCTTCCAGCATCTTCCCGAGCATGGCCGGACCATCAACGAGGTCAAATGCGAATTATGCGTTCCATCCTTGGAGTGTTTGGATGACTTGCTCTTCGCCAGCGGCATCGCCGCCTTTTCTCTAAGATCAGAGCCATCATTCAATTACCATGACTAGAATTGCTAGGTCATTTACACTGCTTTCTGGCACTCGTGAATTATTACCACCTTCTAGTCAGACACAGCGCTCTCAGTTTTCTAATTGCTTGGGCTACGAGGTGGGGCCCTACAAACCTGGGGCCCTATAACGTAAAACTATTCCAATATGTTTTTATTCCAACCTCCTGACGTGAAATTTGCGTAACCGCTGACGCAAGCATCGGGTGGTCACCCGCAGGGTTGTCTGAACAGACCAATCAAACGCTCTCCTCGTTCATTGGAGGTCGCTTTTCTTTGCTTGAAAAACGAATAACATTGCCTACACTGAGCGGTTTGTCTTATCTAATCGACTGACAAGAGGCGAGGAGCACGCTGAAGTGGAGAGGGATTGCAAAGGGCCGAGCCACTGCACTGAAAGTCGATAAATGGATGAAGAAGGTGGTGCCGGCGTCTGTGATTGGCCCGCTTTCCCTTACTTAGTTTGCGGTGGCTGGTCGAAAATCACGGCGGCATGCAACGCAAACTTAAGTATGACGCTAAAACGGATCCTCAGCAGGGAAGAGTTAGCAGAATAAGGTCGTAAACGTGCCAAAAGTTATTGAAAACGTTACACTTCCACGCAAGAAGTTTTATTATACGCAAATAAACCAATGCTCTCCGGCAGGTGCGAGTAACCAGCGCCTGAGCGATCGGCGGCAGTCATTTTTTATTCCTTTCGGAACGGGGCAGCCTGCGGCTATTCAGAAGAAAATTCAGTTTTGTTCGGCATATTACTGCA
Organism: Dermacentor andersoni; assembly: GCF_023375885.2. NCBI lineage: Eukaryota > Metazoa > Arthropoda > Arachnida > Ixodida > Ixodidae > Dermacentor > Dermacentor andersoni. The sequence goes on along the minus strand of NC_092821.1, from coordinate 40,342,225 downwards.
TCTTTAATGCGTACACGCCACTTTGACGCGGCGAGTTCTTGCGGTTTTGTGACGTCGCGTGACAGGCAGGTGACGTGGGTGCAGCCCGAAAACTTTTGACCAATAGCCGGGGGGCCAATGGCGGAAAGGGTTGAATCAGAAATAACTATTTTAATTTTTTCGGTCAAATCATGCATAATCAGCGTGTACACGTCATAACAGATGGGGAGATATCGCGGTTTTCGTGACGTCGCGTGACAGACAGGTGAAGTGGGGGTGGTCCAAAAATGTTTTTGACCAATCGCGGAGGGCTGATTGCAGAATTGGAATATAAAAGTTTCGAACAGCTTTACATTATAGCGCCCCTGGCAGCACGGTTTTGAATTCGTTCGAGGTTGTCAACAATGTACGATGTTTGAGGGTCGCACGCCGCACAAGCGCATTCAAGTATTGGACGCACATTTGTAAAGTTGTTCATTAAGACAGTTCATTAACAGTTACCAGTTAACATGAAGTTCATTAACACACTCGAACGCACGACCTTTGGTGGGTGTCGAACTCACGGCCTTTGCGGTTAAATAAGACGGAATTAAGGCGCAGCGAATTAAGGGAGAGTTAATAATTCAGGCACTCTAACTCACCACCTTTGGTGGGAAACGAGCCCACGGCATTGAGTTGTCGCATAATGTCTAAGCACCGCAGGGTGGTTGCAATGCTTTCGCATTCATCGACGTAGGCATAACTAAGTGCCCCCTTGAAGTTGTAATCATACTGTCGTACTCATATTGTGATTACGTCACCGGTGCCATGCCTTCATCATTAGACCGCCGCTATCCTGCCTCCATTGTCAAGACGTCAGTAATGCCGTTGTGACCGCGCCATTATCGTCACTCCAGTATCCTCATACGACTCTCATCCTGCCGTCTTGGTCACGCCATTGTTGCCATGCAGCTTTGGTGGCACAGTCATCGTGATGCCATTGTCATCATACATCCGTCGTCATCCCAGTGTATCCATGCCGTTATCATGCCATCGTCGTCGTACAGTGGTCGTCATGCATGAGTTGTCGTACCGTCGTCGGGACGTCGCCGCGGTCCTTCCATCGTCATTATTGCCTCTTCGACATCCGACCCTCGTCATGCCATCGTCGTCATATCGCTGTCGCCATGCCACCTTCGTCACGCTGTGGTTTCATAATCATCATCACTACTTCAGTATCGTCATCCCATTGTCGTCGTGATGTCGTCGTCATACCCCTTTCGTCAAGCCATCAACGTCAGTTCTCGTTCGTTCTTCTAACATAATCATGCTGTTGTCACGAAATCGTAGTTACGCTGCCGTTGTCATATCATCGTCGTCATTGCGTCGTCGTCACACACACGCCATCATGCATTCTTGTCATACCGTCGTCTTCATGCCGTCTTGGTCGTGCCATCGTCATCATTTCCACTTTCTTTATCTGGCTATCCTCTTTCTGTCCTCGTCATCTTATACCTGTTTCATCCTTGTTGTAGCGGGGGACAGAGGCACGGAGACGACCCAAGAGCAACGCATAACAACGTTTATTTCAGTGGCAGCAAACTAGATATATAGGCTATTTGCCTATGACGTAACATAAAAGAACGAATCATGTTTGACACGTGTTATCACCAGCACTTCATATCACTTCTCCCTTTCATTTGAAACTGCAGTCTTTGCACGGGTCTTCGTTGTCGGGTAGACATCCGTAAGACCGGCGCACTTGGGGGACAGAGAGCCTGTTCGGCTGGAAGGGGTGTTGGAGGTGTCGAAGGAACAGGCATGGCGCCAGTTGGTTCTGGAGCGGCCAGGCTGCACCGGCCTTCTGGCATTGACGTCGGCCGATTCTTGCTGTCCGGGCTGGCTTGAAGCGAGTCGCGAGCATCCGCTTTTGGGGTCACGGGTGACACAGGCACGCGACGGAAAATTTGGTCGAAGTGACGCCTGGCTAGGCCATCTGGAGTGTCGACCGTTACCAGCCGTGAACCCTCTGGGCTTTTGACGATGCCTGGACGTCAACGCCTGCCTTGGCCAGAGTTGCGCACCCACACCTGGTCGCCGGACTGGAATCTGGGAGGCTGCGAGTAACTTCGATGTAGAGAAGGGACGCAAGTATCCAAACGCGAACGAATTTGGTAGTGTTGCAGCCTCTCTGAAAGAGACTTGCCGCACGGCAGTGGGGTACGTCGATAGCCTAGCAGCACTCGTGCTAGTTTTGTTTCGAGTTCGTTCACCATCTAGTGCTTAAGAAGGCCATCCTTTATTGTGCGAACCGCGCACTCTGCCAGACCATTAGATTGGGGGCGGTACGGCGCACTACGTAGATGAGTTATGTTGTTGACAGTCATGAACTGGGAAAACTGCTGACTTGCAAACTGAGGCCCGTTATCTGATACAACTGTTTGCGGCAAGCCAAAACGAGCAAACAATTCGCCAAGCCGCGCGATTGTGACTTCTGTGGTCGCCGATCTGACGGGAAGTGCCTCGATCCATTTAGTATGCGAGTCAACGAATATCAACAGCATGCGTCCCTCTACTGGTCCGGCATAATCAATGTGAAGCCTTGACCATTTGGTCACCGTTTCTGGCCAACAGATAGGAACCTGTCGATGAGGCATTGACTGAACTTGTACACATGAGATGCACGTACGTGCAAGGCTTTAGATCTCACCATCCAACCCAGTCCACCAGAACAGCGTCCCAGCCAGTCTTTTCATCGCAGATGCACCCTGGTGTGACCGATGTCGCTCAGCGAGCATGGAGGCTCGCGCTTTGCGGGGTACGACGATGCGATGACCCCAGTAGAGCAGGCCTTCTACGCTTGACAGCTCCAGTCTTCTGCTAAAATAAGGTTGAAGGTGATTGTGACACGGTGACAAGCGTTTAGGCCATCCATTCAGTACAACGTGCTGCACAACGCTGAGGTTTTCATCTCCGTTCGTCAGCGCCCGTATTGCATCCGCTGAAGACAGCACGTATTCTGGTAAGGTGCCCGATCGACAAGCATTTGTTATCGGCACGGGCAAGCGGCTGAGTGCGTCCGCGTTGGCGTTTTTCTTGCCGGCCTTGTACTCGATGCGGTACCGATATTGGCTTAGAAACAGAGCCCATCTCTGAATACGTGCCGACGCCATTGGGGGCACAGGTCGATCTTCTCGTAGAAGTCCCACCAGGGGTTGGTTGTCCGTGACCAATACAAACTCGCGGCCCAGCAGGTAGTCTCAAAACTTTGTTACTCCGAACACCAGTGCGAGCGCTTCCTTCTCGAGCTGAGAAGAATTTTTTTCGGCGTGTGTTAACGTGCGTGAACGGAAGGCAATTGACTTATCCAATTTCCCAATTCGGTGCGAGATTACGGCACCTAAACCCGAAGGTGACGCATCGCATTCCAAGCGCACTGGTTGGTTGGGATCGAAATACGTCAGAACAGACGAACTCAGAAGTGTTTGTTTAGCCTTGAGATATGAATTTTCCTGCACCCTTCCCCAGTGCCATTTATGCTCTTTTTCAAGCAGAAGATACAACGGGGCCAACATCGTTGACATGTGTCGCAAGAACCGGTGATAATAAGTCAACAGACCCAAAAAACGAGCGCAGTTCGCCCACATTCGTAGGCCGTGGCGAGTCGCGTATTGCTGCTAGGTTATTCTCAAGCGGATGCAAGCCATCTTTGTCAATGCGATGGCCCAGGTAGACGATTTAGTCTTTGCGAAGATGGCATTTTTCGGCCTTCAGCTTGATACCATTGTCTTGAAGCCTGCGCAAAACGTCCCGGAGCGCTAAGCCATTACCATCTTGACGTTCCACTTTCAACACATCGTCCAAATGCATCTGCACGGCTGGAAGACCGGCCAGGACAGTTTCCATGAGCCGCTGAAAAATCGCGGGAGCCGAGACAACTCCAAACGGAAGACGGTTATAGCAGAACAACCCCTTGCGAGTGTTTATCACAGCCAACTTCCTCGCCTCCACATCTAAACGGAGTTGGTTATATGCATCCTTAAGGTCTAGTGTTGTGAAAAATGATGCCCCACGTAGCGACGCGAAAATGTCTTCAATGTTTGATAAGGGGTACTGCTCAGTTATGCAGGTAGCATTGATTGTGGTTTTGAAATCGCCGCAGGTGCGAAGGGACCCGTCTTTGTTCAGTACTGGTACGATTGGCGCCGCCCACTCAGAATGTGCTGTGGGCGATAATATGCCTTGCTCAACAAAACGGTCCAGCTCAGTTTCCACTTTTTCACGAAGAGCATAAGGGATTGACCGCGCCTTGTGGAACTTCGGTTGGGCGGCTTCTCGAATGTGGTATTTCACAAGTGGCCCCTGAATGTTTCGAAGCCCTGGCTCAATAAGGGCAGAAAACTCCATCCTGAAGCTGTCGAGATCTGCTGACGTCGATTGAACCGTAGCGAGAAAACCGGACGGCAAAAGCGAGAACGCTTGGATTAAGTCCTTTCCAGAAAGCCTGGGACCCGAACAGTCTATAACTATCAGTGTGGCAGGTACAGTCTTCCCCGCAAAATGGGCTTGAAGGTGCAGTTCACCGACAATGGGTAGCTTGCCCAAGTAACAGCTGAGCGTGTGTTTGCATTTCAACTCAGACGGTGCTTTATATACACCTCCTGCGGAAGCATAGAAAACGGTGATCCCGCGTCAATAATCATGTTCAAGGGCACGCCACACCAGCGGATAACTCTGCGGAACGCTTGGAGCAAAAATTTCTTTTCCCGTGATTCCTGTAATGTAAAGACTTGAAATATCGCCTTCCTCCGTTTTGGATACAGTGCTCTAATAATGAACTGCGTTAGCGACGCCATCGCGCCTACGACGAGCCCGGAGCCCCGTAAACAACTTGTAATTTGCGGCAACCTCATTAGTCTTCGACGCATAGTGGTTATTTAGGAAGGTAAGTGCTTCCTTGTAAGTCAGGTAATTTACTTTCTGGGGGGCGCAGTGTCCAGCAAGAATGCCTACCATCTTCAATGACAGTGTCGAAACCAAGAGCGCCCTTTTCTTATCATCTGTCTTAATATCATTTGCTTCAAAAAATTCCTCCATTCGAGTCAAGTAAATATCCCACTTATCTAGATTTTTGTCGAAACTTGGGGTACCGAGGTTTGTAGCCAGGGCCATGACCGCCGATGCTCCGTAGACTCGATTACTTTCAGTACACAGCCGGACTCCCAGCGCTACCGAGACGCCACTGTTCGTGGCGGGGGCTCTGCGGGGTGGTCACCCTCGTCCCCACTATTGTAGCGGGCGACAGAATGACGGAGACGACCCAAGAGCAACGCAGAACAACGTTGATTTCAGTGACAGCAAACTATATATATAGGCTACTTGCCTATGATGTAACATAAAAGAACGAATCATGTTTGACACGTGTTATCACAGCACTTTATATCAGTCGTGGTTACGTTGTCATCATTTACACCATTTCCACAATTAGGAATCGACATGTCATTGACGTCACGTCATCGGTCGTCGCTCTAGACCTTTGTTGTTCTGTTGATATCATTTCGTCTTCGCCATTCCATCATCACAGGGCCGGCTTCGCACAGTCGTCGTCGTGCCTTCACGATCACGGGTGACCTTAGCAGACGAGTGCCATAGCAAAATAGAATTATTTGGCATGAAACCCCAGGGACGAAATTCTCAGAATTCTCTGAATTCTGAGAAGAAGAAGAGGGCCAACCGAGCAGATTTGCTCGGTTGGGCCAACCGCTCAAATTTTGCATTAGGGGGTGTCGTAATCGTCAGTGAATTTTTTGATAGGAGATTGTAAACTACCAGCTGCAATCAGTGCAATCTTATTTGGCCCATAGGAGCACAGTTTACAGATCAGCATCGTTTCCCTACTACGTCAAAAAGTGCTGCATTAATGTGCGCGTCCTATTGAGAAGGAGAAGCACTGCTACAAGGGACTGGTGTGAAACCAACTCACGCGGCTACTTGTAGCCGACGGGCAAAATATCCGCAGACGAAGTGATGTAAAAAGTGAGAACCACAGTTCCAGGCAAAAAAAAAAAAAATTGTGCAGATCCGACGAACTTTGGGAATCCTTGTCATGTGAAAAAGTTTGTAGCTTCTCGGCTATCTGGCTTTTCTGGTGTTCTTTAGTGCTTTGCCAGGTAGACCAACGTCTTTTTGCAAATTGTGTACCTGCGTTTGTGGGTGCCGAGTGTACGTGTGTATTACGATAGAAGCACGACAATTATCACTTTGAAGATGATCGTATGGCGACCATGGCATGATTTCTACGCTGGCAGTTCGAAGTGAGCTTACATGCGATAGTTGTATTCTACATAAGTGCTGGGCGAGCGAAAGCTAGTCAAATGTGGATTGAGACGTCGTCAGCAACTACTTTTTATACAATCACAGACACTTAAGGTTAAGGGATATGCTTTGTCTTGAAACGACCATGGCATTTAAGCTCGGGCGAAGACATGTTAGAAATGGTTAACTAGGTCGTTCATGAAGTTGGTACAACGTCGCAAAGCTTCTATGTAACGTAAACTGCTACGAGGTAAGTACTGAGAAAAGTGAGTTTGTCCTGAGACTGTGCAATCCAACACGGCTCCTTCAAGCGCGAGCTGTCACGAGGAAAGACGACGAGAAAATAGCACGTCACGTACGCGCCGGGTATTTAAAAAATGATGGCTGCGGTGGAAACAGAAAAGCACGCGTGTAATTCAGTTTTGCCTGTTATAATGTACTAAGCAAGGCAATGACGTGACAGAAAGCGATCGTGGCCTAGTGGTTAAAGTACCGGGCTTCTGCACTCGACAGGAGCGATTGAATTTGGCCATTGGTAGCACATAATCTTCTTTTTGATGCGAAAGCGTTATCTGGCTCATTGAGCGCAAAGGGCGTGTTTATCATCTGTAGCAGCGAAATGGCAGGAAAATTCCCACTTGCTGCGACGCCACGTCGCGAGCGCACCTCAACGGAGCAGAGGAGGTGAAAAGGTGCACCTGTTGCCGCTATTGCGCGCCAGGTGTCGCCAGGTATTGCCTGAGGGCTGAGAGCATAGCGGTGACGCCACGTAACACTCTCTCTCGGAAGCCTGTGTTATTCGCGCTTCGTTGTCCGCGCAAGCTCTCGCCTGCGTTGTAAGTGCGCCTCGGTAAGGCCAGGCCCCGCATACTCTCAAGTTCAATAAATGGCCACAGAGGGCGAAAAGATCGACCGCGCGCCGCTGCTAACAAAACCAGCATAGTAGAATCACTTCGGCATGCTTACGTTAGTTCCAATAGTTCCCGCTAGAGGCGCCGTAATACGCGCCATTTTATTTTGCGAACTTTCTCCTACACTTATCGAAACATTTTTTTTTCATAAAAAAAGCGGGCAAAATGATCATTGCTAATTAGATATTGTACTTTTTATTAGTAAGTTTATTCTTCCTTTGTCACTATAGGCGCAAGTAGCGTTCAGCATCACCGATATTTCACGTGACCTCTGGTCTGGATTTAAAATTTTCACCGGTATTTTCGGGTGCACGACAGCGCGGATTCATTCGTTCGTACACCTAGACTGGTTGCTTCTTTGTTGCTAAAACAAGTTCATTTTGCTTCGATGTCTCGCGTTATTTAACTTGGGTTGAAGTGACGTGCTTGCAAGCGGACATGTAAGCCCGAAAGTTGGGTTTCGGTCGTGAGCCATTCGGAACATGTCTGCATCGCAACGGGAGCTGGATGTTGCTGCGGCTGACAATGGAATAACGGTGAGTCGTTTAACACCGCTGCTTGAATCGTTATATAATATCCGTCTCATTAACTTACACGCGGGGACAAGTTAACTAACTAGATCCTGCATTACATATGGTCAGTCAGGATCTCAGTTGCAGTTTTCTAAATAAACCTTTACTTGCGAGGCTGTCGTTATACACACACAATCAGGAAAGAAAGAGCGATATCAGAACGCGCGTCTCATTTTTCATCTTATTGTAGCCGTGGTCATAGGTGACTGAGTAGCCTTATGAATATACACATAAAACTTTTTTCGAGTCCGCCGGCAACTTCTTTCGTCCACAAAGCCGAATAATCCTTTGGTAAAATGAAGTGAAAGTACAGAATTTAATGTATTAAACAGTTGCAAGCATGATAATTCACCCATATTTCGTACTTGTTCGTTCCAAATTTTCTTGCAGTTCAGTTTGGTTTACCGTAGGGCATTTATTTTTGCAGTAGTGAAGCGGTGCATCACGTTCGTGCAGAAAAATAATGCATCAATTCTAATAGCTTCATGACTTTCATGAATTTTCTTGTTGAACCAGCATTGTGATCTCTTCTAGTGTATAAATGAACGCACAAATGTTCTCATTTGTGATCTTAATGACACTTAAACTGTTGACATGCATTGCTGTTAGGCCGACATCAATTTTATGGACAATAGCAATATTTATTTGACATGCTGCTTAAGCACCCTAGACAGACAGTGTACATCCGCATGTGTTCTGTAGTCGCAAACCATCAAGTATATATTTCACATCTTTTAGCATTTCATATTGCAAAATTGTGCTTTTACAATTTCTGATTCAGTCAAAATTTCTGTTCCAGACATGCAGTAATGAGGACGGCACCAGTGTAAAGCAATATGCTCCACGCATTAAACAGATGATGATGATGAAGCAACATTTGCTGGGCCCGAAATAAATCGGTGGTGCACGCAGGCACCAGACGGGGTGGTGCGGGACCCCTAGTTACGGGACCCATATGTTTCCAGCAGCTCCTGGCCCCTGTCCGTCAGTGCGAGCTGAATCGGTAGGGCGGGGCTTGATAACAAGGCTGGATAACAAACAGAAGCTGCTGCCTCCTACAACAAGGCCATCTTGTGGACGTTGGCTGCTATTACAAGGTAAACAACACATGGTTCAGAAATAAATATGCTTGATATATGCAGTATTGACTTGCTATTTGCAGCAGATATGGATGTTTGTTCATATTAATGGCTCAGTATAATTGGTTCGAACATAAAAGAAAACGCACATGAGTTTCGCTAATCTGTGCTGTATCTCGTGTCACCGTTCTGCCCCAACAGAGTCTATGCTAAGCACATCTTGGTCATCACAGGAGCTCCTATTTACACCAACAGGAAGGGGCTGGAGCTGAATTTGCAAGACTTTTACACCAGGAACAAAGGAGCGCACGCAGAAGAATTTGGATGAGATATCAAGTGTGCAGAGGACTGTGCCAAAACTGAAAAGAGCTTCAGCCACCATTCCACCAGCACGGATATTTGGCTGAGTCTTCCAGGTAACTCAAAAAGGGCTTTCTAGAAATTCTTCGTCTTCAGATGCACCTGCAACTTCTGACCAAGCATGGACGGCGCTGGCCAAAGGGTTTCGTCAGTTATAAATGCAAGCTTTTTCATTGCCCAATCTCGTTAGAGATCATTCATCCTCATCCAAACGTAAAGGTCAACTGATTCTTTGCTGACACCTAATACCAATCATTGTCTAGTAGCCTAACATATCTGTAGCAGTATCTTCTAGTCTATGTTGTCATGCACAATTCCTCTTCTGAAATAGCTGATGCAGCATCGGCATGGGTCTTGCATTAAACTACACACCGGGTGCTATGTACCATTTAACTTTTCTTGACGTTTAAAGCCTTCGATGCTTGCAGAGCAGAGTGGCTTCTCTCTTGAATGCAAGCTTTATCATTTTCCATATTCCTAGTCTCAATGATTACTCTTTTTCCTCGATAGCCTGGGTCCTTGCGCAAGCTACATTGAAGTGATTGATTACAGAATCGGGCTTTGCTGCCTCACTTGGTTGTCGTAGCCGTGTTACGTTTCTCGGATGTGGGGGCCTGGTCAATTGCTTTGGTAAGCATTTGCTCCTGCAGTCCACACAGCGACATAGACTCCCAGTATACACACACCATGACTGGTGCTCCCCGTTCATTCTTATTTGCTGCAACGATGGGCAAATTGTGCTTGTGGCCTACCTCGGCCATGATTTGCTCAAAACTGTACACATTGGCTACGAACCACATGGCAACAGTGAGCGTTCACGTACATGGGTCTCTTACGGTACATTCAGCCGCCTACCTACAGGCGTAGTGCTTGCCTTCGTCCCATATGGTGGTATGGTAACGAGCGACAACCAGCAGCACAAACAGATTGGACAGTGTGTCCCACCTGTTTGCAGCGACAGTCGCCGTTAAAGATGAGCAACTTCCATTGCGAAGCAATCAGGTGATGCAGGCATCTGCTGCCGCAACCAACACAGCGATATAGACTACCCAGCATTTTAGCATTAACTCCTTTCCAACCTGCACGTTTATTTTATTTCCAGGGCCGCTAATGTGTGGCTCACACTTGTTGCCCCACTTTGTCTCAATATGGACAAGTCGCTTTCGTGGGCATCACCTTCGGCAGCCATTTTTGCGGGCCTTTCCACCCATACGGCTATCAAATTCATACACATCAAACCATGTAAGCATATATGCTGGTCTCAGCACGAGCGGAGACCAGCATACGTGCTTACATGGTCCGACGTGTATTAAGTTGATAGCCACATGGGTGGAAACGCCCGCAAAAGTGGCTGATGAAGGTGATGCCCACGAAAGCGACTTGTCCATATTGAGACAATGTGGGACACCACGTGTGAGCCACACATTAGCGGCCCCCGAAAAAAAAGAAGAAACGTGTAGGTTGGAAAGGCGTCAACGCTAAAATGCCGGGTAGTCCATGTCGCTGTGTTGGCTGCGGCAGCAGATGCCTGCGTCACCCGATAGCATCGCAATGCAATTCAGTTGCTCATCTTTAAAGGCGACTGCCGCTGCAAACAGGTGGGACACTCTGTCCAATCTGCCTGCGCCGCTGGTTGTCGCTCGTTACCAGACCGCCATGTGGGACGACGACGGTGAGCCGTTTACGAGCTCGCGTCAATGATTCCAGCGTATCTCGACATAGAAATTCTATTTCTGCTATTGAACGAGAATGTACACTGCTTGTCTTCTGCCAGTAAAGTCGCACGTTCCGTTCACTCACTTGTGGCTTCTCTGTATGTCCGTCAGTAGAGGCTCTTTGGTCTCCTGGCAATTAGAACGCACCGGCTACGCGGCAGCCGAGGCATGCGGCATAGCCGGCGGGACGAGTACGACGCGTACGAGCGGATGCAAGCGTACACGACCGGCGAAAAGCAGCCATATTGGATAATGCTCTAAAAAAAAAAAATGCGCATTCCCGCTTCCTATTTTAGCAGCGCCATCTGGCGTCCGCCTAGGTAAGTTCCATGCGCCGCCGCTGCTTATTTTCGAACCACTGCGGAAGGTAAAGTTTCCCTCCTCTAAAGTTGTTCTTTATTCTATGGTAAGGTCAAATCAAACGCGCCAAGTGTCTTGACGCGTTCGCTTCCCGCGAGGAGTTCAAAACGTGAAGGACCACTCATCGGCGTTCAATTGGATAATAATGCTTTCGCATTCACCACTCACAAGAAGTGCTTAGGTGTCGTCCCATCTTTATTAAAGCGAGACGAGACAGCAACCTAGCTATCCACCCCAAAGTGCGAAGAATGTGGCAAAGAATTCTTCGCAATAGAAAGTGAGGGGCACATATTACCATCCTATATTTTCAAGCGCCAATTTCAAAAAGGAGAAAGAAAAGATGTTTGCTTGAAGTTAGGAGCACCAAGAGTGTCACTGGAAATTAGCGTGTGCTCCCACAAGTTCGTACAAGTCTACTGCCCTTCTTTATTTTAATCTGCAACCGGCTTCGACGAAATTCTGTAATTGATATGATGTTAAAGTATGATATTTCTAGCATATTTTTGTAGTATTATGACGTGTCTTTTATGCAAAAGATTGTGTGAAAGAAAAAAAGAAATAAAGATAGAAAGAAAGGAAGAAAGTAAGCAGTGCAACTAATGGCGCTTAGACTAACAGTAGTAGATTTTTAGAAATGTACCTGCATATTGACACGTGGACTGTTTTATCTTTTTCGGGTGAGCGCTTTTCACCGTCGAACAAATGTTATCGCTCAGCCCGGGACGCGCCGGCATGTATCGGAAGTTTCTGGAATGTTATCGATGGTTCTATCCGCCGTCTGTTGTAACCAAACCTTGTTTAATCTAATGGCATTTATGTGTGACGCGAATGATGTAAGCTTTCAGAAGGACACGTGGGCACCAGCGATTTCTCTGGAACGTTCGATGGCTCGTGCAGAAAAGCCGACGCACTTGAACCGCAGATAAGATTTTCGAAGATCGCCGACTGTGTTCGCCGCTATCGTTGTTCCTTGAGTGTAGCCTGCTTTTCAGGGAACAAGTTCGCCCATTGAAAGGCTAGTTTCGTCAATCACAGTTCTACTGCCTTCTTCACCGTCACACTACTAAGTGACACTATATAGTTTTCTTCCCGATAAGAGTATGGGAGATGTATAGGATTGTGTGTCCAGGATGTCCTTGCACGAATGTTTTATCGTTCCAGCTCCATTTGTAGATGGCTGTTCATTTCCCTGGAGCGGAAAGTGCGGTTTTTTGAAGTGGCCGCAATGCAGTATAGATAAGAAGACTTGCATGTGTGCCTGCTGTGAGTGAACATTTCTTCCCCATATTAAGTAGACTAGTGATCAACCTTTTATTCAATGTTATTACAATTACATTGTTTGCATAAACACGCATTGCGCTGCTGCAAATTTGCTGAGAACCTATGTTTAAAAGCGCCACAGCGCCATAAAAAGACCTGAGCGTGTTGTACAGCCAGTTTTGTGTCAATATGACGAACCAAATATATCTTGGTAAAAGTGTGAAATAATCCCGGCACGTGCAGTAGCACCATGAGTGATTTTTTAACAGTTACTATGTTTAAGGTGCCGCAATATGCGATTAGCAGGCCGACGAAAGCAATCGCAATATTTGCTTCGCAGCACTTATGCACTGTTCCTTAAGTTAGAGACCTATGTTTCCCCAAATTAGGAAGCTGGTTACCCTATACACACAAGAAGGTAATAATTTTTTGGCTAACTTATTCCGTTGTTACACCGGACGTTACATTTTGCATCTTCGTTATTATGCAGAATTGTACCGGGACATAATTTGCGTTTTCCATCTAAAATTGAAGATATACCTTTTAAAACAACAAAAAGACAACAAAAAGACGTCATTCGGGCTCCTCCACAAAGTGGATGTGGAGGAGCCCGAATGACAAGACTAGTAATGAAATGGACTTTATAATCTGTGCTAACCCTGGCACCATACAAGATGTGTACGCGCTCGGCAAGGCGCGCTGCAGTGACCATAGGATGGTAAGAACTCGAATTAGCCTAGACTTGAGGAGGGAGCGGAAGAAATTGGTACATAAAAAGCCGATCAATGAGTTAGCGGTAAGAGGGAAAATAGAGGAATTCCTGATCATGGTACAGAACAGGTATTCGGCTTTAACTCAGGAAGAGGACCTTAGTGTTAAAACAATGAACGACAATCTTATGGACATCATTAAGGAGTGTGCAATAGAAGTCGGTGGTAACTCCGTTAGACAGGATTCCAGTAAGCTATCGCAGGAGACGAAAGATCTGATCAAGAAACGCCAATGTATGAAAGCCTCTAACTCTACAGCTAGAATAGAAGTGGCATAACTTTCGAAGTGAATCAACAAGCGTTAGACAGCTGAGAAGGAAGTATAATGGGGATAGAAATGAACATGCTCTCAGGAACGGAGGAAGCCTAAAAGCAGTGAAGAAGAAATTAGGAATAGGTAAGAATCAGATGCATGCGTTAAGAGACAAATCCGACAATATCATTACTAATATGAATGAGATAGTTCAAGTGCTCAGCTGTTCTATACAGATTTGTACAGTACCAGTGGCACCCACGACGATAATGGAAGAGAGAATAGTCTAGAGGAAATTGAAATCCCGCAAGTAACGCCGGAAGAAGTAGGGAAAGCCTTGGGAGCTATGCAAAGGGGAAAGCAGCGGGGGAGGATTAGGTAACAGCAGATTTGTTGAAGGATCGTGGGCAGATTGTTCTAGAAAAACTGGCCACCCTGTATACGCAATGCCTCATGACTTCGAGCGTACCGGAATCTTGGAAGAACGCCAACATAATCATAATCTATACGAAAGGGGACGCCAAAGACGTGAAAAATGATAGACCGATCAGCTTACTGTACGTTGTCTACAAAGTATTTACTAAGGTAATCGCAAATAGAATCAGGAACACCTTAGACTTCTGTCAACCAAAGGACCAGGCAGGATTCTACAAAGGCTACTCAACAATAGGCCATATTCACACTATCAACCCCGTGATAGAGAAATGTGCAGAGTATAACCAAACCTTATATATAGCTTTCATTGATTACGAGAAATCGTTTGATTCAGTCGAAACCTCAGCAGTCATGGAGGCATTACGGAATCAGGGTGTAGACGAGCCGTATATAAATATACTGAAAGATATCTATAGCGTCTCCACAGCCACCGTAGTCCTCCATAAAGAAAGCAACAAAATCCCAATAAAGAAAGGTGTGAGGGAGGGAGATACGATCTCTCCAATCCTATCCACAGCGTGTATAGAGGAGGTATTCAGAGACCTGGATTGAGAAGAATTGGGGATGAGAGTTAATGGAGAATACCTTAGTAACTTGCGATTCGCTGATGATATTGCCTTGCTTAGTAACTCAGGGGACCAATTGCAATGCATGCTCACTTACCTGGAGAGGCAAAGCAGAAGGGTAGGTCTAAATATTATTCTGCAGAAAACCAAAGTAATGTTTAACTGTCTTGAAAGAGAACAGCAGTTTACGATAGCTAGCGAGGCACTGGACGTGGTAAGGGAATGCATTTACTTAGGATAGGTAGTTACCGCAGATCCGGATCATGAGACTGAAATAATCAGAAGAATAAGAATGGGCCGGGGTGCGTTTCGCAGGCATTCTCAGATCATGAACTGCAGGTTGCCATTATCCCTCAAGAGAAAATGTATAACAGCTGTCTTACCACTACTCACGTACGGGGCAGAAACCTGGAGGCTTACGAAAAGGGTTCTACTTAAATTGAGGATGATGCAACGAGCTATGGAAAGGAGAATGATAGGTGTAACGTTAAGGGATAAGAAAAGAGCAGATTGGCTGAGGGAACAAACGCGAGGTAATGACATCTTAGTTGAAAGGAAGAAAAATAAATGCGCATGGGCAGGATATGTAATGAGGAGGGAAGATAACCGATGGTCAATAAAGGTTACAGACTGGATTCCAAGGTAAGGGAAGCGTAGCAGGGGACGGCAGAAAGTTAGGTGGGCGGATGAGATAAAGAAGTTTGCAGGGATAACATGACCACAATTAGTACATGACCGGGGTAGTTGGAGAAGTGTGGGAGAGGCCTTTGCCCTGCAGTGGTCATAACTAGGCTGATGATGATGATGATGATGATGATGATAATGATGATGATGAATCGCGACGCAGAACAGCACATCCAACATGTGCACCAACTCATTCAACGGCTCGCCGAATACGGCCTTATCATCAATAGGGCGAATTGAAAATGCGACACGGCCACTGTGTCAGCAACGACAAGATCCCTTGTCGTAAAAGTCGAGGCGATAGAAGGTTTTCCTTAGCCATCTTCCATCTGAAAAATGCGAGTTTCTTGGCCTCGTGATACTATACAACCGCTTCATCTTTTGCTGCGCCATTTTCTCCGGCCCCTGATGGACATGATCCAGGGCAAGAAATCCAAAACAACTGATTTCACCTGGTCTGCAGAATCACTAACTGCTTTTGATGCCATCATGGCCAAGCTCTCTCCGGCAACCCTTCTCGTCCATCCGAGAGCAGGAGCCCCAGTTTGCCTTATGACCGGTGTGTCCAATGCTGCAGCGGGAGCGGTGCTTCAACAGTTCGCGGATAATATCTGGCAGGCGCTTGCATTTTTTCTCGGATGCTCTCACCCATGGAGACTCGCTACAACACATTCGGAAAGGAACTCCTCGCAAGGTACATGACTGTACGCCACTTCAGACATTTTCTGGAGTTTCAAGAGTTCCACGTTAAGACAGAACACAAACCTTTGACGTTTAGCGTCTGGTCAGATTCTACCAAATTTTCACCACGGGAAACACGCCATATCGCTTTCATTGCGGAATTCACGACGGATATATGGCACTTGCTGCGCTGCTACAAGACGACACAGTGGTAATTGTGCTTAGTGGAAACCAGGTGCTTTACATCTGCATGATATCCATTTTACATCTTGTGCCGGCCCTATTCTTTGTCATGTCTCCACGTGCACCCCATGTCCAGTCGTCTTACTCGATTTCTGGCGCACCGTTTTCAATGCCCTTCATAACCTATCCCAACCTGGAATCCGGGTCACGCAACATCTGGTGACACAGCGTTTCGTCTGGCCGTGCATCAACAAGGACGTACCTGCCTTGGCGTGGGGTTGTCTGGTACGCTAGCAATCGAAGGTTCTCTGACGCACAAGGGTACCTTTCGGCTCGTTTACTCCACCACCTGAATGATTCGAAAAGGTACACATTGAAATTTCTGGACCATGGTCGCCATAAAATGGGAAGGCCTACCTCCTAACCTGCATAGATCGCCTTTAACCGATGGCCAGAAGCTTGCCCTTTCTGCGACATCCATACTGAAATCATCGCAAACGCGTTCGTCGAGGGCTCGGTTTCGCGATACGGCGTACCATCGGCTATTACAACCGATATAGAGGATGCCAGTTTGAATTGGCACTATTCGAAAACCTGCTGACCCTCCTAGGCACTTATCGCATACGCACCACGGCATATCACCTCATCGGCAATGATCATGTTGAATGTTTACACCGCTCCATCAAGACCTCGTTCATAGCGCAGCCTGACGCCATTCACTGATCCACATCACTAACACTCCTAACACTCCTAGGATTCTACTAGGACACATAAATACCCAAGAAACTTGATGGGAAAACGGCGCCGCGGTAGCTCAATTGGTAGAGCATCGCACGCGAAATGCGAAGTTTGTGGGTTCGGTTTCCAATTTCCATTAACTTATCGTTTCCTTATTTCACTTATTAAGCGCAAGTCATTTCCCCTATGTTTTCCTTGGTGTCAGTGTTTGTTGGCTTCTTATGATGTGCATTTATATGAAGACGTTTCCGACAAAACAACTTACTGCAGGAGACATCGATCAATAAGCGTTAGTTATGTCAGGCAGCATTAGAATGTCCCGTTAGCGTGCGTGTGTTAGATAAGGGGAAACCGGGTTACCGACTTTGTGCTTTAGAGTTCGGTGTGCAACATGCTGCCGATGCTGCCTCTCATTGGTATAACACCCCTAAGCAGTGTTGAGAACCTGCCACCTGTCTGAAGATCTACTGCAGAAAATAGGACCCAATTCTCTTGCGAAGTTAGCACCGGTGCGCACCGGTGGTGTTTCGGAAGGGGATACGCGAGAGCTGGGCTGCTTTCAATCGACGCTTGGGGCATGCGCGAGCACGCGGACATAAACGACAGTTGGTTGATCGCAGCATGAAACAGCCTCCCTCTTCAACGAAATTTCACGTACAGTATTGCCGAAGGTAATTTAAAGAAAATGACTTGACACGTGAAGTATAATAACTCACCGGACACTGAAGTATATCTATGTAATTGGACTATAAGTAAGGTGCACGATAAAGAGGAACAGGGAACAGTAAGTCTACAAGTAGAGTAGCTTTCTTTCTTTTCTTTCGCGGGAGGCAAGCGAAGCCCGAAGAATAAGCGGAGTGGTTATCCCAGAGTATTTATTCGCGGTCGCGTACTGCAGCTCACCTAGCGACAAACGGAGAACGGCGGGTTCTCTTCTGCAGTACCAAGCCGCAGTATCTAGATTTTTCTCTCGAAACTGACGCATGCGCGCAAGGGGTAGTAAGCACGGTCATCTCTCACGTGTCTGGGTGCTTCACAAAACGAAAATAAGCATCTCAGAAGTCATAATAGAGCTCAGAAGTTTGTAAGGTGCTTGCGACCTATCGTGCATCGGCCAGCAGTGAGTGAGCAGGGCTCAAGTGGCTTAATCGCGATACGACGCGGCCGTGGTAGAGAAAGTGGTTTCCCAGTCAGCAAGCAGACGGAGCAAAAGTGTAAGGAACACATAATGCAGCTACGCTTAAGGTCGATAAATGAAAATATTATGTGGTTTCATCGCAGATTATGGGCATCAACAGGGGGTCTGGAAGTCCTGAAAACTTACCGTGATTGTCTGTATCCAAGTACAGTCAGCTATCCATAGTACGATCTTTTTGCGGCAGTGTTCGCTTATCACTAGTTAACGTGACGTCTGGCGTGCGCAATAGCTCCGTCCTAGGCGATTGTAATTTACGTGAACAAGATAAAAATATAATCATCCACACCAACGTCAAACTACGCTACTTGAATGGAAACATGATTTATGCTCATGGTGTTTCTCCAGAGAGTCAGGTTTTGCGTGTCAGCGTTTTGCTTTGTTTTGTTAGCGAACTGAGGCCTTTCGAATGTCGATTATTTGAATAAAATAGTGTGCGTAAAATTACTGTAATAAAGCATCCCACTGCATTCACCTAGAAAGATGATAAACAAAGCCCAACGGCATAAGCATATCTACTCTAATTGTTTGGTGGCAGTTCAAGGAAGTCGCTGTTTCTCCCGAAAAGCAATACCGTGATTGCGATAGCAAATTATTGGAGAACACGAAATGGGGCTCGGAGTTTCATTGGTAGTATACATTGTAGTGAATATTGACTCACGAATTACTTTGCCAAACATGCTGTCACGTAAAACTCTTGCTTGGGCTAGTTGGTTCATGCTTGAAGTAGTAAAGGCAATGCGCAGAAGACCAGGACTGAAGAAGAAGAACACAAACGACAGGACCGGTGCCGGTCCTGTCATTTGTGTTCTTCTTCTTCAGTCCTGGTCTTCTGCGCCTTGCCTTTACTACTTCATGCTGTCACGCTTACGCGGGCAAACAAGAGCAGATCTCACTCGATGGCAGCGAACACATGCTATCACAACACTGGCGCGATGATGAGCGGCAGTAGCGGCGAGCGAATTGCCCATCGGGTTGCCTCTCGCCATAACTCGAAGTAGGCGCGGGAGAAAACACGAAGCTCTAGGCAAGCGCAGCTTTTTGTACCCACAGAACATTAGGGCGCGCGCGGTCGTACTCAGCCGCACCATTCGCAGCCACCCCTGTGGCAGTGGAAACGCGCGCCAAACTGCCTCTTCCCCACCAGCACGCGATCAGCTTCACGCCTTCACGCGGTGCTAGATGGAGTCGGGTGTTTTAAGAAAAGCGCGAAGGAGGAGTCCCGCTGCAGTATGCCGTCATACATACCTATTTTCGATGGTGGCAATATGTTTTGTGTATATATAGACTGAATGCTAACTCATTATCGCCGACCGTCATCGTGAGATAGGTTCTGTGGTATTTTTCGTCCTATCTCAATGAAGTCATCCAGCCCAAACCTAGAAAGTTGGCAGTCAGCGGTTTATATTTAAAACAAAACCATTCCAACTCGGCCGTTTTGTTAGCGCTGTTGTAAAATATCCGTTCGCTACGCTCGTAGCTCGGTTGCATATCAATTCCCTATGTCTTTTTTTGTCATACCTTTTCACTTATCTGTGGCGGTTTGCCCGTCAAGGCTAAAACATTTTTCGCTACTTACGCACATCTGACAAGGCAAGATGACAGGGCCTAGGGCAGCCTCACTGCTGTCGGACAGACCCACGCATCAGACCGTCGGGTCACGCATTCAAGTAACATTATTGGGCATTTCTTGCATTCGCTAAAGAGTATATGTGAAAACGTGGGAATAAAATACTGTAGAAACGGGCGCAATGAACGCATTTATAGGCATGACCCCACGGTGCCATAGATCGGCATGTCGGGCTGCAGTAGGACTCGCTGCTTCTTGTCTTTGCTATTATCAGATTGATGTGGCCAGAAAGTACTCACCATGTCAGATAAACTTCCATAAAAAATGACAAGAAAGGTCATTCAACGAAGAACGAAACGGGGCACGTGGCACGAGATGCTGCAGCTACGCCAGCACCAGGTTTGCTTTTTTTACTACCTTCTTCGCAACAATCTGTATACGCGTGCAAAAGCTTACTAGTGCTCAATGAAATGAATACGTCATTTGCTTGGACTGTACTAATGGAAAACTCTTTCACAGAGGCCATCACAGGCACCAAACCGTCAAGTTCCCAAAACAATTCTGGACCTTGCCCAATAATTTTTGAAGTTGTCACTGCTTTAAAACTGTTCGCGCCTTTGCCGCAATTTTTTTGTTGATGTCTGAGTTTGCAATTCACATTCATGTGCAATTTAAGTACATCCTGCTCTAACCTTTTGTCCAGTGAGGTGTGGCATCGTCGACGGGCTACATCGACACTGGAAATCTACACTTGCCACCCAGCCTCACGCGGAGGATTGGGTATCGCCCCTTCCCATCGTGCTGCTCGCCTTCAGTCAACACTGCGACCAGAACTCACCTGCTCTGTAGCTGAGATGTTTTGCTGCTGCATCTTCTAGTTGCCCGGTGACCTCGTCAACTCCGTATCTACGCTGAATGTTTCTGATCCATCTTCTTTCGTACAGCATCTCCGAATTTTCATGCAGAGCTTGCGTCAATCGCTAACCCCTGCTCACACGAATAAGCACGACATTTTCCTGCCCTCAAACCTGCAAGCATCCTCACACGTTTTTTGTACGCGTTCACACGCCCCGTCGTTCTCTTCAGCCTCGCTAGAACGGTCCTTTCCCCGCCATCAATCACTTTAAACGCCATTTCACAATCCTGCGCAGTTGGCGTGAAGACACCGTTGCAATCACAAGGATCAAACCGACTTCCATTATCAACACCTCCGTCTGACCACCTCTTCAAGTGACCACGGCCACTTGTTCGCTTGCAAACTTTTGTTCTTCTGCCTGGTACTGGTATTGGACGACAAGCTCCTAACAGAGCTAAGAACCCGGTACATAGGCACAAGTGCACAAATCGCCCAGAAGCCATACGCTGATCCGGAGAATCTTAACCTAGATGGACCCATCCTAGAGGCTGAAGTACGAGCCTTCATGCTAAAACTGCGCACTAAATCTGTGCCAGCCCCCGATGGCATAACCAATAAGACCCTCCGAAATCTACACGATGCATCTATCACTGCCCTAAAGAGTACTGCAACCGCTGTTGGGCCTAGTCAAGCTGTCGAGACAGCTTTTAGCTCTTGACCCTTTCCAGGACCTATTATTTCGGGAAAAATAAAAATTGAATTGAATTGAAAAATCCCCTCGCAATGAAAGCACGCACAAATAATATTCATACCTAAACATGGTAAGCGACTACAGCTCGAGAACTTGCGCCCAATCTCTCTGACTTCGTGCGTAGGAAAACTCATGGAGCACGTCATTCTGAACCGCCTCCACAATTTTGAAGATGACAACAACCTATTCCCGAACACCATAATTAGCGTTCGTCTTAATCTGTCGACGCAAGACCTCATGCTTCAGATTAAACATCAAGTTCTAGATCACATATCTAAATATGGTACCCGGGCTGTCCTGGGTCTTCATCTTACAAACGCCTTTGACAACGTAGCGCATCATGCTACACTGGAGAATCTGCAGTGTAGGACAGACGACGTACAATTACACCAAGGATTTTCTGAACCACCGCATAGTGGAACTAAGAATAGGGGAACTACAATCGCACAATATTTCTCTCGGAAGTGGTGGCATGCCGCAAGGATCAGTCATGTCCCCCTTCCTCTTCAATTTAGCAATGATCTGATTACCGGAACAACTTAATCAGATTCCAGATCTACACCACAGTCTGTATACCGACGACATCCCCCTGCGGGTGAAAAAAGGTAGCGATGGAGATACAACTACGCTAAAACAAGCTGTAGACACGGTTGAAAAGTATGTGACCGACAAGGGCCTCGCCTGCTCCCCGCAAAAATCAGAACTCTTCTTACTCAGAGCCCCTACAAACCACAATTTCGACATTGGACCACCCCCAGAGGTCGCTGCGCAAACCGGAGGAGGCGAGATCCCGGTGGGGAACACCATCCATGTACTCGGCTTTTTCATGCAAGGCCACGAGCGCGACTGCAGAATCATTCATATACTAGAAGCCTGCATCCGATAGACGATGCGACTCATCTCAAGAATTGCCAACCGACACTCGCCCATGAAAGAAGCCAACCTCATACGGTTGGTAGAAGCCTTCGTGCTCAGCGGCATCTCCTACACCACTCCATACCTCGGCCTCAAAGCGGCTGAGAAAGAGAAAATAAAGGAAGTTATCAGGAGGCTTATATACAGGCTCTTCGGCTACCTATAAGAACGGCCAAGGCTAAAGTGCTAGCCCTAGGTTTACACAACACCCTCGAAGAACTTGTGGAAGCGCTCCTTATATCTCAATACGAAAAGCTAGCTCAGAGGGCCGCCTGGCGAAACATCTTCCAGAATCTCGGCATCAACTACGAGTCGATGCAAAGCAGTCAAGTAGACATTCATCACGATCACAGGCACCATCTAAAAATTAATTCAGTGTAATCTCAAGGAGCAGGCCCACCGGAGAGCACGTTATTTCAGGTACCGCGCTGTCGGGGGTAGCCAGGCTTAGAATGAAGTCAACATCCACAAAGATCCATTATGTACTTTCCACGAAATTGTTTCCCGTTATCGACTGGGTAGGAGGACATTCCTACCCCCCCCAATTTAACAAACTTCAGGCTAGCACACTAGGACTTCCGCAAACCCGTTCGTATCCCACTCCTCGGTCCCTTAACAGGATAGACCTGCACCACTCACAGTCGTGCCTCAAATGTGATCCTGACTCATGCTCTTTTTATCGCATGCTCTGGCTGTGCCCAACCCTTAACACCTCTCCAACCACGACGAAAGAGCAATGGGAGGAAACTCCCAAGAGCAGCAATCTCCATATTCAACTGCAGGCTGTCCAGAAGGCCCACAACATTGCGGCGGGAATTCGTTCCTATCGTAGGCGGAGCCACCTACTAAGACCGAAACTGAGGCTCTCCTATATCTCAGTTTCCTAGGACCCATAAAGTTCGTGTCATGTCATGTCCTTAAAAACACGCAGCCCGAATTCCACATGGAAAGGAGGGCCGAACGTTCCAAAGCCTCACATTAGAAATTCCACGCCTTCAAAGACGTAGTCTATGTCGACGCAACAGAATACATAGAACGCAACTGTATGTGCCTCGCAGTGGTGGACTCCTCAGGCCAAATGCGCACTGGTGGTTCAATCTGAACCAGAGCACTGAAACAGCGGAAGAGGCGGCTCTCACTCTGGCAATAGCCTCCACACATTGTCTTACATTATTAGCGATTCGAGAGCAGCGGTACGCAATTTTGCGAAGGGTCAGGGTTCGGCTCGCGTAAAACACATAGTAGGCACCAACCAACACCCATGACCAATCCAGATCATTTGGGCACCAGCACACCCCTCCCTACCCGGCAACGATGCCGCCCACACCACCGCTCGAGGATTCGCCAACCGAGCACCCGTACGGCTCAGGCTAGGATCAGAGAGGAATCGCATGGTCATTTAGCAGGAAATTACGCAGCACTACAGGTTAGCCAGGGCAGTGTATCCACCAGCACACAAATCGCTTAACGAGCGATAAGAAGTACCTTGGAGGCGACTTCAGACGAACACCTACCCCAACCCCGTAGCCTATCACTACTACTACCCGGACTAATACCCTAATACGTGTGACCATTGCAAGAAAAAAGCGGATCTGTTCCACATTTTGTGGTCATGCCCAGCGGAAAATCACACAAATCACGAAATGAGTAATACTGAGCAGTGGGAGGCCGTGTTGCTGAGCTCCAACCCTTACCTGCCGGCCAAGTTCATCAAGAGAACTGAAGAAGCCGCCCGGGCCCCGGAGCTCGTGGTTGCCTAACCACAAGAGTATAGGCTTCGGCTAGTTGGTAATACATAGTTGCACTGGAAGCATAGCGGGGGAAGGATGATCGACAAAGACGAGACAAGACAAGCGCTAGCGCTTCTCTTGTTTTCCAATAAAGTCTTTAGTCACTCTTCTTTTGGCGCGTCGCTGGTTTTAGACATGAGCGAGTAGTGGGGTGCGGCTTAGGAGATGAAGAGGAGGAGAGAAACGATGGAGTAGATCAAGTGAAGGGACCTACAAATGAAACTGCTGTGATCCTAATTGTGCTCGGTTGTTCCACAGTCGTATACCGTATTTAGCGCCTAGAGTCACTTAGCGAGCCCTCGACTAGAGTCACATAGCGAGCCCTCGACCGCGCTAGTGCAGATTGCCATCGATCTATACTACAGCTTGTAGATTCCCCTGTTTGTTTGCGCAAGATTCTACATGACGGGAAGGCATGCATATATAATAAGCACCTTTGTACATATACCAACCATGGTAGTCTGGAGGTAGCACGAAGCTCTGTAGAATGCTATTGAGCAAAACGCTTTCTCTTTAAGGACCCGCTGTATTGTAGGCGACTATCTGAATTGTTCATGCGTGCGTCCAACGTAGCTTTAGAGACTTCGATATTTTATACAAGAAACCTAAGCATGACTCACTCGCAAAAGAATGCAGATGATTATGCGCAGATAGAGTCACCTACTTCAATCCATCAAGACTAGCTTGGACATGAAAATGAACCTTATTTGGGCTTCATATACTGCACGTTTGTGCTGAGCCTACAAAAGAGCCGCTTATAGGCTTATTCATGACTGCGTCCTTTATATTCAGCAGGCAACAAACGTCGAATGGAATACGTGGTGTTGCCAGGCAACAAACGCAGCGTAGTATATAAGAACTATACTGTAGTACCGCGCAGTAATACCACCAAACACACCGTACTTTTCGGTACCTTAAAGGACCACTACAGCCAAGTATTAAGTCAATCTGGACTATAAGAATACCTTTATACAAACCTCGCAGCTCTTGTTTCGTGTCAAAAGAAGGCTTAGCTTAAGAGGCAATCGCCTCTGAAGGGTCCTTAGTCCTTCAGCGCAATTGAAATCGCCCGCTCCTGAGCTGGGGCATTTCTCAAAGAAATGTAAAATCGTCTCTTTTTTGGGCTATGAGAACGTGCTCAGTCGAAAAGTCTTTATGGAATATAAATTGAACATTTATAAGCATTTGGTGCTTTTCAAGGGAGGGCAACATGCAAATATGCATCAATTGCTCAGAAGCTTTTGAATATCTGAAGTATAGATATCTGCCTTGAATTTCAGTGTTTATTTCTACTGCAGTCTTTGTGCAAGGTTATTTATTATCTCTGTGATCTGAACCCTTTTCGTAACTATTCCGTCATAAAGCGCCAGGTTCAAAACGCGTTCAAGCACGACAGCTGTCACATCTAACGTTTCTCAACCCGTCGAATCTAAAGATCGCCTGCATTGCAAGAGTTGGTATACTTATTGAGGTAGCAATAATATGGACACTCCAGGTGCATTTCCGCCGTAGTCATCACGTGATGCTCCGTATAAAGTCAAAATATGATAACATCGTGACCGCGCCGTATGCTGTGAGTGCGAGTGAAAGAGTGGGATGGTAAGCCGAGGATGGTAGCTCGATCTAGCGCGCGCAAGGGAGGAGGACGGGGAGGAAGCGCACCGTCTTCAATTGCGCGCAAGGCATCGGGGGAGCGAGGGTGGGCGTGCTGCTTAGGTGGCGGCTGCGTATGGCGCGTCTGGGCACGGCTGGGCGCGACTGAGCGCAGCCGCGGAGGCATTATCTTGAAGGCGATCGCGATGAGTACGTAGTCTACCGAAGGACCACGTGCTCTACCGAAGGGAGTGACAACGGTCGATTCGCTCACTCCTGCTGCCATTCTTCCTTAAGCCAGCGTTTCGACAGCGAGTGCTCGCGATCATGGAGTGAACGTGTTCATTTTCGCCTGTGCGCACACTGCATCATGCCTGTTATTTTAGTTAGTAAGAGAGTGTATAGAAGTTTATACAGCCGATAAACCTCTTATCCTTCCTTCGTATAGCTGTCTAACAATTTGCTTTCTTAACCGATGCTTCGCCTATCGGGCGAAACTGCGACTTCTTTAGGATTAAAAAAAACGCTGCTGATTTATTGTACAGTGGTCATTTACAGTACCATGACTACAATAATTTGCTTAGGGACGCGCATGTGAATGCCCTCGGACGCTAAATGAGATTGTTAATTCTTGTATTTACATTGCAGGATCCATTTCTTTTAGTAGCAGCATGGACTGACAAACACGAAAAAAATTACTAAACCTCGTGCCGCTTATGCCATTGCTGGATGGTTTAAATGAATGCTGTAATGAAGAGGAATTTTCCGCCCATGGAAAACTGACGAATTTTTCAAGTTCTTACTATAATGTTCATACTACACTATGTTAGTGAATAAATCTATGATTTCTGTTAATCTTGACTTTAGTCCTGGGTTTCTTTACAACGACCTGTGCATGTCACCAATCGTTTATTGTAATACTTGCTTCTGTTGCCTTACATGCTGTTGTATTGAACTTGAATAAAGAAACTGATCAACCGCTAACGCACTTGTAAAGGTATATACAAAATATAACATGCGGTAATATGCTACTTCCTTTTCTTGTTATGTTTACCTTTGATACTTTAAATTGTTTTGTGCTTGTCACGTAGGTTCTCACCACTCGACTGCGTTAAATCCTAATCAACAACATTTATCATTTCCCTCTTGTTTTAGTCGTACCTGTAATGACTCACTTTAAAAAGCCTCTTCATTCGATGGCAGTTTTTGAACGATTGAAAACGAAATCGCAAATTAGTATAAACTAATTGTGCAACTAGCCCGCAAATGTTACCGTGACCCACTGATTGGGTGAATAATTTCAGTGCATAATAACGAATACTTTGCTTATACACTCATAGCGCGGTAACGTTTAAGTTTACCTTTAGTGGCAAGTGACCTATAACATAAAGGGTACTAGGTTACTAAACAAACTTGATATTTGTGTTTTTTTACTCCCCGTCGCGGCTAGATGTTACATGTCTCGAAGTAGCTATTTTAAAGGTTACTACAACGCCAAATGTCTCGTACACTTTAGATTGTAACTTCTCCAAAGAAAGTTGTAATTTGTGACTCAGGGGACCTATTGTAGGGATTAGAACTATGTTGATTATTGTGTTGCATTGCGTTCCCGGTATGCTATTTTCAGCGAGGACTAACGTGTAAAATATGGTGTGCCGCCAAGGGACGGAGGAAGGTTGGGCAAAATTAAGATGTTATTGGTGCCAGTCGGAATGTTTGTTTTTGCAATATAAAAAAAATACTTTCAATCTTGCACGAGCGTATGCTCAAGTCAACCAGCAGCAATTCAGTGGTATACTGCATACGTGCCATTATAATGTAAAAGCAAGCTACAGAAGCATACACCGGATAATGTTGTTACGGATGCTCGATGTTTATTTACAGATGAAGACCGGCACGGATGAGAGGTCGACATGACGTCGCTACCAAAATGTTGCCTTGTCTGGAACTGAACTCGTTGTCCTCCTTTTCTTCTCTCTACTCCTCTTCGCCACGCGACAATCCCCCTTTCGCAGACGAAGCTCACTGGGAGAGTCACTGTTCTGTGGCGGGGTAGCAGCGCTTAAGGCGTGCAACATGAGCAAGCTGGGTGTTCTCGGAATGGATGGATGGAAACAACTTTATTTTAAATCCGGCAAAGTTTAACGACCCGGGCTCAGGTCTCCCATGAGGGGACTTGGAGGCCTTGCCTCGTCGCCGCCTCTCGGGCCTGCTGGACAGCCCACTCTTGCTTCTTGAGGTTGGAGCTGCGCAGAGCTGCGGTCCACTTCGTCGCAAGAGCCTCCGGAGCTAATGCCATTGTAGTTGATATAATACGACACTCCCACAGCATGTGTGAGAGCGTCGCTCTAGTTTCCAGACATAATTTGCCAAGAGCACTCGGCTATTGCGTGGGGAAAATGTGCCGCAATCGCACCGGACTGGGGAAGGTTTGTGTTTGCAGATGCCGCCAGACGACTGCCTGGCGACATTTCAGTTTGGGGTGAAGGGTGGGGAGCGAGAACCGCCTGCCTAGCTGGTAGTGCTTGGGGATGTCATTGTATCTGACCAAACGCTCTCGCGTGTTTTGAACCAGGAGTTCCGAACTCGAAGAGGCGGACTCCGATTGTGCATGGTGGGTCAGTTCTCGCGCAGAGCGGTGGGCTACCTCGTTCAAGTTAAGGGGGCCCTCGTCGGTGGGGGTGGTGACGTGCGCTGGGAACTACATTATCGCGGTACTATCGAAGTGCTGTCGACCAGCTTTACTTAGGATCTAGAGAGTCTCGGAGGAAAAGCGCGTGTGCGTAAGCCTGGAGTTAACATGTACGACTAGCACCGTGAAGCGGTGTTCTCGTGTGTATTCTGCCGCGTCTACGAAGCGAGTAGTCCCCTTCCCGCCCAAGGAGCGCTGCAGTGCCTTGGCACGGCCCTGGCGTCGGTTTCGAGGGATAGGGGCGACGATCAGCGTGTCGCTGAGGTCGGATGGAATCACCTGTTTCTGATCGTGTTGGATGTGATAATTGAAGCCGAGTTTCTGCAGGATGTACCGGCCCGTGGCTGTCAGGGACATGCGTTCGAGTTGCAAGGCTCTTTGCGAATCCACGATTTCCTCAACCATGTTGTATACCCCCAGCTGTAGCAGACGAGCACTGCTTGTGGCCTCCGGTAGGCCAAGTGCGATATTGTAAGTCTTGCGTATAAGAGTGTTGATTTTCTCCCTTTCGGTGACATTCCAGTTGTGGAAAGCAGCCACACAAGTAATGTGACTGATTGCGAAAGAGTGTATGAGGCGCATGACGCTGTACCCCTTCATGCCCGTGCTCTTGTGTGTAATGCGTTTGATCAGGTGGGTAGCCGCTATAACCTTGCCTTCGATGTTGCCGACAGCTTCTATGTTTGACCCGTTGGCTACTACATGCATGTCGAGGATGCGTATCTTCGGGACTCGGGGAATACAGGAGCCGTCTTGCGTATAGAGGATTATTTCGTCACATTGGCGCGACTCGCATTAAGACTTGGGCCGGCGGCGCGGACGGTAGAGGAGCAGCTCCGATCTGAGTGGAGATAGTCGGATACCTGTGTCTTGGAGGTAGGTTTCGACTGCAGAGACCGCTGCTTGTAAGGTGGATCCTATCTGACCCTCACTGCCCTTGTCGGCCGACAGGGTGATGCCATCTGCATACAAAGCGTTCTTGGAACGCCTACTTGTAGACAAAACCCGTGCAATCATGTAAGTTAGGTGGCTCAGGTGATCTAAAACAACGAACGGGCCACATAATGTGACAGGAGCGTGCTGCAGAAGCTACGCTTGCACTGTGGAGTCCATAGCAGCACTAGGTCAAATTTTTCAAAATAAATAGCTTGATGGGAACTATCGTACCGATCCTTCGAGCGGTTTTGTGATGCCATTGTGCGGACGCGTGCTATTCGGCGGGCTTTCTCGGCAATGCAAAGTGTCTTGGCGACAGAATCTTCAGCGTCCATAGAAAGCGGCAGAATCGTGTCGAGGAAGCTCCGCGGCGATCGAGCACAAAGCAAATAGAAAGGGCTGTAATTCGTTGCCTCATGCTACGCAGTGTTAACTTATTTATTTGTGATACCCTCGGAGCCAAAGGTATTACAGAAAGGAGTGGCGTTAATATACAGGCAAATCGTAAAAGAAAAATATAACATTCGCTCATAATACAATGTTAGTTATATCATTGCCAAAAATACATAAAATATTAGCACAATAACATGAAATACCAACATTACAAAGACCCTGTTTATACATTGCTAGCTAGAAAATTTCGGAAGTGTTGGTTATGACTGATAGGTAGAGCATCAGAAGGAAGGTGATTCCAATCGCGACTAGTTCTGGGAAAAAAAAAAGAGCGAAAAAAATGCTCAGTGTTGCAAATGTCAATTCCAGCTTTGTGGCTGTGGTCGGTGCGATGGGATCGGTAATGTGGCCTAGAGATAAATTGGTAGCGCAGAAAAGGATGATAATACAACTTATGAAAACGTGTTAGTCGGGAAATTTGGCTGCGCGCAGACTGGGATGGGAGGGAAAGATTAGACTTCATGGTAGTAACACTACCGTTTCGATTGTAGTTACACAGAATAAGCCTAACGGAGTTACTTTGAGCCAGTTCTAGTGCTGTTACAAGTTTATCCTGACTTGGATACCATATCGAGCCTGCGTACTCTAGCTAGGAACGTGCTAATGTTTCGTTCGACAACAGTTTAGGTGACGATCGCGCTCTAAGGAAGTGACGACGTAAGTAACCTAACATGCGGTTTGCGAAGTTAGTGGTACTGTGAATACCAAGGTATTTGTACGAGGTGACTGATTCTAATTAAACATTGCTAAGGTAAAAAGGAGATGTGGAGGTCTTAGTGCTAGAAATATGCATTGTTTTACATTTCCTAGTGTTACGTTCCATTAACCATGCTTTGCAGCAGGTAGCAACAGCATCAAGACTGGACTGTAAGAGTGTAGTGTCTTTAGCAGTTCTTATTTCGCAAAAAATAACACAGTCGTCAGCAAATAAGAGAACGTTAGATTTTAAGAGAGACGCCAAGTCATTTATATAGATAAGAAACAAAAACGGTCCAAGAACCGATTCCTGCGGAACGCCTCAAGATACGTGGCTAAAAGCAGAGCAGCACTGATTCGCGACAACTAACTACGAACGATATGTAAGAAAAAATTCAATCCATTTTAACAAACTAGTGTCCAAATGTACTTGATTCAGATTATGAAGCAGTACTCTATGTGACACCTCGTCAAACGCTTTTGTAAAATCTAAGAATATGCAATCGACATGAGGTGATGGATCTAAGATTTGGTTCAATGTGTGAGTAAAACATATAAGTGGCGTTTCACATGAATATGTTTTGCGAAAGCTGTGTTAAGCCGCACCAATAAATGAGTTTGATTCCAGAAATGTAACAAAGTTACTGTAGGTTACAGGTTCTAGTATTTTGCAACAGTTACTGGTGAGAGAAATATGGCGATAATTAGAAGGAAAGCTTTTATTGCCTCATTTAAAGATTGAAATCAACTTGCCTATTTTCCATTTTTTGGGGGAGCGTACCCGTGTCCAAATATTGTTGGAATATTTTTGTTAATATACTAGAGCAGCAGGCCCCAGTGTTTTTCAAAAATTTGGTGTTAATACCTTCGAACCCAGGAGATGAGTCATTTAACCCGTCGATAAGCTTAGCGGCACCAGATGCGTCCATTTGTACTGACGGCATAGCTACGTAACTGAACGCTTGTGTCGGGGGCAATTCATTTGATGAAGCAGAGGAAAAATTTTTTACAAATGTTTGATTAAGAAGGGTCGCACAAAGATTGTTGAGTACGGGTTCGTCAGAAGAATCATGTAAGGTGATAGTGTCGTGAAAAAAAAAATTAAATCATTGGGTTTTACGTGCCAAAACCACTTTCTGATTATGAGGCACGCCATAGTGGAGGACTCCGGAAATTTCGACCACCTGGGGTTCTTTAACGTGCACCTAAATCTAAGTACACGGGTGTTTTCGCATTTTGCCCCCATCGAGATGCGGCCGCCGTGGCCGGGATTCGATCCCGCGACCTCGTGCTCAGCAGCCCAACACCATATCCACTGAGCAACCACGGCGGGTGATAGTGTCGTGAGGCGGAGGGTTAATGGTGCGACGAAATTTCTTTACGTTAGAGGCAAGCATTGACGGAAGCACAGTAGATAAAAAGTTTTTTCTGGCGTTTCTGATGGCTTCAAGATAAGCGTCAGATGCAGTCTTGTACGCATGCGAACATAAATCTGGAAGGTGAAAGCCTCGATGCGCGATAAAAACGTTTTTTCTTGTTGGATAGTCGTTTTAAATGGATGTTATACCATAGTGCCTGAGAATAGGTGGTGATGACTCGCTTTGGAATGTATTTTTTGATTAGTTCGTGCGCTTTAGTTTCTAATGTGTCCCAATTAGATTGTACTGAGTTATTGTCGAAGTAATGCAAGACGTCGTCTATGAACGGATGAAGTTCAGTATTGATTGCGTCAAAATTAGCTCTTTGTAGTCAATAATAGTTTTGCATTGCTTTGACGGCTTTGGCACGATTCTTTCGATGTGAAAGTTAAGCAGTAAGTGGTCACTAATTCCAGGATAGCAAGTAACATCAGAGAGAAAATCATGGGTGGTTGTTAGAATTAAGTTATGCGTGCAACGGCCAAGGCAAAACCTCAATGACGATATCGTTTGTTCTAATGCATTGCGCAGGAGCAGCTGTCACTGGTCATGTATTGTGAGTAATTGCACCGAAACTATAGTTGCAAGAGAGAGTACATATAAAAAGAAGGAGTTCTGCAAAATATATGAGGACGAGTGAAATTAAAGTGAGCCAATGCGAATGTATGACAAACGGGATCTTTTATTTAAAAGTAGTCTCCATGAGCATTTAGACATTTGTCCCACTAACTAACGAGTCACGTGATTCCCGTCTCATAAAACTCCTTGGGTTGCTGGTTCAAAAAGTCAGTGACTTTTTCATGTCATCGTCCGACACAAATCTGGTTCCCTTGAGCTGTTTCTTCAAATGCCCGAAAATGTGAAAGTTGCAAGGCGACAGGTCTGGGCTGTATGGCGGATGCTGCAGCGTTTCGCACGCCAACTTTACCAGTTTTGTGTTAACGACATCAGCGACGTGGGGACGGGCATTGTTCTGGAGCAAGATCACCCCATTCCTCAATTTTCCACGTCATTTGTTCTTGACTGCGACACGCAGCCGATCTGGCGTTCCACAATACTCGAAACAATTTATATACTATCCAGTTTTAGCAAATTCGGTAAGTAATGGTCCCTGATGATCGAAAAAGAAGTCAACACCTTTCTGGCGGAAATGATGGTCTTTGCTCTCTTTGGGAAGTGAATTCAAGTGTTTCCTCTGTAAGCTTTTCCGTCGTGTTTCAGGCTCGTAGTAGTGGCACCAGGATTCGTCCCAGGTCACAATTGCAGACAGAAGTCATCCCCCTCAATGTGATACTGGATCAGATGAGTCAAGGTTGTGCCAAACCTCTTCGTATTCTGGCGGTGGTTCAGAATCTTGGGCTCACATTGCGCACACAAGAGCCCATAACCGATATGTTCATGAATTATTGCGTGAACCCAACCGAGCGTGTGCACCGAATGCCCATCATTCTTCTTTCCATTGCTCGTTGCGTCGTCCTCAATTTTAGTAGAACCCTTTTCGTAAGCCTCCAGGTTTCTGCCCCGTACGTGAGTACTGGCAAGATACAGCTGTTA
Source organism: Dermacentor andersoni (assembly GCF_023375885.2). Taxonomy (NCBI): domain Eukaryota; kingdom Metazoa; phylum Arthropoda; class Arachnida; order Ixodida; family Ixodidae; genus Dermacentor; species Dermacentor andersoni. Next base: position 40,308,966 of record NC_092821.1, on the reverse strand, counting down.
TACACTTTTCTCTGGAGGGAGAATGGCAACCTGCTGTTCATGATCTGAGAATGCCTGCCGAACGAACGCCAGCCCATGCTTATTCTTCTTATTATTTCAATCTCATGATCCGGATCAGAGCTCATTACCTGCCCTAAGTAGATGTATTCCCTTACCACTTCCAGTGCCTCGCTACCTATTGTAAACCGCTGTTCTTTTCCGAGACTGTTAGACATTACTTTAGTTTTCTGCAGAATAATATTTAGACCCACCCTTATGCTTGGCCTCTCCGGGTCAGTTAGCATGAATTGCAATTTGTCCCCTGAGTTACTAAGCAAGGCAATATCATCAGCGAATCGCAAGTTACTAAGGTCATCATCATCATCATCAGCCTAGTTACGCCCACTGCAGGGCAAAGGCCTCTCCCATACTTCTCCAACTACCCCGGTCATGTACTAATTGTGGCCATGTTGTCCCTGCAAACGTCTTAATGTCATCTGCCCACCTAACTTTCTGCCGCCCCCTGCTACGCTTCCCTTCTCTTGGAATCCAGTCCGTAGCTCTTAGTGACCATCGGTTATCTTCCCTCCTCATTACATGTCCGGCCCATGCCCATTTCTTTTTCTTGATTTCAACTAAGATGTCGTTTACCCGCGTTTGTTGCCTCACCCAATCTACCCGAGGCATCTGATGTAATGAGAGGAAACAAAAGATGGATTTCTGGGATTTATGATGCAAAAAGAATATTCCGCCGTAGAATGTTCGTTTAGTGTTATCGGAAATAAGGAGATATTTTACGACTTACTTTAAACAGACAAATGACAAACACAGCTATGTCATAACCCAGTCCACAATTTTCGTGCCATGTTCTGCTAACAAAACTTTCAAAATGTTGTTTGTTGCTTGTTTTTCTGAAAAGCACAGAAGAGAAAGGACCCTGTGTGAACTCGTAATTAAATATCCTAAATTTTACCTGACGCCCGTTTACTACTGAATGCCGTGAGCCTTTTATTTCAGAATAATTCTGCGTATCTGCATTTTGCCCCGCAACTAAGGCATGACGACATGACGTCAGTCTTTCGCACTCTAACAAATTTCATCATCAACAACAAAAAAGATCTGAAACATTATTCGCCAAAGCAAAGGCTCTATTCTTAGGCGTGCGGTCGTGGTGGACTCCGGAATAATTTTGACCACTTGCCTTCCCAAAAGCTAAGCACATCAGCCTGCACCATATCTGCAGCGAAAGCTGAGCACAGCAGCATTTTGGCATTTCGTCCGCATAGAAATGCTTCCAACGCATACGAGATGGAACACGTGACTTCGAGCTCAGCAGTGCTGCGCCATAGCCAATGGGCGTGGTTGGCGTGTAGAAATTTTTAAGCAACTTAAGTGGATACCTGGTCACGTAGAAGCTCTCTCGTGAATCAGTGCATTCGAATAGGACTAGCTGCGACAGTTTCTCACAAAAACGTTCGCCAATTATACGTGTCCCAGAAACAACTGAGGCCTTCACTCCCATTGTCACAAAATGTAACGCTGCTAACATGAAAACACGGGCGCTTACTTATAAATGATATTTTATTCAGGAAGTTCACACACATATATAGGAACCGAAGTACAAAAACCTTTACATTCACAGGACATTGACACGCTTCCATGTAATTATTATTATTGATATAATTAACGGAATTATTTCTCTTGAATAATGACCGACGGTTCACTTATGCATGCTCATCCACCCTTTCCGTAATCTTTATGTTGTATGCTTCTGCTTTTCATTTGCCATAAGCCTTGTGTGTTTGAATATAACTGAAGTTTCTTTAGAGATAGGGACACAACCACATGATTCGCAATGCAGAGCAAGATGTAGCAGTGCAGTTTTTGCAATGGTAATTCATGCAGCCTAGGAGGACCAGTACCGCAGCGCTTCGTTTGTCCAACGTATTCCTTACCACATTTCAGTGGGACGACATACACACGTCCTTTTGTCCATGGAATCTATTTTTTAGCATGATTCACTGTACATCTGCTCTTAGCCTGATTATTTGGTAGCGTTTTGTGAACTCTAAAACAGATGTATCCTACCTTCCTTTTTTGCCCAAAACAGTACATCTACCGTACTTGTACCGGTGTTTTTGGACTAAGGTTCTGATATATGTGTATGAACTGCCTCATAAATTATATATAAGTTGTGAGTCAGCCTCCGCGTTGTCGTGCTTCTTGCTTTCGTCGCTGTCCCTCTGCGCTGTTAGCAAATGTACGATGAATCCTAACTAACTTGCCCAACGTGCTATCTTGCTTACCTTACTTGTTTCGCCTCTTGTGCTTGTGTAGTGTAAGAGTCTATCAATTATTTCCTAAGCAAGAAGAAGAAGTGACAACTTCAGGCAGTTTGCGTTACGATCAATTTTCGGGTGGAGTTTATGAGATTACATTTTTAAACAGCAAACCCTTGTGCATCCTGAATAGCTTCAATACAAATGCTGTTGTCAATGCGATGTTGAAATTAAAGGTGTAAGTAAGAGCTCTTCGAAAGTTTACAAATATATATTTGTCATACATTTGACAAAATCCTAACTTCAAGACTAAGATATCACGAATACTGTTCAAGTGTGAGCACCCTTAACACAACATTGCCGCACAGCAAGTCAATCATGTCATCGTATGCTCACGTCAATCCGTACCGACTATTCGTTTGGGAGTAGGCCATAACTCACGTCGCGTTTTTATTGAGTGAAACATTTTGTTTCCTTTGCGAGAAAAATGTACGCTACGACAATACTGCCTTACATGGAAGTGCACTAATCCAAAAGTCTTGGCGCTCTTTGGCCAAACCTGGCCCTTGCGCCACAAAACACAACACATCATCATCAATCCAAAAGTCAATTTTTTCATAACACTGTAGGTAAAAAAAAAAAAAATAGAAACCCGAAGTAATCGGAGAGAAATTTCACCACGCAGTGGTACGGCAACAGTCAGTCACACAACCTTACACCGATTGCGCAAAAACATCGCCGTAATTGCAAGACTCTGATGTGTCTGCAGGTTCAAAAACAAGAACAAAATGTGACTGTATAATTCTATGCCCATGCAGCCATACAGCTTGATAAAAACATTGTCAGAATTACCTGCCTGCTTGGGCCCAATTATTATCACTATGCACCCTCTAGCCGCTAAAATCGAGCTTGAGTTTGTTGCGCCCGACAACGAAAGGCGAACACGCATCTTTCCTTGTGGTTTCAATAAGCGCTCGTAGTAAGTGCGCCATTATAGATCTTGATAAAAGGGGGGGTGAGTCTAGCATGGCAAGAGCATTGTACTAGATGAATTGATGGAAGCACACTAAACTACCTGAGCTCTAAAAAAGGAGCGCTGTGACCTTGGCGCACGAAAGCGCACCTTTGCAGGGTTGCCGCGCGGACCCGCATTCCACGTACTGTGTTTTTTCGTTCGTAGTCCCCGTCCGTCAACCGTTATATGCGACGATTAGCTTACCAGCCTTCGTGACATGGACTATTTTATAATTAACACGTCTATGAAGTGGTACTGCTTGCGATCCGTTAGTTTACTCTTGAGAAAGTAGTGGAGTACACAAACTTCAGTTACAGATCGCAAATATCACCAAAGGAACGCTTGATTTGCTTCTCCAACCTTTCGTTGAATCTCTTGCACTGTGGGTAAGTCTCGGAAATTGTGCAAACCTGTAGATGACATAATGCAAACTGAGGCGCTTCTCGGGCGGCTGCTGATGAAACTAAGCGCTGGTGTCTACCCAACCTGATATACTCCATTTTCGTCAGTTCTTTTCCTACATTCTGATGTCGTCGCAACACGATCCTCATTTGGCTGCCTCAATTCTACTCTCGTCATTGCGGTGCTTTCTTCATCACTCCATTGCTGCAACTTTCTCATCGTCAGTCCTTCGACTATCTTTGCGTCGTCGTGAATTAATCGTCTTGACCCAACCACTGTTCCGTTAGGGTCACGCCGGCTCGTAATGCAATCTCCATGCTTCACCGTCGTCATTCAATCGTAATCATGCCGTATACGTCATCCCGTCGTTGTCCTGTTAACGTCTTGTCGTAGTGGTAACAGCCTGCGCCACCAGTGCACTGGGTATCTGCTGCTTTTTAATGGACGCCTTTCATGCCCACGCTTCAACGAGCTGCGCCTTGAATCGATTAGGTATGAGCCATACCTTCAGTGAACCTCGCGCCAACGTGGCCAGCTGAGTTTGTGCCGCTGAGTGTGCGGCAAGCGACGAAACATATCCCACGGCGCACCACGCTTCTCGCCTCGGAGGACAGGCGCGGTCTTCTGTGCCGTGCCACTAGATGACGCAGTGTGCAGAAAGAAGCGCAAGAAGGAAGTCCGAAGGCCGAATGACGTGTTTCTCAGCGTTCTCGCGCAATGGCGCGTCTTACATTTTAGACGTCATGTGCAGGCTTCGCGGCAGTGCCGCTAGAATGCAAGAAATTTTCTTAGGGAAGTGCAAATCAGGAATCCCGCTGCGGCACAAGCCCATACCTTACTCGTTTCGACGGTGACAATACGCTGCGGTGCTATATTGTTTTAATTCTGAACCCAATGCCATCGACAGTTGTCGTGAGATGGGTTCTGCCACAATTCATTTTCTCTCCTTTCCTTTTTCCCTGTGCAGATTATCAGCCCAAAGCACACTAATTCAGGACAACTTCTTTGCCTGTCTTCGAACAAGTTATCGCTCTCTCTCGTTCCACCTAGTAACACAAGTTCACGTCAAAGAGGTTCTGAAGAGCGCGCCCTACCCAGTGTCACATAACCAGTGACCCAACTTGGTCGGACGATTGGTGTCGAACCGGTATCCCACAGATCAGCAAACTAATGATCTCCTAAATAGACCAAAACCGCTGTCTAACCGCAGAACAGTTAAACAGACAGGCAAAAAAGACATATAGAGATCAGAATGTGTGAAATGTCCTAAGAATGCCAGAATGTCCCGTCACATTTTCTTATTTTTGCTCATGTAAGAGATACCACGAGATATTACAGTTATTATTAGTGTTTTCCTCGGTCTGCTGCACCTACGTACACGTAGAACAAAACGATTTCGGTGGAAAGTATGTTGCATATTAGCAACTGGTATTAGCTACTATTATTAGACCTAATCATGTAGACTTGCACAAATACCAAAGAAAAAAGTCGCAGTCTCACGGTAAGTTGTTTTGTTGCCCGCTTTCAAATGTCTTTAATATTTACATTGTTATGGGGCGTAAAATTGACGAAAGCGAACCACGTTTGATAAGTATAGACTAACGAAAATGGCCAAGATTGCTGAACACGCTCAACGTGCCGGCGATCGTCGTCGTCTTAGTCAGTCCAAGGAGGTGTCTCGTAACATCCAACCTCCGCAGCTGGCGGAGCACGGTCTCGGCGCCGACTAATTACGCAAGAAGGTGGCTGAAAAGTACGGTTCGAAGTGGGTCACGAAATAAAGGGCCAGATGATGAAGAACCGTCCAGGGGCGCGATGTCATTCACTCTAAAAACAGAGAGTTCGGGGAACTCTCTTTGAGGGAGTGTAGGCTTGTCCCATATTTAACTCCCTTTTACAGAGTAGGTCGATCCCTTATGAGAGATAGCAGAGTTACTCCACCCACAGAATTTGAGTACTCCACCGCTAATGAGTGCTAGTAGTCTTCCGCAGTGTGCCAATACTCTCTCCCCACAAGAACAATTGTACTCCCCTGAAGAGTATTCGTACTCCCCCATACCACGTGCTTGCGCTCCTGCAAATCGAGTGTGACTACTCCCCCCCCCCCCCCCCCCTTGCAGAGCGCTGGTAGTCCTTTTAATAGAGAGATTCTACCCCTTCAGAACACAGTGCTAGTACTCTTCAGAATAGTGTGGAAGCACTCATGATGTAGAGCCACGGTCCCGTCAGAAGATATTCGCAATAGTTACATGAGGGAATATTTGATTCCTTAATAAGCAGCTCCTGCACTTATATTTGGCGAATTGGATTTATTCTGTAGTCGCGGAGTAACTCAAATGAAATATTTGATTTTTTAAAAGGTCAAAATCTTTATTGATCAGTAACAAGAGAAACTTAATCATTTTTCAAGAAACAGTGACACACACCCAAAATCATATTACAATGATTCCCATGGACATTACAACATATCTTGCAATAAAACATACCTATATTCTCTTAAGTTCCATCACTAATGCACTGTATAAATATCTCATATTTTCCATTGGCTCTATCTCTTCAAATATAAAGTATACAGTGGTAACTTACACAGAACTAACCATTCGCAAACTCACAAGGTAATAACAATACGATCGAAGAGAAGCGTGCACCACATTACTTGTCAGCAAACGTATTTATAACACAAAACGCATAAGCTTATATGGCAGAGGTTACGACGTGAGCTGCTATGCATGAGGCTGGTAACGGGGATAAATTGTCCAAGAAATCTTTTTTTCGTGTCATCTTCTAAAACAGCATCTCATTTTATGACGCTCTGTGCAAGGTACTCATGTTCGTGACTGATAGTATAGCGCATTTAAAAATGCGTCCATTCTCAATTGAGACCGCAGTTCTAGTTTTGGTTATAATATTGCACATAAAGTAATTCATCCATGGCCTGAAACGTCTTGTTTCTAAGCGCCGGTCATGTCGTGGTTGTGCAGCAATATCCTGCCAAGTCTTAAAGCGGTACAAAGGCGTACAAAGGCATATGCCGCAGGTGGTGAATGATGCCACAACCTTGGCATGGGAAGATTCTGGTTTCCTTCCCCACCGGCGGCAAGTAGTTTTTTTCATCCACTTTCATGTGCACTAATTTATCGTTTCCTTATTTCGTTTATTAAACACAAGTAATTTCCCCTACGTTGTCCTTGGTGTCAGTGTTTACTGGCTTCTTATGGTATGACTCATAAATATCGAGCCTCTCAGTTAACCCCCTTTCTTCTTGTTTGTTAAACGAGGGTCTCGAATCCGGCAACGATGATGCCTTCTGGTAGCATGTGTGGGTTTGTTGACCAGTTGTCTTCACCCAAAAAGATCACGTTCTACATCCGCCGCCAACGTCTGTGAGTTGTGGCGCTGTATAACACTCCCAGGGTTCTACGAGGAAACAAAAATACACAAGAAAGTGGATGGGGAAACGGCGCCGCGGTAGCTCAACTGGTAGAGCATCCCACGCGAAATGCGAAGGTTGTGGGATGGTTACCCATCTGCCGCAAGTTGTTTTTGCATCCACTTTCATTTCCAATTATTTATCGTTTATTAAAGACAAGTTCATCGTTTTATTTATTCCGTTTATTAAGCACAAGTAATTTCCCTTGTGTTGCCCTTGGTGTCACTGTTTATTGGCTTCTTATGATATGACGAGCACCGCTTGTGACGTATCCTACGCACGTGGCCAGTGTGCCCGCCACACCATCACTGGTCACATCATTGCGTAAGCAAATAAGTTGAGGATCATATCTGCAAACATGATGCTCAAGAGAGATTCAAATACAGTCCTCCATTTCAATTAATATTACTGTGTGTGCATATAAGTATTGTCAACAAGGCTTGGTATGGCAAGCTTACGCACTTCTCAAGAGAGACAAGAAACAGTTCAGTGCAGCCTGTATCAATGCTTAGTAAAAGACATGGACATTTATTCACTGATGAGGTACGCAATGGAGTTCATTTTTGCCAGACAAGACTCACGCTCCAATTTGAAATCTATCACTTTATATTCTTGAAGCCATGTAAAAATTGCAGTTAGGCCATTGTTTTCGGCATGACAGACGACTGGTAACACAGAAGCCAACGTTTTATTTTGACACTTTATTTCTCCACTGAATATATTCGAACGTTAAACACATGTTTATCTGCCACGCAATAGCAAAATGCGCAGATTACGCTTGTGAGCCGCAGAGGAACGGTGATATAACTGCTCGTACGACTTGACTCTGAAGTGACAACGTAAATGAGAAAATCCGCAGGCATGTCCAAAACAGTAAACGTATGCAAAACGCTACTGCTTCTATAATCCCTAAAAAGTAGCCGTTCAATTGAATCGCAGAGCTCGCCTCTTGACAAGTCAACGAGTTTGTACACATGAGCGCCCTTTCACGTTCGCACCGTTCTCGAAAAGCGCAACAGACATAACATCTGACATATAATCCCACCATTCGAAATACATCAGCAAGAGCAGCTAGATCATGTTCAACGCAAAATATGAATTCTTAATACGTTTTCAGTAAGTTTAATATTACGCGCCAAACTGACCTTACACAGCATGCAGCTGAATGCCTGCGACAAGTTTCTAACTGCCACTGGCGCTGCACGTAACTTCAGTGGTCGCAGATTACCGCGAAAAACACCATCAAGTGCACGCCTTATTATAATGAAGGTGTGCCGCGAGCAAAATGACGCCTTATGTTATCTGACTCCGTCTTTCAACAACGTTCCGTGCACAGTAGACTGCGAAACCCAATAAATTCAAACACAAAACGCATGCTCAGCGCAACCGGCATAGGCTCAGCATCAGACAGTGGTTAACAAACATTGTGACGCGCCCTCGCGTCTCTGGTCTTATTCAACATATCAAGGTTCTGGCAGTGTTTGAGATTTTCAAAGCTCTTGCGGATAGTGGCAAGTGGTACTATCACCCGCAGGAAAGGCGACGACTGCCTTTTTCGATTGACGTCGAGAGACGTTGTCCATCGCGGGAGCTAAACGTCACGACGACGGCCTGGTGATAGCATGTCATATACGCACAATATGCACGTAAGTTAGATTTCACTTACCGTGGAGGATTTTTGTTATACCCAAGGAATCATGAACGACTGTCTTGTTTTCGTGGCGGCGCGAGATGGCTGACACATGCTGTCCCTTAGATGGCCGTGTTTCCTGAACACCGGACGGATCCTCTTTCTCCGGTGCTGTGCTGTCCCGCTATTTTGGGCGCGCACGCGCGCCCAACATAGCGAAAAAGTGAGTGAAAAAGTAGAGCACTACTGAGTGAAAAATTAGAGCACTAGCAACGCTTCCGCTTCTAAAGTAGCTGGCCGTTCGCTTACAAGCGAAACGGTATGCTCTTTCCTCTGCGTCCTTGAGTAATAGCTCGTGACGTGGTATTGCAGGCAATGGGAATTTAGGTGCCGCTTCTTTGCTCCAGATGACACACCCCGGCTTCCCCGCTCAATGCGCCATTTGACGCCTTCGCATTAATGAACAGGTAGGGCTAGTTTATCAAGCAAATTCACTTAATTTGTGTCATTTGATAAGTGGCAATTATGAAAAAAATAGATCCAGCATGCAGTCAGCTAAAGGTGGTACTTATTCACCCTCGCGGAATGCTGACTGTGAACGCGAACATATCTATAGAAGCAGCCTGGATATGTTGCAGCTAGATTCAGACAGACAGTTGACAAAGAGAAAGAAAATTACAGCACCAAACATTACAGTTATCTGTCACACTCTAGTAATAAGATTGGGCAGAAATTCCACCGGAGTTTTCTAAGTATGCGTAAAGGCTCAATCACACCGATAACTTGAGGAGGTCCCGCGACCATTTGCAAGTTGCTACCGGGAAAGCGACTGAAGCCTACCGAAGCTCTCACCGACAAGCCGGGCTGAGCGCGACCTCCAGGTCGCATTCCCCGAGATTATCGTTCTCTGCGAGAACTCTAAGGATCTACGCAGTCAGCTCGCAGTTCGCTTCTTTCGGGTTCCGGCAACAGCCATGAATTTTGATTCGAACGAAGAGGGAGGCGTCGGGACGGTGCTTATGTACCGTGCAAGCCACCTCCTGCCCGCACTCCGCGCCCATGACGAGGAGTGTTATGGAGAGTAGGTCGCAATTTCTAGTTCGCGGTGCATGGGAATCGGTGCGTTATTTTGGTGCATCTTTACTGCTGTTTAGCTTTCTGCCAATGCCACCACGTACATTCGACGCGTTGCTGCAACTGCTGTACCCCAACATCCGGAGGCAAGACACCATTTAAATTCCTGTAGTCTGCCATGGTGGGGCGGGATTTGTATTTTGTATGACGCAGGAGGACGCCCGATGAAAACACCTGCTAATATAGCTTTCGGTTTAGTAGGTTTGCCACCACGTTTGCACGACTCAAAATCTAGCAGCGAGCACTGGCCCCAAATTGGTCGCGCGACCGCTGTCAGTCGCCGGTGAGAATGAGCCTCAAGCGATGTGCCAATTGCTCATCTGCGCGCGTGCGACGCGAAGTATGTTGGTTTCCGTGATTGTCGAAGCAGCAGATGGTTAGTTTAATGTATCCTTCGTTTGCCTTGTAATTTCTTTTCGCTCTTGATCCGAACAGTATAAACTCTTATCATAGCTTATTTGTTCTTAGCATCCTGATTTAATTGGGTCCGACCTTTATCCACCCTTATTGGTCGTTATCAACCTTCTCGGAATTGACCCGACACTTATAAACCCTCACCTGTCTTTATCAATTTTCTCGAATATGATAGGACCCTGAATGATTCTTCCTACAAGCATAACGGAAATTGATCCGATCCTTATCATCCCTATGAAAATTGCTTCCGCCATTTTGCGCTCTTATATCTCTTTAACGCTTTATTCATCTGCGTCGAATTATTATTATCCGCCATCGAAACCATATAACACCTAAAGACTCCTTATCATGCACTTCAACTCACTGGCTGCTTCTCCGTCGGTGCTGCGCGACAATACAGACAACGCGGTACAACACATTCATATAGTTGAGATATTTTTGCCTTCTGCAAGCCTGGCTGATTAGCGAGGTGCCTAATACTCCCCCCCCACACACACACACAGTAAGACGGGTGCCAGCAAACTAACTTTAACTCCGTGCTCTATCTCGAGGGAGTGGCACTCGGCGTCACAGGGTCACCCTTCCGCTTAGGGAGTTTAATCTACCATTTGGTCAAGGGAGATCAGTGATCTACTTCGACTGCAGTGTATATGCAGTGGCGTAGTAACGGGGGTGGGTGTTGGCGGGGGTACGTGGGCCCCAGGTGCCATTTCGGAGGGGGGGGGGATGTCATATATGTCTGAAGACGCCCCTCGTTCCGCCGCCTTGAAGTAGTAAAGAATGCTCCGGTAACCAGCATCCCGAGCTCATGCACCTGATGAATAGTGCCGCAGAATTGTCGGATGTAGCTTTATCAACACCCTACGTAATAATTGCGTGAAAGTATGGGCTAAAAAATTTTATTCGCGAAATGCTTTTGTGTCATCAGTATATGTACAGTTTTCCATTTATCAGTTTTGTGTCGTTTGCATTACTTTTTTAACACTTTCGAGGTGTTGAATACGAACACTGTATCCTAGTAATAGCTAGCGGTCTCTTTACCATTTTGTTGCTGTACGACTTCATGTCGCAAATACGGTGTGTTGTTTCGGCTGCACAGAATTTTATAAAATAGTTAATTTTGTGAGGTCATTCTGCGACATTCTATCAGGTTATGTGTCTTTGTAACCACCTGAAACTCGATATCGTGCAAAATATGACAGATAAGTCATACGAATACATCATATAACTGCTTAATTATGAACTACAGAGGAAACTTAGCAAGCTAGTAATTGGCCCAAGTTCATATTATGAGCTCAAACAAAAGCTTTTTCTCTTTACAATATTTTCTTGGGTGCTGGAGCTTGCAGTATTTTGGCACTGCGGGCGGTCCAGTATGACAGTACCAAAGAAATATGACATAGCGCACCAGTGACGTCGATATCTCCATGCTCTATATTGCGAGTGCATACCAACCGCAGCGCAAATATCCGCTGGCACGGACTTTATCACGGTGTCCTCGTTTTTTTTTTTCTTTTCGCACGGTGGCGCCAGTAATCCACACGAAGCGGCCTCTATTCCGTTCCCAATCTTTTGGCAGTACCGCCGCTCTGATGATCACGTTTGTCAATAGCAGCAAATAAAAAAGAAACGTTTATGGACCAGAATGAAATGAACTCGTAATTGTCGTAGCGTTGGCGCCAATGCAGCAGGGAAGCAGGTGGCGTTTTCTAATAGGGAGGGGAGATCAGCCTCACTGACACGCTATTTTTTTAGTTTGGGTGCAGGGCTTACCACAGCCAAAATACCGCACGCCGTAGTACCCACGACGATTTTTGTGAAGTTATTGGGCGACACAAGGCTGTGGGGTTTCAATTTCGGAAATGCAATAGTGCCTCTAAAATCGGTAATTGAAACTTTATTGAGATATTTTCATTACTTGTGAGCCATATTTTTCACGATGCCGCATCTGTATTGGCTGCGAAGCCTTACAGTCTGACAGCAGATGTTCAAATGCGCTTATTAGAAGTTGTCACTGCAGCACCATATGTTATTTCGCGCAGAAAAGAAAACAGCGCGTGTACCTGCTACATTTCAGCCTTGATTCTTGCATATGAACCTGACTTTCTAACACTAACAGAAACTTGGCTAACAGCTGATATTAAAGATGTTGAGATAGCCCCTGCCAACTACTCTACACTCTAAGAAAAAAGAGAGTAAAAAGTGAGTCATGGCAACTTGACTCTCTTTTTTCTTACGAAGACCCATTTTCGCGCGGGTAGAGTCACAAAACAAGAGTCAACATTTGTGTATGGGTCGTTTGACTCTTAATAGCACGCGAAGAGTCATCGTGGAAGATCGCGACTCCTCTGATATTCGAGATGAGTCTGGTTAGAGAAAGATTAAAATGCTGGAGAAGAAATACCAGATAACGTCTTCTGTTTTAGGCAGTCCCTCGGGTTCCTGTCCTGGTTGTAATGCGGTGTATCATTCTTTCGTCCTTGTCATGTTCTGCAATTACATCGAACTCTAAATATCAATTTTCCTTGAACACGTTTGTTAATATCTCACACGCTTAAGCGATAGCTGGCTTCCTATGCTGAGGAAGAACCGGATTTGTCACACTGGATTCCGTCCATAAGTAAATCTTAAAGAAAGCATTGGCTACTAAAGAGACTCAACAGTGTCGATTGTAAATGTAATTGCGCTACGTAAAATTAAATGTTGAGGATTTAGGTTCCAAAATCAAGATGTTGTTATGAGGCGCACGGTAATGGAAAACTGCAGATTTATTTTCAGCAGCTCGAGTTATTTAACGTGCATGGAATGCACAGTATACGCGCGTTTTCGCATTCTGCCCCCATTAGAATGCGACTGCTGCGGTTGTGATTGGACCCGTGCCCTCGAGCTCAGCAGCGCAACACCAAAGCCGCTGGGCTACCGCAGTGCGTTGCGTTCCGCGACCAGAAACAAATATTAGCGTACGCAGCACTGCTTTTGAACCCCCTAGAAATGTAAAAACGAAAATGTAGCAGTTTCCCCCCAATGCTGCATGAGCCACTGCACCAACAACTGCACGAACCAAGGTTCGTAGTTTCATCGCCTGAATAAACTGTAGTAAACAATCGCTTACTCCGTAAATTAGCAAGCACGGGGTCGCGCCCGCACGTGCAAACATGAACAGATCTCACTTAATGACCGGGGAAACTCGCTGTCACAGCGTCGGCGTGATGAAGGGCGCGAACAGAGCGGACAGAACGCTTCTGCTGCCTCGTCCTTCAAAGCGTCTCCGAAACTTGAAATGGCGCTATAACACTTCTGCCAAGTGAACGTAGCGGGTATTTCAACACGCGTGTTAAATTCATGGCTGTTTCATCCGTGAACATTACTTAAGTGACGTAAAATTATCAGTGAGCAAAACAGTTTTTATTTCAACGCGAGGAAACAAAACCGAAACTAGCGCAACTGTTTTGCTCACTTGTGCAGATACAAAACGATCCAAAGCCGAAGCCGTCAATAGCATGACGCCATTTTGGAGTTGCGCTGCATCACGCGCGAGTACGTTGTCGTTGAGTGGTTCTGGAATCGCTGCGTTAGGGGCGACTGCAACCAAGCGTTGCGGCAAGTTACGGTGGGATCTTCTGTCCGTGCTGTGTGATTGCGACGTGGGGACCGCCGCCAGCAGCAGCGTATCGCCGATTTCGTCTTTGCCGACATCGAGCAAGTGCAGCTCGCCGGACCGCCACAAGCGCCCGAAGTGCTGCGGTTTGCACTGCATCTTTCATTGTGATATGGGAGATCGCAACGGACAGAGACGACCAGATGCATACGAACCACTACCAGCGGGGACCTGTGACTTGTGCCATATTTCTCTTAACGTCTCAGGTAAGCATGTCAGCTTTTGTTCCGAGTTTACAAACGGCGCGTACTCGGCCCTTCCGGTATAGCTACATATTGCGCCACGTTTCTCGTGGCAGTTCACTGACGTTTCTTAGGCATGCGTGCGCGTATGTATGCGAAAATACTACTGGCAGACGGAAGCCTCAGGAGAGCATCTGAAATTATTGCAAAGTTGTACTGATAGGAGAAACACCGTTCTTAACGACTCTAGTGACGAGTGGCCTGTCGCATCGAAAAATACGTAGAATATCAAGTACTGCGTAACTTGAACTGTAGATACAATACTAGCACCAGTGTGACTTGTGCTGGCGAAGACAGGTAGTCGAAAAGACAGCTTGTGTATTCTGAAGATTTACTAGCGCTTTAGGTATATTACCGCGAATAATAAAAGCGCTACAACGCTGTATAGCAGTGTCAGGCGATGTGGCAGCACATATATTTGAAGAGCGGTAAAGCGGCTGCATGCACAAGCGAACAGACACAGCGCTTTAAAAACGCTGAAACAGAACAAATTTTATGTGCATTTGGCTGTAAGTAGAAAACACAAAACGCATTAGCTGACAATCAAAGCCTATATATAATGTATTATTTTTACGTAATCTTTATTTTCACGGTTGTATATATTTAAAAGCATGAATATGCTGCAACATTTATATAGTAAATCCTACTAGGCTTACATAACGTGGCTGTGTTATGTGGTGAAATTGTAATATTGCCACTGGATTTTTTATATTGAGTCCGGTGTTTTATGAAAAAAAGCGTACTTTTATTTGTAGTTTTATGTTAGTGCGTATAGTTGCCAAGCAGAAATAGTTCATTGCAAGGTTTTACCTTCCAGTGAGCTGCATATGAACCGAAGTTTATCCTGTCTTGGCTATTGTAATGTGCATACAACAATTTTAAGTATATACAGCTGTAGTTGGCTTAGTCGCTGCAGCATATTTTGTGAAAGTAGAAGGCCATTTATTATTTTGCTGCTTCCATGCAGAAATACCTTTTTTCTTGTACCAAGAAACGCTGACAGTATTGAATGAAATGAAGTGTGTATTTTTCTACTAATTTAATAAAGGAAATTTCGTTTGCCGTGTATCAGAGATTAGTTTACCTTCTTGTACTAAACAATGCGTTATGTCTTCGGCTACTGCTGTTGTCCTGTGTATTTTTAAATTTTGAAATGTATTTTATTTTAGGTATTCAAGAAATGGCAGCAGCCAGAAGTCGCCATCTTATCCAGCACGTTATGGGTGAGACAAATCGTAGCAGGCACTTTCGCATATCTCATTAGCATATGATGCTATTTGTTGTAATTTTTGTGTCCACTTTCCTGTCTTTATGCATTTTACTATTATTGTGCAAAGGGTAACAGTTTTACATTGAGACAGAGTAATCGCCCAAAGGGGAGACATGGCTGGAGGAGACAACACACACAAGCCTCCCTTGTCCGTATCTCTATGTTGCGCAGTTACTCTGTCATTATCTACCAACAAGCCCAAATTCCTCATCAGCTACATTTACTAATGATCCGTTATTACAATTTCATTGACATAACATTGAAAGTACAGAGACACACAGGAAGACAGACTTGAACTGATGAAGAGCCATAGAACAAGGATCGCTGGAGTCAATATTTCGACAAAGAGAAGGAGATTTTTCTTCTCAAAACATTGGCTCCAATGAATTTTCTTGTTCTATAACTATTTATGATTAAAAGAAAGCATTATTGCTCTTGCTGAAGTATTATGCATTATGGCATAAAAATTAGCAGGGTAAAATATCAGGAATGTCAAAATTCTTGTATATTCCAGTGCTAGAGCGAAAGCCAGGAAAACAAGATGTAGAGAACCACATTTTTATTTTTCACTGGCCAGTTTGGCCAGCTTCATTCCTACCTTGCACTTTGTTGCATTAACGACCACTGGAATTCGTTAATTGAATTAGCTTAGCTTGGTGATTTACTTATATTAAGAGATATTGAACTTGTATTAATGCAGCTTAAAATAATGCATGTAAAAAAATTTGCAATGACATTTTAAGGTGGCAGGCTTGCAGTTGACTAGCAGATCACTTGATGGTATGAGCTCAGGTTTCAACCGAGCTTCCACGCACAAATCAGTTGCACATTTTTCTTTCATTGTTTAGATTTTCATAAACATAAGTACTGTTTCTTTGTTGTCGGGCTTCTAGTTGTGTCGTAGGACCTCACTGTTTACCTTTATTTGTATTGGTAGCCGTGTTACACAGACAGCTCAATTTTTATTGTAAATCGTGACATGGTAGGACTAAGAACAATTGTGCAAATTTGTTGCAGGTACACTCTGGCAGCTCCTACTCCTGCGTCCTACCACCACCCTGTCCTGACTACGTCCACTAGGGAGTTGGGAGCCTTTTGCGGCTTCTGCCACTGCATCCTGCCGCCACCATGTCCCAATTACGTCCACTAGGGAGATGGCAGGCTTAGTGATGATGCCAGCAGGCTGACAGCCGACAGAAAGATTCAGGTAAATACCTGTAATTAAGCGGCGTCTTTTTGAGTGAAATGGCTTGTAGTCACTCAGCAATGAAAGAAGTAACTTCACAGTAGTTCAGACTCCCTGCTATCTGTGCTGGGATGCTTAAGTCCATGCATTTTATCTTAGCCGCCAAGAGGCTATGTGTATTAGGCGAAATGCGATGCAAATTTTGAATCTACAAGAAACCACTTGTACAATTTTTTTCTTGTTTAACACAAAAACTACTTTGATACAGCTTTACCAATTTAAAAACAATACAATGTACTCTCATACATGGTATTTGGCATAAATTTACTAGGGCTGCCTCAATGGTAAGTAGGCCGATAAACGTACACCAAAACTGACTTCTTTTCGAAGTTCATGCTCCTCTCTCTGCACTGCTGCATAATGCATCTTTCTGATACCATTCTTGCACGCAGCACAAGTCCTAAACACATGGATTGCATAAATTTGCAGCTTTTGCTGTAGGTCACTTCTGTGAAAATTTCGTCCATTTTTAATCAGCCATAATAAACTGAGCAGTGGCTAATAAGCAGTTAAGTTTTTGGTATAAGGCCTCTCTTCATTGTTGTTAAAAATTTGGCCCTCTTAATGAAGGAACCAAATTGTTGGCTATGCCATTTTATGATGCATACTTTGGTGCGTTACACAAAATTTGACATAATGTTTATGCCAGTGAAAATTTTTTTTTGCTTTAAGTATTGCGTGAAATTGAGATTTGTTCTATATTGAAGAGCCCTCAGTTTTCAAACAGAAATTCCAAGTGGTCGTGTGCCAGGTTGGAACAGCTGGCAGGGAATAGCCTACTTACACAAATAGGGAGGGTCATGTACACTTGACCTTATGTTAAGATACTATTATTGATCCACAAAAGACAAAATGAAGGATTCCATCCTATAAGCAGCTCTTCACATTCATTTACACTTTTGCACATTTATATACCTTGAGTCTGGTGACTTGTGTCTGTTTTCATCATCTGCTATGTGCAGATGGTAAACTTCAGATTTGCCCTATGGTACAGAATATTTTGGTGCTTAAATATATGGATCTGTGTTTTTCAGGTTGCCTCGAAATTTTATCCAAGCCATGCCGCACACTTGGGCCAAGCCTCTTGCGAACGACGTATAACCAGGCTCAACGCATGAGTGTCGAGTGAGTCC
Source organism: Dermacentor andersoni (assembly GCF_023375885.2). Classification (NCBI taxonomy): domain Eukaryota; kingdom Metazoa; phylum Arthropoda; class Arachnida; order Ixodida; family Ixodidae; genus Dermacentor; species Dermacentor andersoni. The sequence continues at coordinate 40,291,134 of NC_092821.1, read as the reverse complement.
GGAGATCAAGACAACCTGCTGTGCAACCAGCGTGCAACCTTTGGTGACCCCTCTAACGTTCTACCTATTTCACAGCTGTGCCTCACCTACCATCTATCCAAACAGCATCACCATCTGTGATTACTTATCGAACCATGGATGATTGTTGGGGTGGAGTGATTTAAACATTCTATTTTTCTCTTCAAATTCTTTGCAAATATTTCTGCTATTATAATTCATATGTGTCTTTAGTACCTAGTTTTTAATAGTTCCTTTCTCTCAGAATTCTCACCATCTACTCCTGCTATTATTATGTATACCTGCCTTTAAGCCCTGTTTCTCGTAGTTCTTTTGTACTTGTGGATGTAATTGATAGGTTCTTAATTCTTGTTATACAGAAGGCCAAAATGCCAACTTACGGCATTTTTTCTTCCTTTGATAATCTACAACACTGCAATGTGTTCAAGAAATGTAGCATAACATGGGCTCTGGTGCAGGATAAATTTAAGGGCAATATAGAGTACTTATTTCAAGCACCCGTTATTTTTGAAAAACTCAAGGATATAGGAGCACAAGAAAGAAAATATTGAACTAGAGAAACGTGGCTTCCCCTCATAAGTCTGGTAATAATGTGACCCTTTCACTGCAAAGATACTGGTACTCGCATACAAGGTTTTAGACATAGAAGCTATGATACCCTTGGCATTTCTCAGTGCTTATTTGCCACACTGACAAATGTCAAAGGCAGCATAGGTTTCATGCACACATTGGTTGTATTACACCTTTTGAGTATTGCATTTCTCAAACACTCAGGTTTGCAGCAGTGCTTTAATTAGCAGATGTATTTGTAGTGCAAGAGTAACGCTACAGATCATGTAAAAATAATTTTACAGACTATATGTCCATGGATGCATGCTTCTTCTGATGACGTAGCAGTGCCATGTGGTTGGGGGATGAATGTCTACTTCAGATTTAAATATTGGCTTCCAGGCCTGGGTTAGTCTCCTACACTGAGTATTCTAGGTCAGAGCCTAGTTACTGGAGGAAAGTGAATTAAACTAGGAATTATAAACATCAAAGGTCTTGTTCGGGACACTAATGTAACAATCAGCAAGGTTCTTTGTGCATTAATTTTCAGATTTGCGAGATTATATTTTGACTGGTTTCATTAATGCGAGAACAAATATTTGTTTATTCTCATGCTAGAGTTGGCTGCCCCTATTCGCATACAACCCCTTTACAGGCTAAAAATTCAGTGTATTAATAGGCTGTTTTTTGGTTTTGCGCCGTCAGTGTTAAGGGATGCAAACGGTGACATAGAACAGAATGCAAAAAATGTCTAAGGAATGCAAGCAGGGCATAGGGCTTTTTAGGCAGATGCGTGCATGTGCTATTTATAAAACTCCCTATGGTATGCCTCAAGGCATTTTTAACCCTTTAGTAGAAACACTGACGCCCACTTATTAAAGGGAAATGCTCCTCGAAACAACTTTCTTTAATTATTTGTACTAGAGATTTGAATGTGCCGCCATTAATAGGGAGTTTTATGTGGATTTGAATTGCCATTGGTTTTTGTGTAGCTGGTGTTCTTTAGTTATGTCCTACATAGTGGCAATATATTTTTATGGGCACTTTCGTGTGTAAAAAGTTTCGCAAATAGTTTCATGCTGTATCTTATTTAGCTAGTTGTATACTGCAAAGTGGCGATACCTATCCAAACAGCTTGTACAATTACTGGAACTATGCAAAAATATATTAGGCCACTTTAAATAATTTTTACAGATTGCAATTTCAATTAGATATCGGTATTCTGCATATTTTGAAGAGTATGTATGCCAAATTTCATTTCTATCGAACAATTATAAGTGCACAAGGTCATTCTCATGCTATTATGAGAAAAAAATTATTGAAGTATTCTCAATAATTTTTTTTCACAGAGTATGAGAGGTATGCAAGATTAGTAGGCAGGCCTTCCTGCCTGCCTACTATCTTGCATACTTCTAGTAACTTTACATGCTGTTTGAATAGATATCGGCACCTTGCAGTCTACAGGGAGCTGAGTTAGCTGCAGCACACTGCTTTTTGTGAAAATTTAATACACAAGAAAATGCCCGCAAATATCACTATGTATTTTGCCGTTGTGTACTGCCTACCTACTATGTTGCATACTTCTAGTAACTTTACATGCTGTTTGAATAGATATCGGCACCTTGCAGTATACAGGGAGCTGAGTTAGCTGCAGCACACTACTTTTTGTGAAAATTTAATACACAAGAAAATACCCGCAAACATCACTATGTATTTTGCCGTTGTGTAGAGCATAACTCAAGGAGCAGCTAAACAAAAATTAATGGAATATATGAGATCTGCATGAAGAACTCTACAATTGGCTCTCTTTTCAAACCTCTAGTACAAATAATAAAAATATTTCGAGTAATATTCAATCAGCAAAATGTTCCCCTTGCTACAGTGACCTACAACATAGCGACGGAAAGTTTAAGGCAAGTCCTTTTGTCGAAGCGAATCTGGGCTGTCTTCCCAAGAGCTTCTGTTAAAGACGGTGAATTTTCCTGCATTTGCCAGAAGTGCAATACTAAAATGTTTGTGAATGTGCTATGGTATTGGCACGCTAACAGAAAAAAAAGACAGTTCTGTGAAATGTAGACTTGATTATAACTTTGTTGGACATTTAAATTTTGACTCCATATATTTATTTTGCGTTTTGTACTGAGTGTTTCAGCGGTGACTGCCACTAATTATTGAACATAACTGCTTCATGACAGTGCGACAATTTTCACTAACAGAAATTTATAGCAGTGGCAGGCATTAGAATTACAGTACTCAATAATGTCTACTTTGTAAGAACTCAGACTAGCACCAGTTCTGAGATACAGATACCCAAAAAGTAATGATCAAATAGATTTCTCTTCCACACAGAATTGTCCCACAAGGCTTACAGGAGGCTTTTTGGCGAAGTAATATCTGAAAGAGCAAAGCATGTTCCACCAAGCATGGTGACAAATATTTCAGAGCTGTCAGTCTGAGGACTCCTACAAACTAACAATACCTTCAGCACTGACTAGCTTCAATAATGGGATGTCAGCATTTTGCTGAAATTAATGAAACTTCAATTATCGTGATCTTGTTTAAGAAGACATTTGAAATTAACATGCAGTTCTAATCTCTGTCACTTTTGTAAATATTTCCCAATTATTTTTTCAGGCTACAGTTTTTGGTAATAATGGTATTCATTGCAGAAAGAGCTAGTACATGGCATTTAATAAAAAAAAGGTACTGGTCATTGTAGATTTTGTGTCTTGAGCATTTGTTCTGTTCCACCGCTCTTTCTTGAAATCTGAAATGATGTACCCATCTCTTTGTTAGCGATAAACAGGGAAATCTGTCAGTATGCTTTGTTTAAAATGGAGCTGATCAACCCAATAGTTAGGCTATTTGCTAATTATAAATTACAACGATAATAGTACAGGACCATAAAAACAGATTGATGCTGAATAACAGCTGTGCCCAGCTACATCCACGCAGCTGTGCCACACAATGTGCATGTGTTCAGAATAGCCAAATGCCCCAGAGAGAAAGCAAGAGTAACTTATTGTTTGTCATCTTGTAAAAGCAGATTATGCGCCAGATGTAATTTATACTCGGTAAATAATAAATCAGTCATGTGAGGTGTCTCGCTTCAGGTTGCAAATTCGAACTTCTTGTAATTTTGCTTGTTTTTATTTTGTTTTCTTTGAGAGCATGAGTGACTTGATTGCCTTTGCACATATTGTCAAAACTGTTTCATCACTGGGAATCACGAAAGTTCATTTACACATAAAATTCCCAGTAACTGATATGGTAGGCTTCGACCTTAATTCTCTTATCTTTCATGTGTTTATCTACCAAGCAGTTGTATCGTTCATTGAGATGTATCAACGCAATGCACAGTGGGAACCCAAATTATAAATATCTGTTCTTGCTTTCTACCCTGCTCTACAACATAATGAAGATACAAAGCAAAACTATAAGTTTGCAATTGTCCCCCATAACCAGAGTATCGCTTAGAATTTGAAAAACAAAATTGACATCCTGCTATGGTGTCAGAGTTGCTTTGGGCACAAAGTGAACTGCGTAGCACCTGTGCTAGAGTACACAACAAAGCAGAAAATCGCACCAGATTGGAATGGCAGTGGTAAGTTAAGAACAGATGTTTTATTTCATGCACCATTAATGTGGCATATCATCTGCTCCTGTTTTGTGGGAACGCATACATTGGGAAGACAATTTTTTGCACCAATCTTACCTTAGCGGGACACCAGAGAAAGGTAGAAATCAAGAACAGGTATTCACACTTTGTTGCCCACAGTGTATTATCTGGATGTGTTTCACTCTACAAAAGATGGCTGTGGTAGATAATCATGAAGACAAAGACAAAAGAATTAAAAGAGGTATGTGTTAGTCATCCTTCCATGACATCCAGTGTTTAGAGAAACACTTCTTTCTGTATACATATGTGCCAAGCCGTAGGAAGGCTTTACGTAAATCAATCATGCTTTCCAAGTTAAAAATCGGAATAAGGACAATCACAAGAACATTGTATGAGTGATTTGTAAATGTGGCACCTAATGTAAATTATTTACGTATGCGCTGAGGGTAGATTACAGCCAGTGCATAATCTGCTCTTGCAGGATAACTTGTGATGAGTAAAAGAAACTTTCCTCACATCTTCCTCTTTGTTTATTTTGGATGTTGGTGCACCATGTATATTGTTACAGCTGCATGCATACAGCTGGGTATAGTTTATGTGTTCTGCTCCCTCCCTTGTCCTCATTATTCATGTGCTATCTTTGCTGTAACAAAATACAGCTACCTGTGCTGCATATTTTGTCAGCGTGTTTGCGTTACGGCAAGTTTTGTATTAGTGGTTATTGCAATCTGTGAAATTGTCTGTGTCAGCTACTATACTTTGTCTTGGAAAAGTACATTTGTCAACATAAATAAACAATTAGTATAAATGTTGCTGTATTTATTTTTGTAATATTATCTGTTGTGAAGCTTTTATACACTGTTGCATGTTGTTTGACAGAATAAAATTGATGCACAACTTTTTAATGTGGTATTTTTCAGATCAATTTTCAACTGACGCTAACATGCACAAGTTGTGGGGGCAAAGTGCCAACAAGAGTACCATAAGGTAAGACAGCTGTTTTTACTGTTAGATTGGATTATCAATTGCCAACCAGTTGTTTTTAGCAAGCATAGTATAACGCATATATTATGTAATATAAGTTGGAATATTGTTTTTATTGCACTTGATTATCTGGGTCTCCTCTGTACATAAGTGCAGCCTTTTTTATTTGTTATGTGTAGCTTACTTGCTTAAAATGCTAAATCTTAAGTTCTAAATAAAAACATGTCTCGAAGAACAGTGAAGTAGGTTTAACTTAGAAATGTTTTGACATTAGAGACTTGTGCAGCGCAGAATTGAACTTCTACATGAGTTACATAATATTTTGGGGTCTCGTTATGGTTCCGAGTTGCATTGCAGTGTCATGCATATGCACCTGCAGGCTACATATATTTAAGACTGTTTTGCTTGGTTGGCTATTGATTCCAGTTTAATAGTAATGAGAACTGTCTTGCTTTAATGGTGATTCTGTGCTGACTAATACATTTGAATTCTGTGCTGACTAATACATTTGAATTTTCCAGAAGACAACAAAGGGTGATGAAATGTTAACTTTTTGTTGCTAACCTGCCATGTCGTTTTTGGCAAGCTTGCTATGGGTTCTTTCGTATATGTTGTCTTTTCACAGTAGTCATCTTGAGAACTAGCCGTAGTCGTGCGTACTTACAGCAAAAGTTGGTGACACATTTTGAAAATCGGCTCGACACTGCCATCCGAGAGTCAAACGACTAACATGGATTAGTTATTTTACTCTATTTACAAGAGTCCTGCACCACGCACTAAGGGCAACTTGACACACACTGCTGGAGTCATCAGACTCATCAAGAATAGTTACCCGAATCCTTCCGCAGTGGCCATGTGACCCTTTATCTTGAGTCGTCTGACTCATGCAGAATAGTTAACGGACTCCGTCAGCACTAGTCGTGTAACTCTTTTGAGAGGGTTAGCAGACTACTACAAGAGAGTTGCATGACTATTGTGTGTGGAGTCACGTAACCACCTTGTATCGAGCACAGATAGTCTCGGGACTCTCTGCCGAAAGAGAGTTCGGGTGTCTCCCACAAAGTGTGTCGTATACGTGGCGAGTCCAGACTCTTCGAAAAGAGTAAGAGGTACTCTTTTTTTTCTTAGTGTGTATCATCCGGAAAGACCGGACAGCACAAGGCACCAGCGTGGTCATTCTAGTGAATAAAGAAATCCAGTTAGTGTTACCGGATGTTTCGGGAATCGAGGCTATCTTTTGCAAACTGCGTTTCGCCTTCCACATTATAGTCGTAGGCTGCGTCTATCACAGTCCTTCTCCGGGCCTCGACAATATGCGCCGGTTGCATGAACACACTGAGCAATATGGAGCAGGGTCCAGATTAATAATCGCAGGTGATTTTAACGTTCGTGAAGTGAAATAGCAGAAAATGCAGCAACATTAACCCTGTGCGGATGTGTTACATGATGTTATGTTCTCATTAAACCTTAGTCAAATTGTAACTGAACCTACACTTGTAAGGGATCCGGCTGTTCCATACTAGATCTAATATTCCTCAGCAATCACTTCATAAATGATGAAACTAGATTAATCTTACTAGATGGTATTTATGATCACAAAATTGCCTATTACACTTTACCACTTCATGACATCGTTACTCATCAGCAAATCACCGCTTACCCCGACTATAGTAAAGCTAACCACACTAGTATACTGTATTACCTGATTAATGAATACGACTTGATTTTCCAACTTTCACATAACAGAAATACGGACATCAATGCTTTGTGGTTCGCGTTTAACGTCACTATATGTCATTGTATAACCATTTACATGCCACCTAGAAAAAACTAGCTTAGCAGGTGTAATCCATGGATAACACGTGATGTTATACATGCAAAACGTAAAGTAAACCGAATAAAAAAATTGCTGAAAACTATCCATTAAAATTTACGCATGACAGTCTCAGCGCAGCTATCCAATGCCTGAAATCAAAATTAGGACAGCTAAACAGCTCTACTTTTCTAATACACTGACGAAGTTTTTGAAAAGTGCTGCCACGAAGTTGTTCAGCTACATTAACCAAAACAATCGTAACAATAACGGAGCCTGAAAGGAAGTTAATAGAAACTCTGCTAACGTGTTAACGACTACTTCTGCTCCATTTTCACTGAGGACAACGGCACACCACCACAAGCAGGTTTGTCTAGAAATAAGCCGCTAGAGCGACTTGCATTAACCGAAAAAAGGCATACTTAACTTACTACTTAACTTAGACCTAAAGAAATTATCAGGACCTCATAGTCTACCAAATTCATTCCTTTGCAGCTACACTGAGTGGATGACCAAATACGTCTTAATAAATTTTTAACAAATCAATGTCCACAGGCATCCTCCCTAAGGATAGGAAAATAGCTAAAATGAAACCAATTCATAAATCGGGAAGTAATATAGAACCAGCCAACTACAGGTCAACCTAACTAACATGCACAGTCTGGAAACTTGTCGAACACATTATTTTAAGCGCATAACCAAACACCTTGAACCGGAAGAAATATTAACAGATTGTTAGCATGGCTCTCGCAAAGGAGTTTTCACGGTCACACAACTAATTGATATTTTTCACGATGTATGGTTAAGTATTCATCTACGCAAACAAATCAAACTAATCTTTCTAGATTTTTCAAAAGCTCTCGATCGCGTAACGCATAAGAAATTAATTTATAAACTCGAGCTTACCTGAGGAATAGGCCCTATTCTCAAGTGGATCAAAGACTACCTTACTAACCGCACTCACTATTTAGAAGTTCACCTGCTTATTTCGTTTAAATCTAGCATAAGATACGGAGTTCCACAAGGACGTATTGTGGCTCCAGTGTTATTTCTCATATACATTAACGACCTGCCTTCTAATATTCCAGTCAATCTTAGACTTATTGCTGATGATTGTGTTCTGTATCACGTAATCAATTGTTATAATGACCATGTGGCCTTTAACGATGCTTTGTAAATTGTAAAAATGGTGTAACGAATTGCACAAGAATTTAAACAATAAGAAATCAGCTACATTATCAATTACGAGAAAAAAGCTCAGATCAGAATTTATCTAAACTATAAATAACGCCACACTTAACAAAGTGAAAGAGTACAAAAACCTTGGCTTAACATTAACACAAAACTTTAGATGGGAGCGCCACGTTGACAACGTTATTTCGACCGCACAAAAAAAAAGTTGTTTTTCCTAAACAGACGTCTCAGACTACACCCCCAAACACAAAACTAACAGCATAAAGAACATTTGTCAGATCTGTATTAGAATATGCTAGCGCTGTTTGGTTTCCTTTCACAAAAGAACTTATTTTGAAACTAGAAGCAATTCAAAGGAAGGCACTACGATATAATCACAATAAATATAGGTTAACAGACTCACCCACAGAATTGCTGAAACAGGCCTGTATACTGACCTTACAAAACCGAGCCAAGCTTGCACGATTAAAAATTATGTATCAACTTATTCTTAAAGAACTAACAATAGACAGTTACAAATACTCATCTATAGCATAAACACGACTCACGATTCATCCAATCATTAAACGAACACACATTTTATACGGAAAGTCATAAGCATTCGTTTTTCTCTCTAATAACGCACGAATGGAATAAGCTGGACTCTAGTATTACAAACACTCCAATCTTATCTACTTTTTTAACATTAGCGGAAAATGATGCATGGTTCACAATTATAACGCACCTGTGTCACCATTTATTTCTGTGCCATTTTATGTTATTTCATTATATTGTGTACATAATCCCAATTTACCTAACGACACCTGATACGGATTTTATGGATTAATACCTCTTGTGTATACCTAAATTTTATAACTTGTATTACTTGCCATTAATGAGTACTTTTGTTTATTTATGAAATTTTTTTACCTCTGTTCCTGTTGTAATTTTTACGTACCACCATTGCTTTTTTACAGACTATCTCATTACCCATTGTTACTCTTAAATTTACTTCCATGTATTATTGTGTAATTAATGCCTACAATTTGGTTCACATTTATAAACTGTCTACCCTTTGAATTACCTCTTGCTTTTTCGTAGTATTATTACGTTGTTTTACGTTACTTTTCTGTATACTGTAGTGTTTGCCTTTCCTACTTGCCTATCTATTGTGTGTAATCTTAATATTGTTCTAGTTATTATTGTTACATTCTAAAATAACTATGTAAATTCCCTTCCTATTGCGATCCCTGATGGGATCGACAGTATAAATAAATGAATAACTAAATTAATTGTGAAAGAAAGCGAAAGGGGGGCCCCGGGGGACATGTGCGGTATACAAAGTGGCTTTGCTGGTGTTTAAACCTCAAAAACCTCCCCCTCCTCGCCCGAAATTTTCGATATCGTCGCCTGCCTGACTGCACCCGAGTAAATGTGTGTGGGGGGGGAGGCGTGTGTTTTATTATTTCCCTACAATGATACCACAGTTCTATCGCAGCATAAGGATCAGCTAACCAGGGAAATAATCGAAGCCTTTCATATTCACAAGAGGGGAGAGGGCTGTATCAGTCAGCCATCCGTAAATCTAAGCCATGGTGAGGTTGCCTTTTTGGAAGTACACTAAAGGAAAAATTTTTTTAAAAATTGTGTAATTGAAATGGTTGTTAGGGGTGCAACAAATACGATAGGATTGCACACCATGATAGATAGGTGTCACATCTTGACGCCCTAGTAGGCGCGGGCAAATGAGTTTTAAAAAAATGCCTTTAATCTTGCCTTGATTCTCTTTGACGCTGAAGGTGCGCAGGTATATAAATATGAAGTATGTGTTCTTAAATAAAATAGTTGCGAGTGCAGGGAGTGTCATCTTTTTTTGTGTGTCTTCACTGTGTCCGTGTCAGTGCGGATCTTCACCAGCAAGGTATGATGTTCAGCGTAAGCTATTGTTTTACCTCTTCAATTGCGTTTGACATGTGATAACACTGCTACTACAGACGTTCCTTACCTAGCAGGCAACGGTAAGAAGGCTCTATAGCCTTCTCTCACTGCTCCCCTTCGCGACCAAAATATTTGGTCATATATGAGGGAATTATACACGTATGTGTCATGTGAACGATGTAACATTAGGCGTCATAAGCTTATTTTGCTAAATATGACATAATTATAACATTGAACATGGAATTGTTTATCTTTTTCCGGTGACCGCTTTCCACCGTCTAACAAATGTTATCGGTCAGCACGGGACGCGCTCGCATGTATCGGAAGTTTCTCAAATGTTACCACTGGTTCAATCTGCTGTCGGTTGTCACCGAAGCATGATTCATCTGATTGCATGTGCATCGCGACTTCTGTAGAACTTTCTAGAAAACATGCGGGCATAACAGATTATTCTGGAACTTTCGATGGCTCATGTATAAAAGGCGACGCGCTTGACCGGCACATATGATTTCAACGTTCGCAGACCGGCTTCGCCGCTATCACTGTGCGTTGAGTGTAAGTTGCTTTTGGGGCCACAAGATCGCCCATTAAAAGTCAGTTTCGTCATTCACAGATTTTCCGCTGTACTAATAACTGTCACCACTACGTGAGATCTAGCGGATGTGCTGGTGCGCTCATGTACCGAACGCCCTCCCAATGCAGTGAGCCAAGCGCGAGGCACGAGGCACCAGCGTCGCCAAGGACCAGCGAGGTAGCCGGAGACCGCAAGGACTGCCATTGCAGCCAAGACTTTTGCCTGAGAAGACCAGGAAGTGCCCGGCCTGGACAGCAGCTACAATGACCGCGCCAGTGTCGCCTACACCGATCGTGCTCGAGCAGCCCAGGGAGCCACCGACGTTCCGTCGTTCAACATTCGAATAACCGGTAAGCTGGTCGAATACCTATGAGAGGGTCAATACCTTTAACAGCTGGAACAACGACGACAAGCTGCGACTCGTCTTTTTCGCCGAAAATATATGGTACAAGAATCGAGAAGCCACCTTAACGATGCGGTACCTGTTCCGGAGCGAATTCCTGCAAACATTCAGAAGCGTCGTACGCAAAGAGCGAGCCCAAGCTCAACTGGAAACCAGAGTGTAGCTACCCAGTGAGACGATCGCGATCTTCACGGAGGAGATGACCCGTCTCATCCGGCGCGACGACCCAGAAATGTCAGAAGAGAAAAATGATGGGGGTGTCATGCAAAACCTCTTCGGCGCATTCTTACGAAAGCCGGCGAAGGTTGTTGCTGAATTTGTCTCCGAGGCCACAACCATTGAGAAGGCGATCGATGTGTGGACAAAACAATGCAACCATCGAAACTACACTGATGCTCAAATACTCGACAGCGACGACATGCGAAACACCATATCAGCGATCGCTCGCGAGGAACTACAGATCTTTTCAAGGTCGTGGCGTCTAGTGGTCTCAATCGTCGAATGGTTAAAGAAGACGTTCAGTAATCACTTGTGGTTACTGAAGTGCAACTGCCATTGCCACAGCCCCAGCCGGAAACGATGATATACGCTGCCGTCGCCTGCAGCCAGATTCACGCTCCGCGCCCGCGCCAGGCCCCGAGACGCCGCGATTTCTTCGCCAGACGCCGCCGCCGTCGCCAACCTGCCCACCTGTCGGCCAGCGAAACTGCCCGAGGAAGACAGACATTTGGTGTGGCCCCAACCGCGGTCCGCTCTGCTACCATTGCAGAGAAGCCGGCAATGTGTACCGAAGATTCCCATACAGCGACTTGGGACTGCGAGGCTTCACCATCAACGCGCCACGCTTGCAGCTTGGAGAGCGCCTTCGTGACATCGCCGACGACCTCGCTGCCACTCATCTGAGTTCTCGAGGACCGTCCCGTTCGCTGTCACTAGAACGCTACTTGTCAACGCAGCACCGACCGTACACTGGCCGAGCCCGAAGCGGGTCCGGAAGTCCATATCCGCAAAACTAGAAGCAGCAACCAACTTTTGACTGTAAGCCAAAATGCCGAAGATTCTGCGCCGACCACGACAATACTTGAACTTCTAGCACGACGAAGTATAAACGAGACGACGTCATGCCGACGAAACCTGAAAGTCAAAATACTCCGACGAAAGACGACGTGACAACGCGAAGTTGCAGCTTCACGTCAACACGAGGCGGTCGTGATCCGTCGCCAAGAGCAGACCTAACTGCAACGCGAGACAAAGAACGATGGATCTCGACATGCTTCTCGACTGCCACGCAGTCACTGCCTTACTGGACACAGGAGCCAACTACTCCGTCATGAGTGGACCCATCGGCGCCCCGTTCAAGAAAGTCAAGCTTGCATTAGAAGGCACTAAAATGCCGACCGCTGCAGGGTACCTAATAAGGCCGACTAGAATGTGCACGGCAAGAATAACCGTTCATGACCGGACTTACCTTGCCACATTTGTTATCCTCCAGCAGTGTTCACGAGACGTCATTCACATGAATTCCAAGTCGATAACGCTGTCAGAACTTAAGCGGTACCACCGGAGTGCTCTCTTGGTCACCACGCATTCAGTGTGCTCGAAGACAAAGAGAGCCTCCCGCCTTGCTCCAGTATTTTTATTTCCGACAGCACTGATACACCCGCAGACGTGGAAGGGGTCATCGAGGGTGATCAACGTCTACTGCTCGATTGTAAAGTTTGCGTCGCAAGAGAGATCGCTCGGGTGCATAGAGGAAAAGCGAAAGTAATGGTGACCAACTTTCGCCAGGAGGTAAAGCAGGTCAGCAAGGGTAGGACGAAGGCATGCATCCAAGAAATTGAAGAAACCAGGGGTGCATTTGTCTTCTCGGATTATACCGCATATACCCCACGACCATAGTTCCCGAACCAGACTTCGACATAAATATAAGTAGCATCAAGAGCTCAGTACTGTTCACCGGTGATACAAAGACTGCTATTCGACGCCATCAAGAATTCGACAAACAGCCGTTGCGAAGCATCCCATAATAACCGCAGAGTGCGCTCGACTCCTCTGCCAGAGCCCTTACCAAGTATCAACGCGAGAACTCGAATCTATAAGGCAACAAGTCGATGAAAGGCTGAACGACATCATTCAGCCGTCGAAAAGTCCGTGGGTATCTCCTGTTGTCTTGGTGAAGAAAAAAAGCGAACCCCACGTTTCTGCATAGATTATTGTCGACGGAACAAGATCACGAAGAAGGACGTATACCCATCCCACGGATAGACGACGCATTGGATCAGCTCTGCAACGCTAAACATTTCTCGTTGATGTATCTTAAGCCTGGCTACTGGCAAATAAAAGTCGACGAAAGATTTTTAAAAAGACGGCCTTCATCACGCAAGACGGCCTCTATAAGTTCAAAGTCATGACATTGGGACTGTGCTCGGTGCCTGCAAGGTTCCAGCACGTGATAGACACGCTGGAACTGGTATTGTAGCGGCAGAACTGTCTTGTTTACTAGGATAACGTCGTCGTCCTCGAGGGACATTTCGACGATCACCTTAGGCGACAGTACTAGAGGCCAACAAGACACCAGAGCACACTCTGAAGCCGGAAATTGGGCGCTTCGCTTACGATGAGCTTCTGTTTTTTTGGCCACGTGATCGGCGAATCTGGAGTGCGCCGCGACCCACAGAAGACAGCTGCCATGGTAATGTAGCAGCTACCCATGGACTAGAAGGCAGTGCGTAGATTTCTAGGCATGTGTGCCTACTACAGGCGCTTTGTCAAGGAATTTTCCAACACCGCTGAACCGCTGACACATCCAACTAAATATGATGTCCAGTTTAAGTGGAAAACGTTGCAGGCCGACGCATTTGAAAACTCAAACCCGGCATGCAGTCTCCACTGGTACTTGCGCACTTAAAAGAGGACGCCGATAGAAAGAAACCGCGCGTAAGCCAATAGCCTAGGCCTCAATGCCGCCCTTGTCCAGAGGAAAGACGGACTTGAACGGATGACTGCTTTCGCTAGCCGCTTGCTGTAAAATGCGGAAGGCAGTTATTCTACGACCGAAAAGCAATCCCACGCAATCATTTGGGCTACAGAAAAATTCCTCACTTACCTAAATGGTAGGCTTTTCAAAGTCGTCAGCTACCATCAGCCACTGTGTTGACTAGCGAATTTGAAGGACCATTCAGGACGTCTGGCCCGCTGGAGCTTCATACTGCAAGAATATGACATCACTGTAATCATCACTGACATCACTGTCCTGACGAAAACACTCCAATGCCGACTGCCGATAACGCACCCCCATTGACCTGCCGCCGCAAGACGACGAAGATCACGACGTTTTCCTCGGAAAAATATGCGCAGAAGACCTCTCTGAACAGCAACGAGCAGAGCCGGTGCTGAAAGGCCTCATCGAGTATTTCGAAGGGAACACTGGCGTGGTCCCTAGGGCATTTAAGCGACGATTGTCTTGCTTTTCGATTCGAAGCAACCTACTCGTAAAGAACTCAGAAGTCCGCTCCAACGTCCTCCTTGTTGCTCGCTCAGCACTGCGTCCAGAGATACTGCACGCCATACATCAGAATTCGACCCCTGGATACCTCGTATTCTTCCGAACGCTATCGAGAATACAGGAAGATATTACTGGCTGCGCCCGACCGCCGACGTCCCTCGTTACGTCAAGACATGCCGAGACTGTCAGCGACGCAAGACAGCACCAACAGGGCAAGCAGGATTATTACAGCCGATGAAATCTCATTGCCGACTATTTCAGCAGGTCGGGATGGATTCGTTGGGACCATTTCCTACTTAAACATCTGGAAATGAGTGGAACATCGTGGCCACGGACTCCCCAACCCACTTCGCTGAAACCAAAGTTCTGCCGAAAGTTAGCGCAGCCGAAGTGGCGAAATAGCTTTTAGAGTATATCCTGCTTGGACATGCTGTCCTAGAAGTCCTTATCACCAACAGAAGAACCGCCTTTGCAGCAGAGCTCACCCAAGCTATCCTGCAATGCAGGACCCTGAATATTTCGCTGCGTGTGTTCAAAAAAAGATTCCGCGCTCAGCGCTGCCCTGTTCTTGCTCAAATTTTGCAGAACAATCACATTTCGTTGTCTGCTTCGTTTGGTAAAAAATATGGCACGATTAGCCGCCTATTTTTTATGACAAAACAGTTAAACGGTTTTCGCCAATGGGAAAATTGGCGTCTGAAAAGCCGGCCCGGGCAGAGACTTGTGTCGCCGCCTGCCGGCAGCAGCAGGAAAGAGCTGCTTCGCAGACGGAACGGCATCTTGAAATCGAGCGTTTACGGGACAGCAGCTCCTTCCTGCTGCTGCCGCCGCCAGGCGGCGACACAAGTCTCTGCCAGGGCCGGGTTTTCAGACGCCATTTTCCCCATTGGCGAAAATAGTATTGCAATATCATCGAGCGATGCTCAAGAGACGAGCCGCCGCGAGAACGACGATGAAGTTGGTTGGTGCGCGTAGCGCGAGCGAGTGTCGGCCTGGCTGCCTGGCTCCAGTGTAAATAGCTTGTAAAAAGCCTGTTCTGTCTGTGTCTTTCCACACGCAACATTCTTGTGGAGGTCAGCGATCCCCGTCCTCACTACTGAACTCCGAAGTGGTGGGCACACCGAGCTTGTCACCATGCCTCCCGGTGACGCGCCCACCTCTGCAACGGCTTCGGCTTGTCCCACTGCTCCAATCGGAATGGTCGCCCCGCATGGCAACCCACGCGTGTTCTCTGGCCTGGAGGGACAAGATGTTGACGACTGGATCAAGCGCTATGAACACGCCAGTGCTAATAACAGGTGGGACCCAACGATTATGCTCGCCAATGTCATCTTTTATCTCGGCGACACCCCACGCGTGTGGCACGAAACGCATTGCGACGAGATAACCAGTTGGGACAGTTTCAAAGAGAAGCTGCGGGAACTGTTCGGCTACCGCATTGGGCGCAAGGCGGCAGCGAGAAAGGCTCTTGCGTCTCGTGTTCAGTCATCTACGGAGCCGTACGTTTTCTACATCCTCGACGTCTTGGCTCTATGCCGCAAAGCTGACGATGCTATGTCCGAATCAGATAAAGTGTCACATGTTCTAGAAGGCATCGCCAACGACGCTTTCAATTTGCTTGTTTTCGGCACCGTCTCGACTATCGACGCCATCTTCAAAGAATGCCGTCGCCTCGACGAAGCTAAGAGCCGCCGTATCACACACCACACCACGCGGCTACCCAACATTGCTGCTACGTCGACATGTGAGGGTCGATCACGTCAGACCACCACCTGTGACGACGTCACCCGTATTGTTCGCCGCGAACTCGAGGCCGCCTGTTCGCCAGCTTTCTCCACGACGCCTCCCGATCCGCCAGCAACCACCGTTGCGATGATTCAGGCTGTCGTCCGACAAGAATTTGAGAACATGGGTCTGAACTCCGTGTGTTCCACGTCTCAATCCAGCGTTCCCCAGTTCTCTAGCGGCCCTCCTCGTCCTCGGCAGTCCTTTTCCGCCACACCTTGCCGCATCTCGCCACATCTTAACAACATTACTAAGAAGGACGTCTACCCGCTCCCACGTATAGACGACGCCCTTGACTGCCTGCACGGTTCCAGCTATTTCTCGTCTACTGATCTTCGTTCGTGATACTGGCAGATTGCTGTTGACCATATGGAAAGAGAAAAACGCATTCATCACACCTGATGGCCTATACCAATTTAATGTAATGCCGTTTGGATTATGCAACGCCAACCCGCCGTGGTTGCTCAGTGGCTATGGTGTTAGGCTGCTGAGCACGGGGTCGCGGGATCGAATCCCGGCCACGGCGGCCGCATTTCGATGGGGGCGAAATGCGAAAACAACCGTGTACTTAGATTTAGGTGCACGTTAAAGAACCCCAGGTGGTCGAAATTTCCGGAGTCCCCCACTACGGCGTGCCTCATAATCAGAAAGTGGTTTTGGCACGTAAAACCTCATAATTTAATTTTTTTTATGCAACGCCCTTGCCACCTTTGATCATATGATGGACTCCTTGCTCCAAGGTTGCAAATGGTCCACATGCCTCTGCTACCTCAACAACGTCATCGTCTTCTCGCCAACGTTCGACACTCACCTTGAACGTCTCACAACTATACTTGATCTATTTCGAAAGTCGAAGCTGCTACTTAACTCGTCGAAATGTCGTTTGGCCACCGGCAAATTACTCTTCTGGGCCATCTCGTTGACGGTTCCGGAATACAGCCTGATCCCGACAAAACTCGCGCTGTCGGAGAGTTTCCAGTTCCGAAGACAGCCGCAGACGTTCGAAGTTTTGTAGGGCTATGCTCGTACTTTCGTCGTTTTTATTTATTTATTTATTTATTGATACTGCAATCCCACTTTGGGGATTTTGGCAGGAGGGTACAAATGTTGAAAAGATCACAAGAAAGGCAACCGACAAATACATGGATGCATAAGAGTAAATAAACTAATATAAACTAAAATAGAAGGCATACGGTAAGTACTAAGTTAGACACGATGTAAACAAGGTAAGTGAAGGCTGTTGAACTTGAGTGTTAGTGAGCTGGTTCCATTCAGTTATTGTCCGCGGAAAGAAAGAGTATTTAAAGGAGTTGTTACGTGTGCGAAACGGAGCAATTGTTAATTGGTGTCTTTGTCTAGTGGCCTACCCGGATGAAAAGGTTATTATGTCTGAAGTGTCTAATTTATAGTGCCCCTTTACAATCTGATACATAAATTTTAGCCTAGATGACCGGTTTCTTTGCGTTATTTGTGGCAAGTTTGCTCTGGTTTAAAGGGCAGGAACAGAACAACGTCCGAAGCTGTTATATATGAATCGCACACCCTTTTTCTGTACGCTTTCAATCTTGTTAATATTGGTCCTAGTGAAGGGGTCCCAGATTATTGCTGCATAATCTAATGATGGGAGTATAAGCGCTTTATATTCGGTCATGCGGACATCAGGAGTAGTAAATTTTAAAGCTCTTCGTAAAAAGAACAACTTACAGTTCACACTAAACAAAAATAACGCGAAACGGGAGTAAACCGCTCGTCCTGTATTGCATTCCCATTTCTGGGTTTTTTTTTTACTACGTACCAGTCGAGGTAAAAATTTACTACCATGCTGACCAAGTTTTTTGTATGTAGAAACGAGAGTAATTTTTTAATCTGTGGGAAGGTTTTTAGGGACGATAGTGGGACTATATTTTTACTCCCATCACAAGGTTCTAGCGGCTATTCCTGAGAGTTTTCAAGCCCATTCCCGAGTTTCTTGGGTCTGATGTGAGAGTATTTTTTTACCTCTTTCATTAACTTTTCTCAGCTTTATCTGATAGTAATTTTTCAAGCCCATTCTGGAGTTTGTTGGAGGTGATGTGGAATTACTTTTTTACATCATTCATCCAGTTTTCTAGGCTATTCCTGGGAGTTATTTTTAGGCCTATTCTCGAGTTTGTTGGTACTGATGTCGGGGTATTTTCTTACCTCGTTATCAAGGTTTCGTAGCTCTACCTGAGAGTAATTTTTCAAGCCCATTCTGTGGTTTGTTGGAGCTGATCTCGGAGTATTTTTTTACCTCGTTCATCAGGTTTTCTCGGTTCTTTCCGAGAGTAATTTTTCAAGCCCGTTCTGGAGTTTCTTGGGCCTGATGTGGAAGCATTTCGAAGACAATTGAAAGATTACAAAGATGATTTCATGGATCCCAAGCATGAGTGATTGTTTATTAGTTCTGACATGTTCTCATAAAAAAGTCAGGCATGTGTTAATCATCACAAAACTATAGCCTTATAAAATGCTGTGATAAGCATAATAAATATTTGTACTAATACACAGACTGGGGGCTGGTAACTGCCCATTAGATCTCTCATAGCAAAATAAAATACATCACAACACATTCAATGTGCAATCCCACTAAAGTACAGTGAAAACAAGCAACATACAATATAAAATGTAACTGATAAATATACAGTCAGTACTAGAGACGTTGACATTAAACCCACTGAATATGCAGGTCATTCCTTCAAACAGGCAGTTGTCCAGAACATGGGTGTGCAGTGCATTCAATGGATTAGTATGAACATAACTATGCAACATAAAAATATTGCACTTAAGGCCAAATGGCATCTGCTGCTAACGGCCATTACTGCGCCAGACAAAATGAAACAACCATGTGGTAAATACAGCAAGCATTCGTACTATCACATTAGTGCCGGCCACTGCCCACCATATCTCTCACTGCAAAAGGAAAACTATCAATGCATTCACGATGTAGTGAAACTAAAGCACAGTGAAAACAAAATGACACACAATACAATATCTAACTCACAAATACGCAGTCAGTACTAGAGATGTTCACATTAGACACACTGAATATGCAGATCATTCCTCCAAACAGTCAGTTGTCCAGAACATGGGTCTGCAGTGCATTCAATGATGATTATGGACAAAACTATGCAACATAAAAATATTGCACTCAAGGCCAAATTACATCTGCTGCTAACGGCCACTACTGCCTCAGACGAAATGAAACAACCATGAGGTAAATACAGCAAGCATTCGTACTATCACATTAGTGCCGGCACCTGCCCACCACATCTGTCACGGCGAAATAAAAACTATCACAACACATTCAAGATGTAGTGAAGCTAAGTCAGTAGTAGAGATGTTCACATTAGACCCACTGAATATACAGATAATTTCTTCAAGCAGGCAGTTGTCCACAACATGTGCGTGCAGTGCATTCAATGGATCATGAACAATACTACGCAACAAAAAAACATTGCACTTAAGGGCAGCTAGCATCTGCTGCTAATGACCATTACTGCCCCAGCGAAATGAAACAATCGTGATAAATACAGCAAGCATTCATACTATCACATTAGTGTCGGCAACTGCCCACCATATCTTTCATTGCAAAAGAAAAACTATCACAACACATTCAAGATGTAGTGAAACTAAAGTACAGTGAAAATAAACAAGTGACACAATATACAAAATCTAACTCTTCAGTATTCCAACAAGCAAATGAGAGGGCACTAGAGATTATCATTAGACCCATCGATAGCATACTGACCTTCAAACAGCTAGTTGCCCAAGACATGGGTGCACAGTGCAATGAATGGATAGTTAGGAAGAAAACTGCAACAACCATGAGCAACATGTTCTATAAACTTTCAAACTTTCTAAAAAATGACCTCACTCAGATAAGGAAAGTGGTGATTGCTAATACACACGACAAAACATATATGTGAAAACAGCCATTAACTGATACTAAAGCCCCTCCATACACGTTTCTGCCGACCAGGGAAAGTACCGCCAACCTACCCTCTTCCTCCACGCTCCTCTGCCACTCACCCCCTTAGCTTCCGGCGTCAAGCAGAACTTCCGTAGCTGCAGCTTCCTGTTCCGAGTGGAAGTAACGCTATGTTTTTCTTACCGTTGTTTACTTTCGCGTCGATGGAGAGGCTTTAATTGCACCAGCTGCGGTTTAAACTGTGAATGCGATTCCATCCAAGTACCACCGCCTATTGTAATCAGCGATGTGATCGTGTTCGCTGTTTCGTGTCAACCTGCGACGGGTTGTGCCACGAGAGACAACAAACAGTGGAACGTAGTGCCTGGGCGCTTGGAGACCACTGCCGTTTTTCGTGCATTTAGAAAACAAGGACCGCGAATTACTACTTCAGCGGAATACAACAGCTTGTCGCCTTTGCATTTTTCTCATGGTCACTCCCACAGCTCTGCTAAGCACGCGTGGGCGTCTCACCATCGGCAGCCAAAGCGGAAATGCCCGCAGCACAACTCCAGGAAGCGGTAACGCCGGAACCGGAAACTTTGAAACCGGAAATGCTGGAACCGGATTTGGTGTGAGGAGAAAAGGCGGCGCACAACAAAGGTTGTCGCTACTTAAGAAAGCGGTAGTGGTGCGTGGATGGAGGGGCTTTAACTGATACCACTCCCCCTTGTGCTCAAAGAAAACGTATGCAGCCCTTTTTCCACACAAGAGGAACATGTTGCACAACTGTATTGCAGTACTTATGGGTACAAGCAAGATTTCAATTTCGTTTCCTAAATATTGTAGCGCTTCTTAGATAGACTAAAAGGTAATTGAGTGCGTTGCCCTTGTCTGTTTCTAGACATGCAGTTGTGATGGATGCCATATGCTTGTGTGACAAATTGAACATAGTGCTATAGGTACGACTACAAGGATGTATATTTGTAGCTGCCCTCAAACCCCTTCATGTTGCCAGTCAGCATCTATGGTGTATCCTTGTATTGCTCATCTAACACTGTTTACACACAGAAGGCATGTCTGAATACCAAACCACCTTATTCTCCACAGTTACGTTAAAGTGAATGCGTTGTGACAAAGTGTAATGTGAGAAGTCCATGATAAAGAAAAAATAAAAATAGCTAATTCAACTCCCCCCTGAATTACCAATTTCTGGGCCATTAAGTTTTGCATAATACACTTGTGGTGATTAACACAGAGCCACGTTGGCCTAACCCTAGTGGCACAGGACATCCTTCAAATTATCAGTTGGTACAGAATAATTGAGCATGCTGCTGGTGCTCTTGCCCTTGCTGCGAATACCTGTGGCATACTAACACACATTTTGTTGCTAAAGGTCCATTACAGAGATACTAAAGAGAAACAGTAAATCATTTTAGACTGATAAAACAATCTTTCAGAACTGTATTCATGAACATTGTGGCAATAAGCGGATTAATAGATGAGAAAATGAAGATTTAACTTTCATTTTTCCAGTTTTATGC
This sequence comes from Dermacentor andersoni, assembly GCF_023375885.2. Taxonomy (NCBI): domain Eukaryota; kingdom Metazoa; phylum Arthropoda; class Arachnida; order Ixodida; family Ixodidae; genus Dermacentor; species Dermacentor andersoni. The sequence goes on along the minus strand of NC_092821.1, from coordinate 40,269,301 downwards.
GGTGCCCGCACATCAGTGTGGAGTCGTACTTCAACTAAGTATATTCTTTGACACCTTTACAACAGAATTCATCAATATTGGCCAGTAGAACATTATCTAGACCCGAACAGACACCGTCAAATTCCATATCACAGCGAGCTGGTGCAGGAACTATAAGGTGGTGGTGGCGACACCAGTTTTCGTTTTTGCAAGTTATCTGGCTTATCAAGCCAATTCTCATGGTGGGAGTTGTTTTTTCGGTGTTGTAGAAGAATGATTTAATAAAGCTCAAATAAATTTTCTCTTTCGTGTCCCTTTAAAGCAAGCACTGTGCTACATGGCTTGGGCAATCTGCCAGCCACAGAACCCACAAGTGCTTTTGTTAGGCTAAATAATTTTTACAGAAACTTTCTTGAGGATATGCATCTGAAAATCTTTTTGCATAGCAATAGTTCTTGTAAAAATTGACTAAATCCAATGCTTTCACCTGCGGCTTTGTGTAGCTCAAATCCAGAAAGCAGTGCTCAATAAATGTCAAAATCCTGTGGGCCTTTTTCGAGTAGATAACGTGGAAGACCCAGAACGAAGCGAAAAGGCAGGCCAGGCCTGCCAGCAGTGACGATGTCACAAACAATCGCTGCGCATCCATGTGTAGCGCCTCCCTTCAACCTCTTCTTTTGTAAAAGGAGCCTTAAGGAGGACCCCCGCGAACTGAAAGCCTGAGTTGTTAGCATCCAGGCGCAGCCTCTTCAGCAGGCCCTTTTCAACATATACACCGTCGCCGATGTCTACCTGTGAAACAATAGAACAAGCACAGATTAATTTTCTACACTTTTGATCAAGGAAAGGTTAGGAAATAAGGTAAGGTTTGCAAAAACGTAAGTAGCTGCTTCTTGTTGATACGGTTTAAAGAACAAAGTACCCTTACGTATACCATACATGCGTTGTGCTGAGCTGTGTACTTTCACCTAAGACTTTAGAAAGTATTGGAAACTTCAATGCGAAAGAAAGACATTCATCTGCCTAGCTCTAAGCAAATGCGTTCCAACCCTTGGCACAGAATGAAATCTGGTGCTGTTCTAGCGATTAGCAGACATTGAAAGCTTCAAGCCTGATTTAGTATTAGGCCAAGGGGTCAAGCTGTGCTCGATTATAGTCGGATACAACTTTAGAAAAACAGGGGCGTTTACTCCTCCGAGGCGGATGCACACGAGCATCCACTAATGGGTGCGCACTCTGGGCTGATGTCATGCGCCGGACGGCCGGTGGCCCGCCGTCGGAGAAGATGGCCGCCCGGGCTTCGAACTGGGCTAAGTCGCGTCAGCTGTGCGTGTCAATGCCTCGTCACAGTGGATTCCCAAACTGTTTGTCAGTGTCTATCATGCCGGAAATATTACTGCGAGCTTACAATGCGGCATCTGTGCCGCGTGCGTTTATTCTAAGCCGTGATCCGGCGAAGAAACATTGCAGCGAGCATCGCTGATGCTGCGCTACGCTTTGCCTGAAAACAGGATGCCTCGGTGACTGCTGCAAACACACATCCTGCCTGTTTGTTTCGTGTCTTTTTTATTTCACTCCCGAGTGAAGTTAGGACAAGAAAAGTTTGCCAAAGTCTGGTGCCTGCTGTCAGCGGCGGGTGAGTTCGTGTACAGTGTCGCTGCATTTTTCGTCGGACGGGGTAAAGTGATGGAGCAAAACCATTCTGAGGAGAAATTAGAAAAGCGTGCGTGCGTGAAACAAACCTACGAGTGTCTCAACAGAAAATATTTGACAAAGAAGCCTCCAGTGCAAAGATTTGTCGCCGTCAACTTAGCGTGAGTGATCGTTGTCAACAGTGAGATAGCCGAGCGTCTAACGGCGGTGTTCGAGCGTTGTGTATAGCACCGTCGATTGATTTCTTTCCACCAGTGCTTACCGCGCACGCAAGCTGTAGAATGCGTGCTGTGGCACAGTCACGCATAAGTTGTGTTGCCAGCGTTCCTGCTTCCATGCGTGTTTGCACTTACTCATATTTGTCCTTTTATTTTATATTAGCATTTGTTTATGTATCAGCAAAGTCCTTACACATTTTCATTAGCCAATCTCATTCAAAGCACTAACTCCTGTACACTGCAGGACTGGCCTCTTCCATCTCATTAAAACCTTTCTCACTGGTCTACCTCGTCTTATCAATCTGCCTACTCGCTGCATTTTCTGTCCTTGTTTCTTGTGTTGTTGCTGCAATGTGATTAACCAACTTGCTCAAAACAAATTTTGATCGCCTATCAAAACAGAAAGGTTTAGAGATACATTTTCTTAAAAGCGTCATGTGGGTTGCACAGTAACTTTGCCTCTTACCTCTGTTCATGTTTATGCGTCAGTGCATGTGGCAGCTAGCCAGAAGTGCACATGAAAGGCTGCATATTGTGAAACACCTTGCTACGCTGTTGCATTTTTCATGCATACAGTCTTAGTAAACAAACGGTTTCGCTGCCTATCACATATGATAGCGAAAATTTTCAGCACGAATCACAATGTGCAGTGGGGTGTGATTTCTGTCTGACACTTTCGCCGTTGCAAAGACATTCTTCAGTGAATGGAGCCCAGGAAAGCAGTGCACTGAGAGCTTTTGCAACTTTCACCATTTATTACTTCACAAATGACAATGTCTGAACCTGGCCGTTGATCGACATGCCGATGGCTTGTAAATTAAATAATTGCCTCAATAAAACACATTCAACTTCACTCAGCCTTTTTTAGCACAATGCTAGCAGAGCTATTCAGGGTGAAGAATTGTGCTTACATTGGTGTTACTTGCCCGGTCTGATAAATAAATACAACAATGGCTGCGGTATGACAGTGATTTGACGTGCAGACTGCTAATGGTGCCTTTCAAGCGTGCCCTTGACTACTGCTATTAATAGCTACCCGCCTGGGTATAGCTTTGAAGCTAATGATGTTTGATAATTGTTCTCTTATTCGCATTACTTGCCTGGGCCAGGTAACCAAAATAAACATTGCCACCACATGAATGTGTGTTTGCATGCACGCTGCCAACAGTGGCCGTCATTCTCGCATTGATTGCTGCCGTTTCGCCAACAGCGGCAGCGGCTTGACTGTGCTTTGACGTGCAGACTGCTAATGATGCCTTTCAAGCGTGCCCTCGACTACTGCTATTAATAGCTACCCGACTGGGTATATTGGGCCTAACTAAGCTAATGATGTTTGATAATTGTTCTCTTATTCGCATTACTTGCCTGGGCCAGGTAACCAAAATAAACATTGCCACCACATGAATGTGTGTTTGCATGCACGCTGCCAACAGTGGCCGTCATTCTCGCATTGATTGCTGCCGTTTCGCCAACAGCGGCAGCGGCTTGACTGTGCTTTGACGTGCAGACTGCTAATGATGCCTTTCAAGCGTGCCCTCGACTACTGCTATTAATAGCTACCCGACTGGGTATATTGGGCCTAACTAAGCTAATGATGTTTGATAATTGTTCTCTTATTCGCATTACTTGCCTGGGCCAGGTAACCAAAATAAACAATGCCACCACATGAATGTGTGTTTGCATGCAAGCTGCCAACAGTGGCTGTCATTCTCGCATTGATTGCTACCGTTTCACCAACAGTGGTGACGGCTTGACTGGGCTTTGACGTGCAGACTGCTAAAGGTGCCTTTGAAGCGTGCCCTGATGACTTTTATTTCATCACAGGGCCCGTCATGCTCATAGGTGGCTGCCCAATAGAGTATTTTGGGCCTTCTGACACTGGCATTATTCATCTCAACGGGCTGGAAAAAAACGTAGGGGCAGCACAACTGCACGCAAAGCACAATGTGCTTTGGCGTGCAGGCTGCTAAGAGTGGCTGTCAATTTCATTCACGTTGACTACTGCTTTTTCGTGTGAAGCTGGACAGTGGCTGCCCGAATGAGCATTTCGGGCCCCACATAGTTATTTAGAGTTAATAACTGCATTTGCATTCAGATTTTTCGGCATTTCAGCACGTTTCCATGCCAACGCTTATACTGAGCATGATCTGTGCAGGACGTTGCTTTTTCAGAATTGGGCTTCCATTAGAAGGAATATGTCATCAAATGAACCGCCTATTTATTTGCGAGGTCACGGGAGAATGCTTGGCTGCTATGCTTGACACACAGTACACCGCTTCAGTGATGGGAGATCCATTGTTGCGTGTGCCGAGGTATGTGTGGCTGGCAAGAGGTCTGGACCTCGCTTCACGCAGAGTCAGAGACGAGGAGAGCTTTCTCGGCGAATAATTCTTTATACAATGTTTACATGCTGTCGTCATCAGGACAGAGACCAACAGAGCAGCTGCAAGCTGCTTAAATAACACCCCTCAGTCCAAAGATCCCCCAGACAGTCCCCAAGGACGAAACAAGGTCGACAGAGAGAGGGTCCGGGCAGCCTCCGGGGTCCTAATGTTGCTCTCGGTGGCCAGAGCTTCCTTGAACCGCGCTGCGGCGTCAGGACGATTTGGCGGTCGGTCAGAATGGTGCGCCGGGCAAGTTTTATGGCCCGCATAGGACAAAGGGAACCAACTGCAAGGCACCGGGTCGAAACACAGCCCTCCTTTGGAAACTGTCCCAAACACAGCGGGAGTCGTTTGTGGTGCGGGCGCCGCCGGACAAACGAGGGGGAGGGGGGGTTTGCATTGCTGCCGGGACAGGGAGGGGCCGAATAGCAGTCCGTGATCCGGTGGCTGCTTCCGTCGTGGACGCTGTGCAGCCGCGAGGAAACCCGAGTCGTGCACGTAGTCGTGTCCGAAGCAGGCAGGCACCATACGGGGATGAATGCTGCCTCCACGGTCGACAAACCATAGCACTGGCCTTCCGTCAGGCAAATCCCAGGGCACAAACATAACACAATATACGCTTCGAGAACTCGTTAGTGATCTTCTCGATTGTCGGTATCTCATTGTGGTGAAAGAAATCGTGCACACGACCTCAGCGCACAGGTGTCCTACTTCGTGCTGCTTCTTCGTTTCTCCACATTTCGTGGGCATTTTCGCGAGGGCGTCGACAGTTTGCCACCCGAAATATGCGAAGCTTTGACCTCCCTCCTCACCTTTAACACGGTGCTTTCGCTGACACTGAGCATCTTGGTTTTGTAATGGTTGCGATAAATGCATTGTTTTATATAAGTACTTGTTCAGTAGCAACCAATTCATTTGAAGCTCGGAACAGGAGTAGTAAATGTGCCGTGTACATGTAAGCAAGCACAAATGCCATGCAGAGTTGTTCTTTCTACTTTTGCCACTTGCAATGAAGCTAAAGAGCAGACGACGGGCACCGTTGTGGAAGGCACGGGGTTATTTTTCTGTCGCGATCTGGCATGTGCTGTAGCACATGAGAGCTCTACTAAACCAGTCATCAAAGTCTTTATTTATACCGAGAATTGTGCGTATCCTAAGCACGATTTTTTAGCGGGATTATTTTAGTCGCAGAGGCAATCGGACGTCGCGCTTCATTCATCTGGGCGGGGCCTCCACTTTTTTCTAAAGTTGTATCCGACTATAGTGAAGCACAAGTGCTCGAGAACTATTGAACAAGATGCAATTGTTTTCGGTTTACTGACTGCACTTGGGTGTAAAGCTTTTGTCTGAGAAATGAATAAACCACGTACACAAGCAGCATTTTCATAGTTAGCACAGTCTTTAATAGGTACTGATACCTTCAATTTAGAAAGCCCTGTATATTGGGCCCCATCAAACTAATTTCATGAAAGGTTTGGCAAGGTAGAAGCATAGAATTTTTGAGTCATTAGAAGACAGGTGAAATGAGTTATTTATTGCAATTATTACTCAAATTTAAAATTTAGACCACTCATCCCAATGAGAAATTGATGCAAGCAGTTTGTACATGCCGCATAAGCATTTAGATATCAAAAATAGGGATTAGAGAAAACCTTCCCTTGGAGGTTCATTATTGCAAGCAGTCATGCCCTCGAGGAGAAATAACTTCTTTTTCTGTAGGCAGAAATGAGGCTCGAGTATTTTATTGACACATATATATGCCCATGCATATATGTTATCTCTGTTGTAAACCTTTTTTTCATGTATATGCAAGGTGTGTGTGTGTAACATGTCATTGTGCAAAAAATCAAATCCATAAAAACCCGACAAGCTAAACAAACAAGAGAGCAATCCCAGTGACAGGCCATGCTAAACCAACGAGGTAGCCATCCCAGTAACAAACCGTATCAAAACTTTTACTGACATGAATTCTGACGTTTGAAACATAACATGTGTATATGAATACTATCTACATTAGGGCAATGGGCAACTTTAAGCAATGGCTACGCCAACATCAGAACGATGTGGATGAGAAAAGAGTGGCATCAAATGCTTTGGCAGAGCATGCAGCAATGACTAAACACAATAGTGACTGGATAGTGTCTAGCATAATCGGCCAGGAAAGAAATTGGAAGCCATGCCTGTACCCGGATTCCCTGGAGATGCAATCAACAGGACACACGTTTACCTGAAACCAAGGAGCCCACGCCCATCTTATGCTAAAACTTACTTAATTAAATATGCACTTCCACTTTTTTTAGCCTTATTGTGAACAAGGCTTCCATATGGAAGCCAAAATGTATTGCTTTTAATGTTGTATTTGGTTGGTCTATGTCTTCCTTTGTCATGTTTCATACCGACCACACAGGCTTCTATGAAACTCTTGATGATACAACTTTTGTGCGAAAGCATTGCTTAAGGCACTTTTGCCTAAACCATGTCTTTAGTGGTACAACGCATTTTTCGAGACACTCTAGAGCACATTATTCAAGGCACGAAACCTCAATTCATGGTGCTTAAAAAAGCATTTTGACTAGATTAATATAGTCTATATGGAATATATAAGGCATAATTACTCAAGTGCCCAATTATATTTAACTCAGAGGAGGCTACTTTAGGTAAATTCATTAAACTGAGGGCACTCCACCAAAACATAAAATTCATGATCAGCCACTAGAAATGCTGAAAATGGCAATACAGTAAAATGATTGCATATTACACAAATGTATCCTACAACTCGAAAGGCAGCGCCAGTTTTGTACGCACCTTTGAGAAAGCACACAGATCACGTGCTTTATTGTCGTGCTGTCCAGCTTCCAGCAGTGCAGCAGGTTCCTGCTCGATGTAGGGATGCCTCCAGAATCCGCATAGCCTTCAAAAGTAAGAAATGTTTAATTTATTGTGCTGTGAACCTGGGAATTTGTGATTTACCAGTGTCATGTGGAATTGCAAAGAGAGCCTCACACAGCCAGCTGCATGAATTTGCGTCTGGTTGCACAAATGTCTCTTTGTTATATCTAAGGAGGTTACACTGATATTTTGTAACAAGTGAAGTTTCAGGAAGGAACGAAATCAGCAACAACAGGCTACCAGGGCAATCAAAAACAAAACTCAAATATGCAGTAAAACGTGGCGCATTGGATTCAACAAAAATATTGAGCACATAAAAAGCATTCTGAAAGCTAGATCGCGATTTTGTAGCGATGCTATTCCTTTTCGTTATTCGTTAGTGGTCTGACCGCCGCCCCGGCCCGTGCTACGTACTGGAACAGCCGGCCGTTTGCGGTGGGCGACAAGAGTGGTATAGAATCGAGGGGTAAGTATCGCTACAAAATCGCAGTCCTTACTTTATTACGCACTGCCGTATAACCTACAATTGCAAGAGCTGGCATCCCGTTCGTAAGAATTGGCTGGTCTATGTCTTTCTTAAAGGCCGGTGTCTGAATTGTCTCGATTAAAAATAAACTTCGTTACTGTAATATCGGCCTATGTCGGGTCTGCAACATAGAAGGCAAATACGCGAAGACACTCAAGAACATAAACAATAAACAGGTTCTCGCGACGTGGTCCTCCAAACCAAACTGTATACATACAAAAATGTTCATACATGCTTCTATCTGCTTAAGCGTCAAACATTGGAATCGTGTGCCAACGCGCGAAGCCCATGATACATCAACGGATACATTACACATGTACTGTACTTGCGGGAATGCATATATAACGAATAACTGCTTGCCAGAAAACTACCGAACGAACAGCAACTTTCAGTGTTTTCATAATTGTGTGCCCATTCAGGCATAGCAATCAAGGCAGGTAGCATATATTTTACAGCAGAATGCAAGTACGCTGTAACATCAGAGGAAGCCTTCGTGAAATTGCTTGCTAAATGTGCACAGCAAGACGGCCAACCTACGATCAGAAAGCGCTTTGCTCTAGCTAGTTACACAACGTTCATTATGTAAATCATAAGTTCAAGAATGCGCGCAAGGGCCAAACTTGCTTACCTTTCAAAAAGACATGGCCAACGCTCCTTCGTCTCAAAGGTAGCGAGGCACCGACGTTTTTCTAGCGCAAGCACTGTACAGCTTCCGATGAACTCCAGCTCCACAAAAGCACAACCTTCAACAGTCTTCCATAGCCTACGATTCGAAGCTCCAGTACCAGACTTTTCACGAGAGCGCCGGCAGGCAGCTCGGCAGAACAAAGGCAGCTCGGACGGGCGCTGTAGTAAGACACTCACTGTCGACACTGGTAGATCGCACGAAACACACGGCGAACTAACGGCGTTACACAAGTCCGGAGGGTTTGCGATGGTTACCGCACACGACAAGGAGCATATTTTGTCTAGGCACTTCTAAACTATAACTCAAATACCGCCTTACTGCAATGTGCATTCACTACAAGCAACGTGGTATGTCGACCAAACAAATACTGCAGTGGCGCCACTCTGCGGTTTTTATAAAAATGTGTCGTAAATGAGAAATTTACGTGTTTTTTCCTAACAACAATTGGTAGGGACACTTCAAAAAATTTTTGGGGTCTAAAAGTGTTAACTTTGTATACATATGCACTTTTTTATACGAAGTTTAAGAAAATGTAGCGGATGTCGCCTTCAAGATTCGCAACCGCTTCAGTCGCATGCAGTTTGCAAAAGCACGGCCTTCGAAATCGGACTTTGTCGCTCAAACGAAGCTGTAGCTGGGAGGAGGGCAGGCATTTAGGCCCCAATTGTTCGGTTTACAGTGCCTAGGTAGGCTTCCTTATTTATAAAGTATATACAGGGACTTACGCCGAACCATGAGCGAGCTTTAAGCAGGGGACAAACGGTGCGATTCGGCGTCCGATCCAACGTGCGTGTATCCGAACGGTCGAGCGGCGCGTAAGCTCCGCCTAGATACATCCCTCCCCCCCCCCCCCCCAGCTTGAGTTCAGATTCACGTCGAGAAACGCAATATAAACAACTCTGCACAACACTGCTTCGCTTTACGTGAACACCGTCAATAAAATTATGCCCCTGCAAGTGAAAAAACACTTCACGACGGCGCGTTGTCCACTGACGGCTCCGGTAACAGCCAGCGATACGGCCGGCAGGCATAGCTAGGCGGACGCTGCGGCCGACGGCGCTTGATTCAGCCCGAGCTCGATGAAGAGGGCTTATTTTTGCCAAAACAATTAACGCTGTGCACTTAGGTAGCCCGTAATTAAATACAATTGGTTTACTCGACGCAGTCGTTGCGAAGGCCAAACGTGCAAGTGAAGCGAGCAGCCTCGCTCAGACGATCGGTGTGTGCTGTTTGCCCGCGGAAAGGCCCTCGCGTCGCGGCTCCCGATTTCGACGGTAGCTTAGTGCTACTGTACTAGGCGCTGTTTTGCATAATAAGCACATGTTCGAGATAACTTTATTGAACTGGTAAATATTTCGTGTCGGCAACAAACTGCAGCAGGCAAGGGGAAAAAAAAAATGACGGCGAGAAACCGGCCTGCCAGCGCCGCCTCCGTGCGGTTGTCGGACACATCGGACGATGAAAATTTGCCCGGTTTGTCGCACGCCGGACGTCCGATCCGGCGCTTCGGCACGGCAAAACACCTCGATTCCGGCTGCCGTTCAGGCGCGTCGGACGCCGGATCGGACACCGAATCGGACCGTGTGTCTCCCGCTTTAGTTGGCGAACATGAGCCCATCAGCGCGCCGTCCGTGCAGCTCCGTCTGCTTGCAATGGTGGATGGCCTACGGGCTTCTTTGACGCCTACTGAGCACAAATTCATGATCACCGCTCGTATACACGCTTCCTACAGCGCTAGCTGTCATGTTTACGAGATTATGTGCCCTCATCTTGAATTGGTGAGACCGCTCGACATGATCGCCTCTATTTCTAGTGCGTGAGGCTTTCCATTGACTATCACTACAACTAACCAACGTTTTGTTTATTTTGTGCTACAGTGGGTCGTGGCGATTCCGTTCACAGCTTCAAAGTGGACAAGAGACAGTCGTTTTCTCGCTCGTAAAACCATGAAAAAGTGGGCTTGTGCTTGGCAATGAACTTTGACCGACACGCTTGCTTCCGGCTGGAGCAGCAGACGCGACAACTCGCCGTTTGTAGGCTGCCGGCCGATGGCGGTATCCCTCGCGAACGGCAAGATATTTACCTGCCGTAGAGAGGATCGGTCCAGGAACGATTCTTGAGGCGATTTTTGTCGCTGAATGCGAGCATGGCCACGCCGGTTCGCCGTGCAGAGCGGAATCGGAACATTATTTTTCGATGAGTTCGCACTGACGCAATGCAGTCGATTGGCTCGTCGGTCGTGCAACGGGCGGCGCGCCGGCAGGAAGCCGCGTCCACTTGAGACACCTCTTACGCGACGTATGTAGTACATACCTTGCAAGTTTCCAACGTTCCGCCGTTCCGCTGGTGGATGCACCGCCACGGCATCGATCTTTGCCATTCCTGCCGCGGCCGTGCCTGTCGCCGAGCATAGGCTTAACTGGATTGGGCGGAGCTTGCAATGATCGAGACCTTGGGGAGTAAAGTGGTAGTATTTAATCAAGTGACCTTCAGGTTGGTTCCAGATCACGTGGTTTTAAACTCTCAATAGATGGTTTTTGGTCACGGGATCTAAAACTCTACGTCGTAAAGCCGGCTCATGACATCCTTTTACTACGTTTCTCAGAGATGGTAGTAAAACGATGTAATGTAACGCATTTTACTGCCTCATGCCAGAGTAATCTTCTGGTGCAAGGTAGTCTTCAAAGCTCATGAGCCGCAAAAACCCCAATGTCGGCTAACTTTTGCTTACAGTGTTTGCATTTCTTACGACATAATCAATGTGTTTAGTCCAGTCTAAGTTACTTGTTATCCAGAGGCCCAGGTATTTGTAATAAGGTACTTCGTGAAGAACGCTGCTGTTGATAGAATAGACAAAGGTTAATGGTCTTCTTTTGTGAGTAACTCTCATGAACACTGTTTTTTCATAGTTTATACACATTTGCCACATATCACACCACGGAACAATATTGTTGAGTGTATCATTTAAAAGAATTTGGTCAGCTGTACTGTTCACTTCAGTGTAAATCACGCAGTCATCGGCATACAATCGTATTTTGACAGGAATGTTGCAGACAATATCATTAATAAACAAAAGAAAAAGAAGGGGCCCAAGCACAGACCCCTGGGGAACGCCTGAGTCCACACCAAGAATTTTCGAAGTTTCTCCATTAAAGACAACAAACTGTTTTCGATTGTTAATGTATGCGGCAATCCAGTTTAAAAGTTGCTCGTTATTTAATATTGTCCCTAATTTATGCAATAAGTTCTTATGAGAGACTTTATCAAAAGCTTTTTTAAAGTCCATAAAAATTACATCGGTTTGTTTTCCGTTATTAATTGAAAGTGCAAAGTCGTGTAAAGTTTCTGCTATCTGGGTACACGTATAATAACCTTGTCGAAATCCATGTTGATTGTTTGTTAAAATATGACGTTTGTCAAGAAACTGCGTTATGTGGTTATGTATAATATGTTCTAGAAGTTTACATGCACTACAGGTTAAAGAAATCGTACGATAGTTCTTTATGCAGTCTTTCCTCCCATTCTTATGGACAGGTTTTGTTGCAGATTTTGTGACAATTGCTAGACCGATAACTAATCTTTTGAAGAGACGCGTACAATTCTAGTGGGGCACTGCAGAGGCCGCCGCCTTCTCTCGTCTCGACACTCTTCTAACCTCACCACCCCTTCTCGTCCACTTCGACCCTGATGCCCCTACAGAATTGCGTACAGATGCCAGCGGTCATGGCGTAGGTGCCGTCTTAGCCCAGCGTCAGCGTGGCCAGGATCGCGTTATTGCTTATGCAAGCCGCCTCCTAGCACCATCGGAGCGCAACTATTCCATTACGGAACGAGAATACCTTGCTGTTGTCTGGGCGGTTGCGAAGTTCCGTCCTTGCCTTTACGGTCGCCCTTTTTCCGTAGTCCCTGACCATCATGCTCTCTGCTGGCTCTCATCGCTAAAAGATTCTACAGGCCGGCTTGGTCGATGGGCTTTGAAGCTACAAAACTTTTCATATTCCGTGGTGTACAAGTCTGGCCGCCTGCACCAAGACGCTGACAGTTTGTCGCGTTACCCTGTTGACGACTCTGACTGCTCCAATATTGCCAGTGCATCTTGCGTATTCTCTGTATCACAGCTGCTTCATTTCGCCGACGAGCCACGCCGTGACGCCTACATCAGAGCACTCATCGACCGTTTTGAGCACTCGCCGGCCGATGCTACTCTACGCCTCTTCGTCCTCCGTGACGGTACTCTGTACCATCGTAACCTTCATTCGGACGGCTCTGAGTTTCTACTTGTAATACCTAAACACCTTCGCTCCACCGTTCTAGAAGAGTTCCACGACGCACCAACGGCAGGAGATCTTGGCGTATCTCGAACCTATGACCATGTACGTCGCCGTTTCTTCTGGCCGGGCCTTGCCCATTCCGTATGTTACGTCGCCGCTTGTGAACTTTGCCAACGACGCAAGAAGCCTTCCCAGCTCCCCGCTGGTTACCTGCAGCCGCTCGACATCCCTGTCGAGCCCGTTCATCGTGTCGGCTTAGACTGGAATCTACATCAGAAAACAAGTGGGTTGCAGTCGCGGTGGACTACGCGACCCGCAACGCCGTAACCCGTGCTCCTCCGACCAGTTGCGCAACTGATGTTGTGGACTTCCTACTACATGATATAATTTTGGTGCATGGTGCTCCGCGTCAATTGCTAACAGACCGTGGCCGTACGTTTTTGGCCAAAGTCATCGATGACATCATGCGTGCCTGCTCAATACCGCATAAATTTACCACCTCTTACCACCCCCAAACAAACGGCCTACCGAGCGCTTGAACCGCACCCTTACAGACATGCTATCCAAATACGTTTCCGACGACCACCGTGACTGGGACCAGGCTCTACCTTACATTACCTTTGCGTACAACTCTTCCAGTCTCGAAACTGCTTGCTTTTCCCCGTTTTATCTCTTGTATGGCCACGACCCAACGCTACCACTGGACGCTGTGCTTCAGTCCGCCACAGCTTCAACTAGCGATTATGCCCGTGATGCCATCGCCCATGCTGACCACGCTCGCCAACTGGCGCGTGCTCGTCTACAAGTGTCTCAAGACAAGCAGAAGCAACGCTATGACCTCCATTCCCGTGATTTCGATTTTGTGCCAGGCAGCCTCATGTTGCTTTGGTCACCTTCGCGTAAAGTTGGCCTTTGTGAAAAACTGCTTTCTTGTTACACAGGCCTATATCGCGTGCTCCGCAAAGTGACCGATGTCACCTATGAAATCGTTCTAGCCACGCCCACTACGTCCTCCGCTGTGACAACCAGTGACATCGTCCACGTCGCCCTACTCAAGCCCTACAACTCTCCACGCGCCTTGGATATTTAACAGCACCGAGACGGTGCTTTTACCGCCGGGGCGGTAGTATTACGATATCATCGAGCGATGCTCAAGAGACGAGCCGCCGCGAGAACGACGATGAAGTTGGTCGGTGCGCTTAGCGCGAGCGAGTGTCGGCCTGGCTGCCTGGCTCCAGTGTAAATAGCTTGTAAATAGCCTCTTCTGTCTGTGTCTTTCCACACGCAACAGTAGTTTCTCATTTTTGTCTTAAAGAAAAGGCGGCAAGCCGTGCAAAATGTCATGCTAAACGAAGCAGACTACAAAATACGATTGTTCTGCAAAACTTGAGGAAGAACAGTGCCGCGGTGAGCGCAAAATCATTTTTTGAACACACGCAGCCAAATATTCAGTACCCGGTACAGCCAGCCAAGCCACAGGAGGGCAATTGCCTACCAAACGCAGGCCAATGGCCTTACGGAGCGCCTTAACGAGACCCTCGTAACATGCTATTGATGTACGTCGACGTCGAGCACAAGGCGCGGGATGCGGTGCCGCCGTGCACAACCTTCTCTTATAACGCGGCAGTACAAGAAACAACTCAAATGACGCCGTTAAGGTTGGTTTACCCAAGCACCCGACGACGACTCTCGACGCCATGCTGCCGCACGCCACTGACGAAGAGAATGTCGACGTTGAAGCATATCTGTAGCACTCCGAAGAACGCCGGCAGCTCGCGCGCCTGCGCATTAGGAATCGGCAGAGAACCTTTAGATGGCACTAAAATCTTCCACGACGATACGTGGAATTCGAGCCTGGAGATCATGTTTCGGTTGGAACCCCGATACGCCGACGGCGACTTAGAACCTTTTACGCCGCGATTTCTGACTCTACAAGATCATCGGACGCATTGCAGGACTCGAGTGTGAGGTCCATTCAGACGGTATTTCGCTATCACCGCAGCGCCGCTCACGACCTGAAATAGTCCATGTGCGACTTAAGCCGTTTTAGCAGCGGTAACGAACTCTGCGACTTTGCATAACTGAACTTTGGGCTTTCTTTTGTTTTAGTACTGTGGCACTGTGGACTTCGTTTCTTGTTGTTTTAATACTTCTGCTTATTAGGTGTCCTTTCCTTTTTCGTGCTCCTGTTATGCTGGTAGAAACGAGACGATACTTTTCTAGAGGGGGCCATTGACACGTGTACTTGTTTATCTTTTCCGGGTGGCCACTTTTCACCGTCTAACGAATGTTATCACTCAGCGTGGGACGCACCCGCATGTATAGGAAGTTTATCGAATGTTGCCGATGGTTCCCTCTGCTGTCGAATGTCCCTCAACTTTGTGTAACCTGATTGCATGCCCAGCGCGAATTTTGTAGAACATTCTGGATGACACGCTGGCCTCAGCGATTACTCGGGACTTTTCAATTACTCATATATAAAAGCCGACGCGCTTGACCGGCAGATGAAATTTCGATCATCGCCGACCGTGTTTGCCACTATCGTGTAACTTGCTTTTGAGAGCGAAAGTTTGCCCAACAAAAAGTCAGTTTTGTCATTGACAGATCTGCAGCGGTATTATTCACCGTCACTACACTCTAAGATGAAAAGGATGAAATGGGGTATTTAGGGTACTCCTTTAGGGGAGGAACTGATCTGCCACAAGCATTGCTCCCTTTAGGGGGCAAGTGCGAGGGGATGAACTGTAACTCCCCATGCCGTTACTCCTCCAAAGTTGGTCTTTTCCGATGCTCCGCAAGGGCGGAATTCACAAAATTAGGCATTTATACCCTGATAACAAAATAACTGAGGTAAAAAATAGAAAAAAAAGGTGTCCGTAAGTAGGATTTGAACACACGTCCCCGCGCTCACAAGTCAGGTAGTCTAACCACTGCACTACGGCAGATTCTTTACTGAAAATTCCATACAATAAGAAAATGTCAAACCAATATTGTTACATTACATTTCAACATACTTGAGAAACAAATGCTGACGTGGTATGCAGTCCAATAAAAGTTGAAAATTCTGCCAAACAATCACAAGCGTCCAGACGCGAAATCCATTCAGGTACGGGATCAAAGGTAGCAACCACACTACGCACTTGCGCAGTCTCTTCTCGGAAGAGAGACCTTGACGAGTGAGGTGGCTCGGCATGTGTGTCGATCATTCGATTTCTCCATAACGAATAAAGTCCTAATAACATAAACAAATCATATGGTGTATTACTAGCTGTCTTTTTGAAAGGAAGGAGCCGGATACCATAATATCTGACAAGAAAGTGTTTTTGGAGTTTCCGGACTTCTGCGCCCCCCCCCCCCCCCCCCCCCCGCTGCACCACGGCAGTTCAGTGGACGGGACAGGATATTGAGACAGGTTAAGCATCGGAACGCAGGTGCGGCAATATGAAAGCGACTTGGCATTTTGTGTATGCTGTGCGGGGAGAGTGCAGCGTTGAGTGTAGTCGCAACCATAAGAGAGTGCGAAATGAAATTTGCCCGAGTATTCTTAGGGTGATTTAAACTGAGGCAATACCCTATGTATACGTGTAGCGAGCTGAAACGGGGCACCCAACACGACAGAGAGGGGCAATTTCTCTGTCGGTTAGCGTGTCCCGTTTGAGAAACACATCGCTTCAGTTAAGTTCGTAATCTTCTTGGAACGAGTTAAGTTCGTTATCTTCTTGGAACGGCAGGGACTTAGGCACTATTGACCAGCAAAATCTGGCAGTGTATCAATTACTTGCGCGTTTAGTGCGTATCGCTCACTTATGGTGTGCGCGCGAAGGGCATGGCTCTTCACATTGCAGCTTTTAAATTTCACGCAATTTTCTCACTAAGAGGCAGAGTGCTGCTTTGCATGTAGTTCAATAGACAGTGCACGAACATCGAACTATTCACGATTTATTTACAATACCGTTTTTGCCGCATCACTCCGGACACGGACGAAAACAGCGGAGCGCATGAGGAGTAACTGTTGTCGTTCGTCCTCCCGTTGCTCTCTTTCCGACCAGGGACTAAACATTTACTCTACCAAATTTGCACACGGCAAGCCCATTCATGCAGCTAGTCCCTTGAGGGACGAAAGCGCCCTTTCTAGGACTAACTGCCCAGTTAATCACGTTTACCCCGGGATTTTCCTTACAGTGTACTTGGTGACACTATGGTAGGTGTCACACATATGAGCGTATTTAGCACCTAATGAGCGGAGGCGCACAATTATGCGACTATCGCAAGCGCTCGTGACCAATATATACTCGCTTGCCTATTCAAAGGACGAGGGTGCGCAAGCAATGCGTAATCTGACGTAACCTTACTTCCACATGTTGTAGTCCTACAATATTAACTTTTTTTATTCCCTGAAAGCATCGCAGTTCAAAAACAACTGTATTGCGGTACATGCAGAGTGAGGCTTGTACGACTGTGCTTCTTTGGTAGCGTTTACAGAGTTGCATGTAAAGTATAAAGCGGAGTATACGGAATGTACTGCTGCGAGAAGGTGAAATTCCTAGCGCACAGCTGCAGCAAGAACCCGTATGGCCACGTGCAGCGCATTCGGCGCATGCATTATGCACGTGGCTGGCGGGGAATGTTGGGTACACCGCTTTGCGGCTGCTGACGTTAGTCTGCACTTGTTGACATGGAAGTCACCTTCGCGGGTCACGATGTGTTCATGGTCGACGCCGGCAGAAATAGTGAGGATGCTCGGCGCTTGTTCTCGCCAGAACGAAAATATGACTGCCCTTCGGGTAAAGGTTAAACGCAACCACCGGTACTCGTGCATGTGATAAATGAGCGAAAATAGGAATGTACATGTACAGACGAAATTTCCTTGAACAAGTCGGAGCTGTCTTCTGGGATACAATTCAGATATCTCACCGTATCTTTGTCAAATACTCTTCGCTAAACCAAGCTTTGTAGGAGGAAAATACCCCACTCATAAAGGTTTGGAGAAAGCTGCAAGGTTGCGCTGATCAGAATTCTGCCTCAGCATCATTGAGCGATTGACTGGCGCATTGCGTCTTGTAAGGCCGCCACCCCACTGTTTCGAAGCAACCTCGTCCAGTGAGACTGTACGCGAACTCGAGATGGAAGACAAGTTTATTCCTTGTACAAAAGCGAGCCATTCAGTCGGTTAGCATGAACGTACTTCTCTTTAACTTAAAGTGTTCTTTTTGCGATTGCTCACAAACTATTCTTTTTCGGTATGTACCAGTATTCTTACTGAACAAGTGTTATTCCACAGTTTACAAGCACGGAAATAGTTAAAAGGATTGAAGGTTGGCTGAGTTCGTTGCATGCGTCTGTGAGATTTATTTATGCACCGCGAATGTGTAGGCTCAATGGTGTTGATGCGCGCGTGATTTCAAAATTACCAAAATATGCCTGAATATTTTAACGCCCGTGCTCAGAAACACGAACAGTCTTAGCAAAAACCAAATTTGACAGTTGAAAGTCGCTGCACGGAATATAGGGAAGTATATGGTCAGTTGTGACAAGTGCCAACAATTCAAGCGCCCTAATACTGCTGCGGTAGGACTCGTTTACCCTGTAGCACCACCATCATCTCCTTTCGAGTAAGAGTAGATCGTCTTGGCCCATTCCCGCGTTCGACAAACGACGACCGTTCAATTATAGTCTGCGTCGACCATCTGACGCATTATGCTGAAACCGCAGCGATGCCAACGGCTATATATGTATATATATATATTTCGAGCGCCCTCCTGTCCTCCGTTATACTGCGTCATGGAACCCCTCATATTATTGTGAGAGATCGTGGGCGTCAATTCGTGGCCGATGTAGTC
Source organism: Dermacentor andersoni (assembly GCF_023375885.2). Lineage (NCBI taxonomy): Eukaryota > Metazoa > Arthropoda > Arachnida > Ixodida > Ixodidae > Dermacentor > Dermacentor andersoni. The sequence continues at coordinate 40,250,853 of NC_092821.1, read as the reverse complement.
GAACAGCTGTTGCGGCTCCGTCCTTGCCGGTTTCGCCACGTGGCCCCGTATCACCCGCTGAAAATCGCATCGTCTAGCGCACCAACCTGCGTTTGGTGTTTGTCAATTCCATACTCAACAATTGGAATGTTATGTTGCTTTTTATGACACACGCCTACAATGCTGCAAAGCATAAAAACTCCGACTACAGCCCTTTCTATCATCCTTTATGTAAGACCACCCAACAGCTTCCTTTACACCATTCTGCCTTTTACACCTCATGCGGACTCTTCTATCGCCCAGACGACCTGCCACGTTGAGGAAGCACGTCACATAGCACACTCCGTACGCTGGTGTCCCAGGACCGCTCCTCGATCAGCTACTATTCACGGCGTAAGAATGTGGGGTACGACAAAGGGAGACACGGTATGACTTTGGTCACAACTTCGCATGCCCGGCCTGTGCCAGAACTTTCTGGCTCGTTACACCGGGCCTTTCGCCATCACCTATCGCCTAAGTTATGAGACCTATTCAATTCTTCATATCCCTTCTCATGGCTACCGTTCTAAAAGGACACAGCGTGTTCACGTCACCCGCCTGAAGCGCAGTCTTCCCCGTCACTCAGAGTGCACGTAACAGTTATTAGCCAGCGGGCTTTGTCTGTGAATGAGGAGTATTACGCTAAAGCGGCAGCAAGCACGGAAAAAGACGAAAACGAAGTACGCTTGTCTTCTTAAAATCATGGGGAAGGATATACAATAGATAACATTAGACCAATCGCGCTGAGCTCACGTTTGGTGAAATTAATTGAACGAGTCCTATATGCTTGTATGCTTAAATTTGCAAAGAACAAAGAAGCTCAATCCCTGCCAAATTGGATTCCGACCATCATGTTTAATCTGGCATGCTAACATGGACTTAGAAAGTAGAATAAAGTTTGCCCGGTGCCAAAGGTAGATAGGTGCTGGTGTGACACTAGGCATCTCCAACGCCTATGATAGTGTAGCTTACGCAATACTAATATATATATTAGGAAATATAGAGTTTCCGAATCATCTCGCAAACTGTATATGTGAATTTTTAACTGCGAGGGAATTCTACTGCTAGCTAAGAGGCTTTTTTTCGATCGTGCATCATTATTCACGAGGTGTGGCAAAAGGAGCTGTCGCCATTATTATTTAACTCTCTGATGAGTTCCATTCTTCGGCGTCCAGATGTACAAACCTATCTATATGCAGACTGTATTGCTTTCTGTGCATCAGAGACTGACATTCACCCCCTATATTATCGACTACAAAAGTACCTCTACACCATAAAAACCTGGTTAAGAAAGATTTGCCTTTCACTGAACGTGAGAAAGTGCTCAATATTGTTATTTTTTTCTCGTCTTAATGATCCCTCAAATGTATCGCTATCATAGCGTCTCGAGACCATACCTCAAGTTCAGTCGATGAATTACTTCGGTGTAGTCTATGGCGGTTACCTCAGTTTTCTTGGCCATATTGGCCATATAGTTACAAAGGAGTGAGAGATGTTGGCATGCTGCGTAAGCTATGCAACAGTCGGTCGGAGATGCGGAGAGAGCCACTACTAATGATCTATAAAATGTATGCGTGGCCCATTTTATAATTTGGATGTGTGTTATTTTCTGATGGCCCAGCTTATAAATTGCACCCCCTTCTGCTTAAGAGGGAATCCCAGCGATTGTGCTATGGGGTACCGCAATTTGTTGCTAATTACGTGTGATATCAAAAAGCCAGGTCCGAATTTCGCATGCAGACTGTACAAACGTTCCTAAATATTTGCACGCACTAGTTACGGTAGAAGCCGAGGATGAAGAAGTGTGCGTGGTAGCTGCTGCAGGAACGACCAGTAAACGGCCGTTCGCTTGGAACTGTCTGTTTGCCTCTTCTTCTCGCGACACACTGGTGGCGACGCCGGTTGCGCATCCACCCTATGCCTACTCGTCCTGAAACAGAAGCTACCGACGTCAGTACCTCGGGAACGGCAGACATCCAGCGAAGCAGCCGTCGCCTCCAAGGTCTTCTGCCGCAATACAGCATGCATTGCCAACGCGCCTCGCACGGCTAACCCGTTCCACGGCGACACCTTTGAGGAAGACGTTGAAGACTGGTTTGACCATTTCGACCGGGTCGCTGCCTTTAACGACTGGGACGATCGCCCTAAGTTGAAGAACGTCTACTTTTCCCGTTTAGACGCGGCAAGAGTACGGTACGACAACCACGAAGTGTCATTTACCAGCTAGCAGTAGTTTTACTGACTCCCTCGCGACGCCTTCAGCACCCCCGAAAGGAAAGAAAAAGCCGAACAGGCACTATCTTCGAGGTTCCATATGCCGAACGAAACCTTTGCCATGTTCGTCGAAGACATGACGCGATTGTTCCGACAGGCCGACCCACTAATTCCAGACGACAAGAAGGTGCCTCTGTTAATATGAGGCGTAAAAGAACAGTTTTTCGCGGGCCTCGTGCGCAATCCTCCTACAACAGTGTCTCAGTTCGTTCGTGAGGCAACATTCATGGAACGTATACTTCGGCAGCGGCTCTCGCAGTATGAACGCCAGACCACCATGACTGCTGCAAGCTCTCTTGTACCTGCGAATGATGACAGGCAGTTCCTTACCGAAGTAATACAGCAGATTGTTCGAGATCTGCAGAAGTCTTATGCATTGGCTCCGGCACCTCAGAGTGCCGCGGCTCTTACGGACGTCATTCGCGAGAAAATCTGCAAAGTGGTTCACCCCTCGCCACCAACAAGTACTAAACCCCCGACGTTCTTGTACGCGGATGCTCTTCGGGTTGGCGCGCCGTCGACGGGCCGTTTCTCGCAGCCACCGGCTGGGATTCGTTGACGATTCCCAAATTCAATCCACCGCACGAATCTGCAAGCAGCCTTTCATGCTAGTTCGCGCAAGTCTACAGTATGGCATGCTCCGGACAACAGTCTGTTGTGCTACCACTGTGGGGAGGCTGGTCGCTTGTATCGCGACTGTCAGTACCGACGGACTGGTCTGCGGGGATACCACCTGGACGGCCGTTGCCCGCGGTATGGCGAACGCAGGCATGAAATCGAGGAATACTTGGAAAGTCCCCGGCATTTTCCTGCCCCGCCGCGAAGACAGTCACGGTCGCCATCACCTCGTCAGTACGCGTCACGAAACCGCGTTCGACCCACCTTTGATTCCGCTAGAGTCAACTGTGGAAGCCCGCGCCAGGGAAACTGAAAACGCCGACCTGCGAGGGTGAGGCCGCTGTCATGCGAGCCGTCAAATATCCTCCGCCGACGCCACCCTCTCGCGACGTACCGCTGACGCCTTCATTCGAACCTACCAAAAGAACTTCCGCTGCTATTACTGTTTCCGTCGACTGTTATCCGGTAACTGCACTTCTCGATATGAGAGCTGATTACTTGGTTGAGTGTTCTGACAGCGTGGGACAGCCCACATCTGATTACGGCTGGAGGAAACTTCGTGTCACCCATTGGACAATGCACCGCCAGACTTGCAATTTGTACTTCGACTTTCGTAGTGTCTTTCCTTGTGCTGCCCAAGTGTTCTCACCTGGTTATACTGGGCATGGATTTTCTCCAGGAATATGGGGCGATCATTAACCTGCGTGGCTTGTTCTTGACTTTTTGTAACTATGTTTCTGCGGATTCGAGTGTGGACGATGAACACCACCGTGCGGCTTCACGCATGATCGATGACTACGTGACGATATACCGTCTCAAAATAGCATCTTCGTCCTCGTTGAATGCCCACAAGACCTACTAGGAATAGGTATCGCCGAAGTTAACTTCACCATATTGCTGGATCGAGAAGTCGGCGTAGCACGAGGTCTCGTAGAGCTCCAAAATAGGCAAACCTCGATCCTAGTTACCAAATTCAGTGGCGTATACAAGCACTTGAGGCATACCACCATGGCATACAATCTTGATTCCGGAACCAAACGATGTGGACTTGATCAGTCCCATCAACGTCAACCCACAGCTAGACCAACCCGAAAAGGAGAAGCTCCTCACTCTGCTCTCGTCATTTAGCGACTGCTTCGCCACCACCTCGAAGGTCAAGCAGACTCCTTTAACCAAACACAGATTCATCACTAAACCAACCGTCCAACCTGTTCGCCATCACGCTTATCGCGTGTCGCAGAGAGAACGGGATGCTATTCGTCATCAAGTTAAACAAATGCTAGACGATGATGTCATTCAACTATCGACAAGTCCTTGGGCTTCACGTGTTGAATTAGTTAAGAAGAAAGACGGTTCACTACGATTCTGTGTCGATTATCGCAAACTGAACAAGATCACGAAAAAAAGACATTTACCCCCTTCCTTGGATTGACGACTCTTTGGATCGCCTACGACATACCCGTTACTTTTCTTCAGTGGATCTGCGTAATAGGTACCGACAGATTGAAGTTTGCGAACGGGACCAGGAAAAAAACAGCGTTTTTAACAGCCGATGTTCTCTATCAATTCACGGTCCTCCCTTTTGGATTGTGTTCCGCTCTGGCCATATTTCAGAGCAGGATGGACCCAGTTTTATGCGACCTCAAGTGGCACTCATGTTTAGTTTACTTGGACAATGTAGTTGTTTTTACACCACGCTTGAGCAACACATCTAGCGCTTGAGGTGGTACTTCAATCCGTCCGCACCGCCGGCCTGTCTCTGAAGCCGTAAAATGTCACTTTGGCTACGAGGAGTTTAAATTTCTATAGTCATATTGTCAGCAGCACTGGTGTGCGCCCTGACCCTTACAAAGCCATGGCAGTTACTCTGTTCCCGATACCGAAGACAAAGCACGAAGTCCGCCGATCTTTAGGGCTTTGTGCGTATTACCGCCGTTTTGTGCTCAGTTATTGTGAGATTGCTGAACTTTTGCAACGACTCATGAATAACGACGTCATCCTCGTTTGGGGCGCGGCACAATCCGACGTCTTCCACGACCTTCAGTGACGCCTACAGACACCACCGATCCTTGGTCACTTCGACACCAAGGTCGACACAGAAGTCTATACTGATGCTAGTAACGTTGGTCTCGAAGCGACACTCGTACCGTTTTAAGCTAGTATTGGACGCGTTATTGTGCATGCTAGCCGAACGTTGTCTGCTGCTGAAAACAAACTACTCAGCAACTGAAAAGTAATATCTGGCAGTCGTATGCGCTCTCGAAAAGTTGCGGCCATACTTATACGGACGCCCCTTCCGCGTCGTCAGCGACCACAACTCTCTCTGCTGGCTTGCGAATCGCAAGGATCCTTCAGGCCGTCTCGCAAGATGGAGCCTTCGGTTGCAGGAATTTGATGTGACAATCGGCCATAAGTCTGGCCACAAACACACGGATGCCGACTGTCTTTCCCGAGCCCCCGTCGAATTCGCGCCCCTAGGTAATGACGACGACTTCCGGTTTCTTTGTATTCATCCGTCGTTAAACCTAGCTCAACAGCAACGCCAAGATTACGAGTTCTAGAAGTTTGATTGAATACCTTGAAGGACGCCGCCCACAACCCCCGCGGCAGTTCACGCGTCACGCGTCCTCTTTCTGCCTACGCAGCGACGTCCTATGCCAGCAGAACTTTCACCCTACGGCAACCGTTTTCCTGCTTGTTGTTCCTGCTCCTCTCCGCAACGACGTCCTACGTGCATGCCACAGCGAACCGTACGTCCGGGCATCTTGGTCTTACGCGTACTCTGGCAAGGATCAAGCAGAATTACTACTGGCGAAAACTCACAAAAACCATGAAGCAGTACGTCAGAATTTGTCGCGATTGCCAGCGTCGCAAAGTTCCAACACAGAAACCAAACGGTCTGCTTCAACCTGTACGACCTCCTTGTGCACCTTTTGAACAAGTCGGGATGGATTTACTCGGCCCATTTCCCAAGTCTTTGGTTGATAACCACGGGATCGTTGTCGCCACTAATTACCTCACTCGATACTGCGAAACACAAGCCGTTACAGCGAGCTACTGCTTCAGATATAGCCAACATCTTTGTCAAAAATATCGTCCTTCGACATGGTGCTCCCGCAGTCGTCGTCATCGCAGACCGTGGTACGTCTTTTACCGTCCAGTTCGTCCACGATGTTCTGCAGCTAAGTGGAATAATGCACCGTACGGCGACTGCGTATCACCCGCAGACTAACGGGTTAACTGAGCGTCTCAACAAAACTATTGCGGATATGCTTTCTATGTAGGTCGCCACGGATAATAAAAATTGGGGCGAACGGCTCCCGTATGTGAGATTCGCGTATAACACTGCGCTTCAAGAAACCACCGGGTTTCCTCCTTTTCGCCTGGTCTGCGGACGCGAAATCACCACTATGCGCGACGGGATGCTGCTACCAACTTCGTCTCAACCACACCAGATAAAGACGCCTTTGTTCAGCGTGCCGAAGCAGCGTGGCACCTTGCACGGCAGCGAATTCAATCCAGATAAAGTCAAGATGCTCGTCGATACAGCATACGCCATGAAGACGGCACATACAACCCGGGAGGTCTCGTATGGGTTTTGACCCCTATACGTGAACGAGGCCGCTCAGAAAAATTATTGCGTCGATACTTTGGACCCTGCATAGTTTTGCATCGTCTAAGTCTTGTCAACTACAAAGTTATTTCAGCCGAAACTTCGCACCACTCCCAAAGACCACATTCTTCTGACATTGTTCCCGTTACCAGGATGAAGTCCTACCACTCGCGCTCACTCCCATCTACAAACTTTGAGGTGCGGCCCCTGTCGTCACGTCCGTTGTCTTTCTCATTTCTTTTATTTTCTGCTTGTGGCATTTCACATCTCCCCAACTCTTTTCTTTTTGGGGGGCAGGGGCTAACTTTCGTCTACTCGCATGGAGAAATAGTCTCTCTTCTGTTGTTCTTTTTTGGAGGGAGGGGTAATGGCACGCGCTAGTTATGCTAGAAGCCGAGGATGAAGAGGTGTGCATGGTAGCTGCTGCAGCAACGATCAGTAAACGGCCGTTCGCTTGGAACTGACTGCTTGCCTTTTCCTCTCGCGACAATATGTACAAAACCGCTATTTGGAGATTGGAAAACATCTTCAATTCGCAGCCCGCATTATTCTTCGCAGTAGACTAGCCCCGGTTTCATACACCACAGGTGGTCTTTGTACAAATATTGATTAAACTATTAATGTACTTATTCGCGACGTGCTACCTGTTTTTGATCTGCAAGAGAGTCTACAAATAATCTCTGATGACATCTACCCAAATAATTGAAAACTTCTGTCTCATAATATATTAAATATAACACTACAAGACCATATTTTCTTCATTTCATTTCATTTCATTTTACTTCCATAAAGACCCCGTAGTAGGGGTATTACATAAGGGGTGGCAGTGCAACATATACAAAGAAGTGTTATAATGCATTTAATTCTGTAGATAAAAAGTTGTTACATCTTGAAGAAATTGTGAAGAGCAGGTGATGGCAGCGATTTGATGAGGAAGGCCATTACAGTCTTCATATGCTCGGTTGAAAAATGAGGCTGAAAATGTATTTGTGCGTACATGTGGTTGTGCTACCTGCTGGGGATGGCCAATGCGTCGTCACCGGCGCGTTGGAAGAACAATGTACGGTGATCGATTGAGCATCGAAGAGTAGAACCTGTGGAAGAGGGATAGGGTGGCAATGCGGCGACGAAGGGGTTGAAGCAATAAGGAAGATTCTTTTTTTAAAGATGATATGCTGACTTTGTAAGAGTATGTGGAATGAATATACCTGGTGGCGCAATTTTGAACTGCCTCGAGGGCATTGGCGAGATATGCTTGATGCGGATTCCAGTTGGCAGATGCATAGTCGAGTTTCGTTCTTACCAATTATCTATAGGGTAACAGTTTTACATGCAATGGAGCGAGGTGAAGCCGACGTCTTAGAAATCCCAATGTTTTGTTAGCCGATGAAATAACATTAGTAACATGCGAATTCCAGGTTAGATCATTAGTCAAGGTGATACCTAGGTATTTGTAGGATTCCAGTGATTCCACGGTGACGTCACCAACCCGATAAGAAAAATGAAGAGGGTGATGACGACGGGTAAATGAGACAAGTTTGCATTTATTAGAGTTGAGTGTCATCAGCCAAACATCACACCATTCTTCTACCATGTTAAGGTCGGATTGAAGAGTTATTTAGTCAGTGATGGTATTGACTGCGCGGTAAATAACGCAGTCATCGGCAAACATACGGATATGGCAGGACACATGCAAGGGTAAGTAGTTAATGTATATTAAGAAAAGAAGGGGGCCAAGGACGGACGCCTGTGGTACGCCTGATGTGACGAGTGTAATGTTGGGAGCGTGGTTATTAAATGAGACATACTGTGAGTGGTTAGTTAAAAATTGCTCAAGCCATTTTAGGATATCAGGATGCAAATGCAAATGATAAAGTTTTAGTAATATGCGTTGATGAGCTATTTTGACAAACGCTTTCGCGTAATCCAAAAATATGGCGTCTGTTTGTATGTTACGGTCAAGATTCGCATGAACGTCATGAAGAAATAGTGCAAGCTGGGTCTCGCAAGAACGGCCCCTGCCGAACGCGTGCTGTGAAGGATGAAAGAAGTTGTTAGCGTCTAGAAAGTTCATAATATGAGAATAGGGGCCCTATAACGTAAAACTATTCCAAAATGTTTCTATTCCAATCTCCTGACGTCAAAATTGCGTAGCCACCGACGCAAGCACCGGGTGGTCACCCACAGGGTTGTCTGTACAGACCAATCAAACACTCTCCTCGTCCATAGGAGGTCACTTTTGTTTGCTTGAAAAACGAATAACATTGCCTACACTGAGCGGCTTGTCGTGTCTAATTGGCTGACAAGAAGCGAGGAGAACGCTCAAGTGGAGAGGGATCCGCTGGGGAAGAGCCAGTGCACTGAAAATCGATAACCAGATGAAGAGGGTGGTGCCGGCGTCTGCGATTGGTCGGCTTTCCCTTACTTAGCTTGTGGTGGCTGGTCGAAAATCGCGGCAGCATGCAACGGAACCTTAAGAATGACGGTAAAACTGACCCTCAGCAAAAAAGAGTTGGCAGAATGAGGTGGTAAACGTGCCAAAAGTGCTCGAAAACGTTACACGGCCACGCAAGAAGCTTTATTATACGCAAATACACCCATGCTCTCCGGCGGGTGCGAGTAGCCAGCGTCTCAGCGATCGGCGGCAGCCATCTTTTATTCCTTTCGGAACGGGGCAGCCTGCGGCTATTCCGAAGAAAATTCAGTGTTTTTCGGCATTGTGATGCATCTTTATCGCGTGCACATCACTTTGACGCGGTGAGCTTGTGCAGTTTTGTGATGTCGCGTGACAGGCAGGTGAAGTGGGTGCAGTCCGAAAACTTTTTACCAGTAGCCGAGGGCTAATGGCGAAAAGGGGTCGAATCACAAATAATTGGTTTTATTTTTTCTGTCAAATCATGCATAATCAGTGTGTACACATCATATGAGATGAGGAGCTATCGCGGTTTTCGTGACGTCGCGTGACAGACAGGTGAAGTGGGGGTGGTCGAAAAAGTTTTTGACCAATCGTAGAGGGCTGATAGCAGAATAGCAATAAAAAAGTTTGGAATTGTTTTACGTTATAGCGCCCTAGATTACATGCTCCATGATCTTGCAGGGAACACTTGTCAAGAATATGGGGCGGTAATTTAGGGGATAATTTTTCTTGCCCGATTTGCAGACTGGAGTAACCTTCCCCATCTTCCACTCGTCTGGCATGGTGCCTGTGGAAAGCGTCTGTGAAAATAAGAAATAGAGAAATTCTGCAGAAATGTCTTTCGTGTTTTTAGTAGCTCAGAGTTAATGTCATCGATGCCAGATGATGAAGACAAGTTAATATTTTCTATCACAGATAAGAGCACGCGTACTGTGAATATGATGGATGACATGTTGCATTGTATATTTGTGGTTGGCGGGGGAGGAAGTGTGTCCTTTTCATTAGTGAAGACTGAAGAAAACGCGTTGTTGAACACATTAGCGCAGGTTAAATCTGTCACTGATTCACCCAGCTCGTTAGTAAGATTATTAATACGCGCTTCGTTGGGGTTTATGATCTGTCAGAATATTCTTGGATTAGTAAGTAAAATGTTTGGCAGGTCATAGTGAAAAAAGGCTCGCTTGGCATCGCGAATTCCGATTATGTACGCAGCTTCAGCAGCGTGATATTTCTCCCAGGGAACATTAGCGTGGCGATAAAGCGCTTTTTTAAATTCTTCTTGTCGTTTTAAGGATCTCGTAAACCATGGTTTTTCTCGATTGGATCGAATGATTATCCTGGGAATGAATTGGTTCTTTAGTTCACATAGTTTGTTTTTAAACAACAGCCAGGCATCATAAATCGCATGGTTGTTAAATTCATCTGCAAAGGTAGAAAATAATGCGTTTAATTCAGTATTTATGGCCTCATAGTTACCTTTGCCAAATAAACAAATTGTCTTCTCGTGCATGTCGCGGGGTGGGGGAGCGAAAGTGAAGGCAACTTGAATAACTTTGTGATCACTAATCTCACAAAGGTATGTAAGGAATGTTAAGCTTTCAGGGTGACTGGTTAGTATTAGATCTAAAATATTGGCAGATGTCCCCGACACACGGGTTAGCTCCAGTACTACCTGTGTTAAATTGTGATTTAAACATATTTCTATAAAGTCGCTCGCTTCAGTTTCATTTGTTAGTAAAGCAGTGCCATTGTGCCAGTTAATGTCGGGAAAATTAGTCTCCACTAAGGAGAATAATAGCATTCGGATGGTTTGAAGTAATTTCGTTTAATATTGTCACAGTCGGTAATGTGTGAGGAAGAGGACTATGATGGTGGCCTGAGAGACGATGAGGAAGAGGGTAGTTTTTTTTTTATCGCTGATCTACGCTTGTTGGCCCAGCCATTAAAAACCATCTGTAAATAGACGCGCGCTTCTTCGATCCCGTAGCATCATTGGTGGACGTGCGGGGTAATCACTAGCGCAAGACGGAGCTCCGCAGCGGACGTAACCTGGCCACCATGTCATCCGAAGGAGAGAGTTCAACCACGGCCCCGTCGTGGAGATTAGAAATGTCCGGTTGATGGTGAGGGAGTCGATAACAAACACCTAGCAGTACTGTTTGTGGAGAACATTGACATTTTAACCACAGTGTTTCCAAGTGGCTGTCAATGTTAACTCGTGTGCACGGCAATTGTTCGTTCACAGCAATCAGAACACCTCCACCACGGTGCGTCTCTCCGATCGCATCGATAAACGTCGAAGTTGGGAAGATTGGCCAGGACTTCTGCGTCGCTGATTTCTTTTCTAAGCAACGTTTCTATTGGTATCAGTAAGTTACTGGAGGATGATGGCATAAGATTTGGTACGTGTTCACGCTTCGGCAGAAAGCTGCGTATGTTCGTGAAAATTACTGAAAAAGACAGATTATTACGTAGGATGGGAGGGCGAGTTCTTATATTCGTGGGATAATGCGATTGCTATGCTGTTTCTTTGACGGTCTGTGATGTCTCGTCAAATATGTAGCGTTTAGTACCTGTGTGAAATGTTTTGTAACGCAATGAAAAGCGAGCATATTTTGCTTTCGCAAAAACAACAAGGTGCCAGCGGGCGTTCTGCACAGCCTTAGAAAAATCTTCTCCGACGCTGTCTTCAGTGCTATTGAACTTACGACCATTTGATAAGACAGTCTCTTTTTTCTTAAAGTACGTAAATTTAACAATTATAGGGCGACGGCGCCAAGCGGTATGCCTCCCGAGACGATGTGCTCGTTCCATTTCTTGTTTATCTATTTTAATGTTAAGGTGCTGAGAGCACAGCTTGGTTACGGCTTCTTGAGACTCGGCGAATGTTTCCGAGGGATTAGTATCTGGAACACCATAAAAGATTAGGTTATTTCTACGTGATCGGTTTTCAGCGTCATCCATACGCCGTTCCAAGCAAGTGGCTAGGTCAGTAATTTTAGCAGTTTCTGCTTTTACGGCTTCAATTTCATTTCGCAACGGGATGGTACTTTGGCAAACTTTTTCGACTAATGTCACTCGGGAAGTCAAATCGGACTCCACCTTTTTCGTAGTTGGTTCTTAATGTCTTTCATGTCTGTGATTATTTCTTTTTTTGCCGGCTGATAGTTTTGGCAGCTCTTTTAGTACAAGGTCAGCACTATCGGGATCCGGGTTAGACTCGATGTCTCTTAACAAGAGAAGCAAGGACCGAATGGCACAAACACTCTCAACAGCAATAGCGACACAGCACCAGGGGCTCGGCAGCTGCACCAGGAGATAATTGCTAGACTTCTTTGCAAAAAGAGGATACTTGTTACCAACCTGCGTAGCGAAGAGCAACGGGTTAGCTGTCTGCATTGTGGTACAGCAGGCGAGCCCACAGAGCGGTGTCGACAATCGCGGCTGCTTTATACTTGGCGGGAGCCCAAGTGTCAGTGCCGATGGGGCCTTCCAAAGGGAATCCAGCATCCAGATGTCGCGTGGTGGCGTTGACACAGATGAGGTTGCGCAGTCGATTCCATAGGCGTAGGCGCCAGATGACATACAAAGTGACGACGTGCTGGTTTCATTGATGAGGGGAAGCAGCGCACATTCCACTGGCGTCTTGAAACCGGAGTTATCCGTGATGACAGCTGCTCGTTGGTGACGATAGCTAGGAGCACTTGGGTAGCGAGGAGCAACGGATTAGCTGTCTGCATTGTGCTACAGCAGCCGAGCCCACGAGGTTGAATACGGTCGTTGTAACAGACGTCTCACACTCTGCAGAAAAATCTGAAATCGGTATTTTCGCTCCTGGTCTACACTGCTCAATCTCAATGAGGATTCCAGACTACGTATGCATATTTCTGGCTGAATTTCTGTACTCGCTGACAACTTTCTGTGGCAATGAAGGGAAAGCTACGGAGGCAAAGTGCGCACAACTGAGAGAGCTTCTGAAAAGAGTCCCGTGTTTTCACCCATGCCAGTTTAAGCTGGGGAAAAGAAAACATAAGCATCTTATTAGCGACAGCTAATTAAGATAGAAGACACCACTGAATGTAAACGTTTGCTTATTTTGCGGGTTTTCCCTTCCGCGTGTGGACATACGCGAAACCCTCGCAGGTGAAGCTGCGTCGATTCAGCGTATGTTCCGAGCAACTAAAAGCGCTTTTAAACGCTGGCGAACTACTTGGAGCAGCCGCGCACCCGGACTTACACTTGGAGCAGCTGCGCACCCGTAGCTATTCCTTATTGCCAAAGAAAGTCGTCTGCGAGTATAGCTGTTAAATAAGCCTTGCGTAAACTTAATTCATCAATATCGACGGTAGTCATAATGATGGATTCTTTATGTTTAGATAATCGCTAGAGACAAATAGAGGAACTAACGTTTTACATACATTTCATTTTCTAGTGCCTGCCTATGTAAATTTAAATAAATTACTTTGGGCGCCTGGTAATGGGAGATTCTATATAAACGAAATAGATTAGTCTTGCGACAGCGGCCCTCAATGGCCATGTACTATCACTACTTCCTACATTAGCTTATCTAACTACAGCTAGATTCAGGAGTCTTTTTGAACCCAGCTATAGCAACTTTTTCAGAATGTCGACAGCTCCTGTTCTCTTGGCACAAGAACTTATTTCACACAAGAAAAACTGAATTTTTACCCGATTACGCTATCGAACACCAATATTAAACTTCATCGTCACAAGGCTGCTCTGGCACCCTCCCCTATGTGACCAATCTGTGGAGAAGACGAGGCCACAGATGATTTTTTTTTCTTAATTTGTCAGCGTTTTTCTTATTAAGGAAGAATATTATAAAACTAACATGCAGCAACTTGGTTTAAATTTTTCCATTAAACTTATTCTTTCTCTAGGAGCTTTGCGTCTTGGAAACTACCATATGTATGTTTGCTCAGCCGTGGAAGATTTAAGAGTTCTTTCAAGGCAATGCTCCTAAATTCATCAAACATTCTTTTTATCCATTTCCACGTGGAAGGTTTACGAATTTTTATAATAACAGCGTTGTACTAATACCATCCAAATCTTCGCCAATCTCCCGCACTAGGTACGCGACATCGTAAAAGGATATCGTATCCTGTCCTACCCTTTGGAGCGATTCGGTGTCGCCACGGCAACCCATCTCCCCTTTTCATCAATTCATCCTTAAATAAACGCACCTCATTAGAACAAAATGAAAGATGGTCCTGAGAAAAGGTTACGTCTGAGATGCTCATTGGGATGGTAAATTTATGAAAAAGACACAGTCGCGCCACCTTTCGCCTAGTTCATGGCTATGGGAGACCTAGGTTTACCTTCATGTGTCACAAACTGGAGGTACGAAGACAATTCCTTAGAAGAAACCGTAAGCTATTATTTTATACTTAATCTAACCTGTTAACAAGATATTCGAGGATTGCAATACATACACTGGACCCATATTCAAATTTGCGCCACTTAAACGTTTCTTATAGCAGCAGTTTTAGTGGTCACGGTTCCCTAGAGAAGTTCCCTTTCATGTAACCCAGAATTTTCTTAGTATTCTTTAAGATATAATTGATATAAGTATCCCAGGACAAGTCAGAAGTCAAGTGGATACCTAAGTACGAGTTAACCCGTCTTAATGATTATCCATCAATATTCTCACGAGCTCTCGAAATAAAGGGCTGAAGGAGCACGAATGACAAACAGGGATGGAGGGTGGAGAAAGAGAACGACGGCGTTCGGCGGGCTACCTTTGTATCGCTCCGGGAAAATGCCAACCCTTTCCGTTGACCTGCCCTGCATCTTTAAGTAAACGATTCGAGCATAAATTTGGTGGAGCTGAGCTGGGTAACTCGCACTACCAAAAACCGAGCCAACAGTACAAGACTTCGTTGGAAGCCGCCACATTGCCGGACATTTGCCCTCGGCTACCATCATGCCTCGAGACGAAGATGCTGCCAGCACTGCATCGGCAGGACCAGCCCTGAATAGGCACTACAGAGAGCCACGTACGCTCCCTGCGAAGGCAGGGAAAGATGTAGACGTGTGGGCCACCCATTATTAGCCGGTAAACTAGTACAGTCACTGGGACGCTGCTTCCAAACTGAGCAACGTTGTTTTCTTTTTGACTCACACGGCGATGGTTTGGTATGAGAACCATGCGGACTCACTATCTACCTGGGACTGTTTCGTTGAGGAGATCGAGAAGCGTTTTGGCTAGTCGCATGCTAAGAACAAACGAGCGGAATTATCATTAGTACAGAGGGCTCAGGTCCTCGGAGGGACATGCACCACATTCATCGAGCAAGTTCTGAAACTGTGCAAGACCGTAAACCGTCGAATGTCAGGAGAATATGAGGTCGGACACCTTTTAAAGGGAATCGTGGAAGAAGTATGTAAGTTTCTCATTTGAATATACATGTTGGAAACCGTATCAGACATGATACGGCACTGCCGTGCCTTCTAAACAGTGAACACTCGTCGAATTACACCGAAATTTGGACGGCTAGCTAACGTGACGACTGTGGCCAGTGTGGACACGAGTTCTCCGCAGACCTATCGGCCAGCATTCGTCAGATTGCCCGTGAGGAGCTCCTTCGACACGAGGAACTAGCAGGTTGCGTGGCGCCATATTACAGCTCCTGAGCTTTCCTAGACGCTGTTTGTGCAACCCCCTCGACTCCTTGGCAGCACTCAATAAACACTGCGGATTTCGGCAGCTATAGAGACGGCCCGCATTGTGACCGGAGCGAACCATCTTATAACAATTCTTTCGACAGAAGCCTTGATCCGTGCCCAAGCTACGTTCGTTTTCGATGACCAGCTCCTGCCTGTGATTCGCAAGGCGAGAATATTCGATACTCTCCACGCGCGACTGCTGCAGAACATTGTCATCAGCATTCCGAAGTTCGTCGTATGCCAGTGTGCTACAGCTGTGGCAAACCAGGTCACATAGCCAGATACGGTAACCAACGCCGACCATGGGGCTATGGGTAATCGATGCCGTCTATGTGGTACAGTGGTCGCAGCTTGGGCAAAGAGCGGCCAGGGAACTCCGCTCTAGGAGGCCAATTTGGAGAAGACAGGCCACGTAATTCCACCCTAGGAAGCTACTTGGGAGAAGAAAGAACCAGTGCCGTTCGCCTACTTCTGATCGCACTCTCTCTACACCACTAGTATTCCGAGCGTACCAATCACCATCTCTCCGGCGGCGCATCACGTCATTATCGCTGCAAACCTCCCAACCTTTGCTGCCTACTTATATGCCTCAAACAATTTTTATGCTGAAGCATAGAGTTAGTGTACTCATTGACGGTGTCTCCACCACGGGTTTAGTCGACACTGGCGCAACTGTGCCCGTCATGAGTCTGCTGTTTAACAGCTTTCTGGGACGCAATGTTGTTTCGCTGGGACCAGAGCACTAGTTTTCATGGAGTGAGTGGTGATTCGTTATACCCGGTTGGCGTTTGCAATGTGGATGTGTCCTTGAGCGGCCGAGTTTTTAACACTGAGTTTACTGCTCTTCCTCGTACCACTCACGATCTCCTTTTAGGTATCGACTTTTTGAAATCGTGTGGTGCCAATTTTGACTGCCGAACTGGCGCATTCAGTGCGCGCGGGAGTGTTACAACCGTGATCTTTGAACACTCGCCCGGCCAAGAAAGTGTTTTTTGTGTTTCCGAGGAAGCAGTTGTGCTAGCCTTATCTGCGATCCGTGTTTCTGTTATTTGCTCAACTTGCAAGCCGTTTGATGCTGCAGTGGATGCTGTACATGTGAACTGCCCACAGAAAGGTGTGTTGGTTCGCATTGCATGCTATGGGTGCTGAATGAATGCACGGAGCTGTGGGGGATAAATTGTTCTACTGAAGCCACGGTACTGCATCAAGGCCTAAATCTTGCCACATTTCAAGACTCACCAATACCCATATCAGTACTTACAGAACTTGCGGACACAGGAGAAGTCGGTAACATGCGCTCTTTGGACTCAAAGATCATTTGCACGGTGGTCGCTAAATCACTCAGTGACAGTGAGCGTGAGGTGTTGGTAGCCCTCCTTACAAAACCCTCCTCAGTATTCGACTTCGCACAGAATTACAGCGCGCCATCGATCCCTGCGTCAGGAACTCCTCACCGCATCAACACAAGGTCTGGCCAACCGATTCCACGAAAGGCCTGTCGTGTATTGCTCGCAGAACGCAAAATATTCAGCGCTAAAGTCGAAGAAAAGCTAAGCAAAGCACTCATCCCAGAATCATCTAGCCCTTGGGCAGCACCAGTGATATTGGTGAAAACGAAAGACGGTACATGGCGATTCTGCGTTGATTACTGACGCCTAAACTCCATTACTAAAAAAGACGTGTACCCGCTTCCCCGAATTGACGACGCGATCGATTGCCTTTTGGCGACCTCTTACTTACACTATACTGCGCAGCTTGAAATGGGAAGTTTGCATGTGCTACTTGGGCAACGTTGTGATCTTCCGGCGAACATTTAGTCAGTATAACAAGCGTCTGTAGTTGGTGCGGAACTGCTTGGAGGAAGCTGGCGTTGCTCTTAATTAGAAGTGCCATTTTGCAGAATGACCAGCTTTTATGCTGGCACATCAGGTCGATAAAGACGGCATACGACCAGATCCGCAAAAGACTGCCGCTGTAGAGGCACTTAAGGAACATCATGGCGTCAAGCAGCTACGCAGCTTTTTAGGATTATGCCCCTACTTTCGCCGATTCATTCCTAGATTTGCCAACGTGGCCCATCGTTTTACGCGCCTTCTCCAGAAAGGTGTTCCGTTTGAGTGGACCACAAAGTGTGACTCTTGGTTTTGTAAATGAAAGTTACTCTTGACGTCGCAGCCTATTCTTCGCCACTTCGATCCCTCAGCACCAACAGGGGGCCACACCGAAGCGAGTGGCGTTGGCATCGGCGCTGTGCTTGGTCAGCACGTAGGCGGTAGTGAGCACGTCATCTTGTACGCTAGCCGCTCCTTAAGTCGCTCCGAGCGCAATTATACAGTGACCAAACAAGAGCACATGGCGGTCATCTTCGCGGTGCGACAGTTCCGTTCTTACCTCTAGGAGCGCTCCTTCACGGCAGTCACGGATAATCGTTCACTGTGCTGGCTTCGAGACCCTTCTGGTTGACGCGCTTTGGGCTCTACGTCTAAAAGAGTAAGCTTTTGTTGTTTCGTACAAGAGCGGTGTACGACACGCTGGGGCTGACTGCCGCTCTCGGACGCCTCTTCCAACGACTGAATGCGAAGCTGACAACTTCGATCAATGCATCGCCTTTGTATCTGCGGAATTTCCTGGTACGTGTGCCTTCATATCCGAACAGCAGAAGGACGACAGTTTGCAACCACTCTTCGCAACCGCACACGAGCCCTAAGGAAATAGGTGCTTTCACCTATGTGACGGCGTCCTGTATAGTAGTTACCTTTTAGTTGTTCCGAAGAGCCTCCGTAGTCAAGCACTATACGCCATGCACGACGATCTAGCATCTGGTCATCTCAGCTCGACAAGAACGCTTCACCGTGCTCAAGAGCACTTGTACTGGCCCAAGATTTGCCACGATACCGAGCAGTACGTCGCCCGCTGCGCCGAATGCCAGCGTTACAATTGACCTCCAAACACACCGCATGATTGACTTTAGCCAGTTCCGCCTTCCAACGCCCCTTTGGAACAAGTTGGTATTGCTCTCCTGGGCCCCTTCCCGCGATCCTCCAACGGCAATTGTTGGATTATTGTGTGTGTAGACCACCTGACCCGTCATTGTGAGACGGCAGCACTGCCATCGATAACATCAGCAGAAGTCTCCCTTTTCCTACTCCATCATTCTCCGACGTGGGCCTCCTTGCACTATAATCAGCTTTCGTGGGAGACAATTTACCGCCGACGTGCTTGAAGAGATCCTTTGTCTATGTTAAGCTAGCTTCCGGCATTCGACGAAATACCATTCACAAACTAATGGTCTGGTGGAACATGCAAACAGAACACTTGCCTACCTGCTATTAATGTATGTCGATTCCGCACCTAAGAACTAGGACAGTTCTAGGAACTAGGAACTAGGACGTCTTGCCTAGGACAGTGTCTTGCTTTTTGTCATCTATGCATTAAACACCGCATGACACGAGACCACCGGTTTTTCACCGTTCTTTCTTATTTATGCTCGTCTGCTTCGCTACACGCTCAACACCATGTTTCCTAGCTTCTCTCATGCCAATGACTATTACCAAGATCCTCTGTCAAGCAGAAGAAGCGCTACACCTTCCTCGGTTAGGCACCCTGGCTTCGCAGGACCTATAAAAGATCCGCTACGACGGCCGTCGCCTAGATGTATATTTCGATCCTGGTGACCTTGTCTGGCTCTGGCCACCATTGCGGAAGAGTCGCTTCTGCTAGAAGTTCTTGGCCCAATATGTTGGACCTTACGTTATACTCGAATGCCTCAGCGAGGTCAACTATCACATTGCACGCCTCAAAAAGAGTGTACGGCAATCGGCAAAAACCGAAGTCACGCACGTTGCCCGCCTGAAGCCTTACAATCGAAGAGCGACTCACTGACTTGCTCGGCGGGCTTAATCTGGCAACAGGGATATGTCACGAGCTCTCGTAAGAAAGGGCAGAAGGAGCACGAATTACAAAGAATGGAGGGTGGAGAAAGAGGACGACGACGTTCGGCAGGCTAAGCTGGGCCGTCCCCGGAACAACGCCAACCGTTTCCCTTGACCTGCCTTGCATTTAGGTAAATGGTTCGCGCGTAACAATATTATAAGACGTGGTGTTATGAGAAACCTGATTAGGAGACACGATTAGAAGTTTTCATTTCAAGCGGGCGCCTAGAGCTGCGATCTAAGAAAAATGATCGACGTTTACGATACTCCATAACGCGAAATTTGAGCGCAGCTCGATAGGTGTTTGCATTTCGCGGTATATTGAGTGACGCGAACAATCTGTCTGGTGCGGCCCGTTGCAAACGAACGAAGTCTGACGCGACTGATTCCCTAATATGGAGATCCCGACACTCAGCGCATGGTGGAGGCGTGGATACGATTAGCAGCAGCAGCCGTAGGCAGACCACCCAGACGACGCGCGCTGCTATGGCGATCGTCGTCGCACTGCGCTATTCTTCTTACACTATCGCCATACCCACCGCTTTCCGCCTCGTGGTCCCCTTGCACCCTCCTCCCGGCTTTCCCCCTCGCGTATTTATTCACCCAAGTTGCCCACCGCTCGCTCTTTCGTCCTTTGCTTGTTCGCTCTGTTATGTCGTGGACAACGCTGACGCCGATGCTCGCCGCTGGATCGGGCGCCTAAGAGCGGCGCTCTGAAACGCTTGAGTCGCACAATGTGGACCGCTAGAGATCGCTAGCAGCGCCGCTGTGATTGGGCAATGCCGTTTACAACGCCCTCGTGGTCCAGTGCCCCACTATGTTGGATAATCTTGTAGGGTCCAAAATAGCGTCGTTAAAGTTCCTCACTAAATCCTCGCGAACGAATCGGGGTCCAAACACTATGAGCGGGCTGGTATTCCATGTACTTTCGTTAAATACTGCAGTGTCGGCTTTCCGTCCGTTGCTGGTTTTTGATGTGCAGGCGGGCGAGTAGCTGTGCTTCTTTGGTGCGCTGTAGATAGGCGGCGACGTCGATGTAATCTTCGCTGGTGACCTGGGGCAGCATGACGTTCAGAGTCGCCGTCAGGTTGCCTCCGTAAACCAATGTGAACAGCGAAATCTGCGTAGTTTATTTCACTGCCGTCATGTAACCGAAGGTTACGTACGGAAGAAAAGCATCCCAAGTCTTCTGCTCCACGCCTTTGCTCAGGCATTCCGTAAAACCAGTCACCTGTGGATGATAGGCGGTTATCCTCCGGGGACTTCTCTGGGTATACTGCAGGACGGCTTCACTAAGCTTAGCTGTAAACGCCATTCCTCTGCCGGCAATGAGGACTTCTTGCGGACAATATTGCAGCAGGATGTTTTCCACAACCAATTTGGCTACTTTCGCTGCACTACCTTTTGGCATGGCTTTTCTTTCGGCTTATCAGGTAAGGCAGTCGGTAGCCATGACGATACACTTGTTTCCGCTTGTTGACGTCAGAAACAGCCCCACGAGGCCATCCCGATCAACTGAAGCAGTTAGCAAGGAGGCTCGATCGGCTGTAGCAACGTCACCGGCCTCATTGGTGGTGTCTTCTGTCGCCGACAATCCTGCACATCTTGACGTAATGCTTTCCACAGTTTTTCTCGCTTTACACAAACATGTTGTTCAATGTGGTAACGCTCGGCGAAGCCTAATCGCATTAAAATTAGCGCTAACCGTGAGATGCGTTCTGTCGGTATTTTTTTCTATGTGAATAAGTTTCAGTCTGGGATAATAGCAGTGATCCGGGTGCAAACCTTACAGCCACTTCAAGTTAGGAGGCTTTCACTATTTAGGAAAACGATGTAATAACTTTTGATACTGTGAAATCACCCTAAAAAGCGAGTAAGCTGTCTCCTGTAGCGCTAGCGCTTACATAGCTCTATAACGGACGACTTGTGTTGGCTACGGAACAACAACTACGTGAAATTTTCAGGCACTTGGATAAAAAGGGCCATCGCCTGCGTCAACGCCAAGTGCAAAGCGCCACAATTAGGCAAATGGTCGATTTATTTTCGTTGCTAGCTGCATCATATTCCGTAGGCGGCGCTATTAGGGCACCTCTTACGATGAAAACGGCTGGTTGTGCCCGGTTCGTGCGTGCTGTTGAAAAAAAATAAAGCTGTCTGTGATGGAAACAAAATTGCTGTTTCCGTTAGGCCCAGGCTCATTTTAATAACAACACGGCATACGGAAGCTTTTTACGTGCAACACAGACTTTATACACACACGCTAACACAATACAGACGATTTACATACACGCGGACTAGAATTCGGAAGTCGTTTGCCCTTCTATGAAAGGATGTGCCTAGCACCCATGCATCACGACTCGCCGGTGTGCGTCATCGTTGCGGTGACCATGACTGTTGTCGTTGCGTAATGCGTCACTCCGTCGTCTGACACTTGAAGACAGCTCGTGTGTTGCTTGCGACGGTCACGTCTTACGCCATGTATGGTTGTGATGTTTCTGTCTACTAGCGTGGCTACCTTCCACATGTCGTCTTGACTTGTGTGGTATTCTTCGTAGCCATGTAGTGTTGGTCGGGTACCGGACTCTTGTAGGGCTATGACCCCAGGTGGCTTTGAGGAATGAGCGATAAATTGTGTCAGCAGCCCTTTCTTCCTCCGGTACCCGCGGCAGTTCCATTGCCAAATTTCTAAGTTTTCTTTGACTTGCCTGTATGGTCTAGGGATTGTTGGACGTTGTGGTCGGTGATGTTACGATTTGGTTCGGTGCTGCTACAGGTGTGGCCTTGTAAAGGTTCTGTCGTAGCGTCTTACGTAGTTTTATGGAGTGAAGCTGGTTCTTAAGCTTGCTGTCTACAGTGGCTTCCATGTGTTTGATTACTGCATCTGTGCGTTGTATTGCAGTCTGTGGGATTTGTTCCAATTGGGCGCGTGTAGCATCCATGAAGGCTTGCATCTGGGTGCGGATGGCATCGACATGGGTTTGTAGGTCAATGATGTCCTTGCGTGGAGCCATCTCTTGTGGTATTTGTGTGAGCTGTAACACTTGTTGTTTGAGTTGTCTGTTTTCTTGTGAGTGTTTGTATCAGTGCGCGCATGGCCGCGAGTTCCTGTTCCAACTTTACAGATGATGGCGTCTGTAGTTTTTTATACGAAGCCCTTCGCCCAGCTTACCTCGTGTGCTTTGGAGGTAGTCCTCTTGGGTGAAGCCTCCTTGGTCTTTCGGCGGTGTTGCTGGGGCCCCTTGTCTTGGAGTGCCGCGGTGGCTGGTGTTGCCTGCTGTCCTTGTTTGGGCGTCTACCGAGATCTCCGTCTGGGCGACCGAAAGTGAGACCGGGGGCAAGAGCAGGAGCGGAACCTGGACCTCGGGTTGTAACCGGACCGGGATCCGTAGATGCTCGGAGACTCCGAGTAGTCGAAATCGGAGTCTTCCCGCTCGGAGCTGAACCATCGCGGGCGAAGGTCAGCCGCCTTGGTCGACTGAGTGACCGGGCGGGGCTGTCGTTGGGTTTTGGGTGTGGTGGTGGAGGCAGGCTTCCATCTGTGTGGAATGCGCTTGAGCTTGTTGTTGCATCCTGTTGCGGCCGTGAGATGGGCCCCTCCGCACAGGGCGCACTTCGGAACACAATGTATCCGGCGTCTGGGTTAATGTTGTTGCAAACGTTGCACGCACGAACCATTGGGTTGGGGCAGACGTCTGGTCGGTGTCCGGTGATTCTACAGATGGAGCAGAACTGCCTTGTCGGCTGGTAGCCTCGGCAAGGCATCTCCCCTCCATAATAGTACACAGATCTAGGCACCTGGGGTCCCTCGAAGAGGAGTAGGGCTGTCTGGGATTGTCCGAGCATACGGGCCCGCACGATGGGGACTCCATGTGTGCGGACCCGAAGATTCGCCATAAGGTCTTCTTCGCCGGTGCCTGCGTCGATGCCTTGTACGACACCTTTAAGCAGACCCTCGGGTGTTGATAGGTACACCTTCAGAGGATGTGATCGCCCGTGAAAGGTGAGGCTTATAATTTTCATGAGGGTGGCCGCCGTGGCCTCGTGAGCGGTGCTCACGATGATGATGTTCGAGCCGTGTCGCAGGCGGACGATGAAGTCATCCCCCTTGCTTGGACGATCGCCTTGGCCACTTGGCGGGTCTGTAGTTTTCGAACGATGAGGCCCGGGGTCGGGCGGATTATGATTTTCATGTCAGTGCGCGGTAGTGGAGGCGCGCGTCGGCGAGGCCTGCTCTTTGCAGCCGCGTCTTCAGAAATAGGTGTTCC
Source organism: Dermacentor andersoni (assembly GCF_023375885.2). Lineage (NCBI taxonomy): Eukaryota > Metazoa > Arthropoda > Arachnida > Ixodida > Ixodidae > Dermacentor > Dermacentor andersoni. The sequence goes on along the minus strand of NC_092821.1, from coordinate 40,227,030 downwards.
GGCTCCGCGCTTTTCACAGGTAGCTTGCGACGTGGCTTTCGCGGCGGCGGCTGGCGCCTGGGTTAGAGCTAGCCCTAAGGGTGTGGTTTTCGATGGCGGGGTTTGCCCGACTGGGTCTTGCTCACCAGTGGATTGTTGTTTTTGCAGACGGCGTTTCAGATGGAGGGAAATGACCGTTTGCCACTGGGATTCTTGATTGTGGAGCGGCTCCGAGAGGACGGGAGACGGCCCGGGCAAGGCCACGTCAGGCAGGGGCCTCGGGTGACTCTCGGATACAACTTTCATGGTCTCGGTGTCGGTGGGTTGGTGGGCAACGGTGCCTGGGTTTCCCGCGATCGTAGCGTTCCGAGCTGGGTCGCCCCCACAGCTCACCGTAGACACGGTGGCTGCTGGCGAGTCTCCGAGCTCCCGCGCACAAGCGTTAAGCGTTAGGGCTAACCCTACCGTCGGCGTGGCTGAACGAACAGGGCTCTTGTTGGTCTTAAAACTGCGGCTCACCGAAGTTCGGCTCCGTTGAATCCCCTTTATGTTTACAAATATTCCGCTGATACCAGTGGTACCAGGAAATTTTGGGCGCTTGGAAAATTTGAAATCATGGAGCCGATGCAAAGCACGTCTGCACGCCTCGAGCTTCTTCCTGATACTGGTCCGCGACAGGGCGTCATTTCTGGCGTAGGTATCGAGGCACGCGGCTTTTATCGCATCACGGCGCAAATACGTGCTGCTGGCCGAGCAGTGCCGGAGCGATAAAGTGTCTGAGACGAGAGAGAATCAGGACATAGCTTTATTTTTTGATGCTTGAAGTAGGCAAGAGCTGGCAGCCTGTCGACGGAGTGTAATGAGGTTGGATTCGGAGAAGGCGTTATGGCCGGAATGATTTTCCAGTAACCTTCAATCCAAAAAGCGCACTTTGATTATAATGCGCGTTCGAAGAGGTCACTATCTGCTGCAATGCATATTTTGCACCTCATAGACACATTTTGTGAGGCGTTCTTGATCATGGTATCAGGGACGGAGCTGCAGACTGTTTTCATTTAGGTTCTCTGATGCTGCGGTTGGTGTCCGGTATACTTGATCCTTGACGTAGCCTCAGAGAAAGAAATCCAGGGAAGTTAAATCTTGCGACAGTGCCCGCCAACCAATGGGCACATGCCGTCCAATCCACTGCAGCCATTTGCAAGGTTTGCTGCTGCCGTCATCCTGATGCCAAATTTCCTTGATCTTTGCCAATGGAACTTCTCAAAGAATATCCTCAAGCGGCCTATCAAGAATGTCGTTGATATATCTTTCGCCTGTAAGTCCGCCAGCAAAAAACACGCGACCAATGATAGTGCCACTGTAAATTGTACCCCGCACATTAACCGAAACCTGATATTGCTGATGTGTCTTCAAAATGGAGTGAGGATTGTTTTTTCTACAATAGTGAGCGTTGTGGATGTTCACTTGGGCATTGCGTGATAACGCAGCTTCAGCGGTCCACAGTATGTTGTTGACAAAACCTGGGTCCTCTTCCGTCTTGATTATAATCCAGTCTGCAAGGTCCTTTACATTTTGCAAATGGCCGGGCTACAACATCTGGTGCAGCTGCACGTGGTACAGAAGATGTTGCCTCTTTTTAAGTACTCTCTGCACTGAAGACTTTGACACTCAGGCTTCAGCACCCACACTACGAACACTTGCATGTGGTTCAGGAGAAAACCTTGACAATATCTGTCTCCACGTTCTCACCCAGGATTGAAGATTGGCTTCGTTTGTTCGTAAAAGTCCCAGTGTGTCTCAGCGTTTCATATGCATGCACAATCGTCATTGACCTCGGACGCGTAGCTGGATGCCAGCGTTCAAATAGCTCAACTGCGCACTTTCTATGTCCACTTGACGCACCTAGAGCCAAAACCATATCCGCTGTTTCTTCTTGGAGTAAGCTATATCTGCTGCTCAATGTTGTTCACAACCAAATATCGTTCCTGTGGAGAACACGCAGGGACACGGGTGCCCGAGGAGCACTGTATATATTTAAGTTCGCTGGGATTGGATCAAACCTGGTACATAAGGTATAATCTACATCCGATAAACTGGAACAGGCTGCAGGCGCACTCTCTCAGGGACTGACGCACCGGTCACGGTGCACAAATGTGCAGCCAGGTGCGGCCAGCCGATACTGCGACCACGAAGCGACGCGCACGTACAGGGTGCGAGATCAAAACAGAAGGTCTGGTAGACCATAAGTGTTAGAAAGAAATAAAACTGCGCCAGTGCGAAAGAAGTCAACGTCTAAAGAAGACATGCGTAATCTTCCTTGAATATAGCCAAGGTTATTTTTACCATTAGTTTTGTCCTCATGTGACTTATCCGCTGGTATTCGAGCTCTGAGGTTTAAAGTTGTAGCATCATCGCTCAATTCGGAAACTACTACAAGGTAATTTATGTACAAAGGCAAAATTGTAGAAGCCGTCATCGCCTTCCGTCGTTCCCACGCGCTTCGCCGTTTTCTTTCTTCAACCAGAAGCACAACGCTGCTTTCGTCTTTGTTTTCGTTGCTTTAGACGCTTTATCGCTTCGGTAATACTCGGCTAGCAGCATGCATTTGCACCGTCATTCTATCATAGCCGCATGCCGAGATACCTACACCAGGCATAAGGCCCTATCGCGGGCCAGTCTCGCTACAGCCGACCTTGTTCATCCATCACACGCTTGAGAGCAGCCCAATAACGATGCGGAAGTGCCCCGTCCCGTTGTAACATTTCATATTTCGCGGGCTTTCTTTGGGACGTAAAAAAAGGAGCACGTGAGATATATTGTGTTGGCAAGAATTGATCGAGAGGTTTCTAAGGTGCTCTACAACTTTGCGTATCACAATTGGGGTCTGCAGATATTACTTAAAAAGTTGATTGGGGAGAATAAAAAATATAGCCTGAGTAACTCTAGGGCAGTGCCAACATTATCCATTCGGTTCAACTAGCGTTCGGAGTGCCTTTCGATTTTAAAACCCTGCCTTAAGTTATGTGGGACAACCTCTATAAATAAAGCATGCAGGGCCCCGTCGTGTAGAAGTTGCAGTGGTGATTTAGGGAAATTACCTTTGCCGAAACAAAACAACTGGTATGATCCATTCCAAATGTGTGGTTGTTTTCTCTGCCTGTACCTATCCTGACTATTCTCCCTGCAACAGGAATCTAACGACGCGTTGGTTTTCTTGACATCGCTGTGTTGCCGCATAACATTGGCCATCGACCTGAACTGCTGTTTGCATCTCCGCTTAACTTACATACAGTGCAGTCCATTGAACGTTAATATTGCAAGGCATTTAGGTTTGTGCGATGCTTTACATCATGAGGAAACACCTTGCACAAAATAAAATAGGCAATGGTACGCATCGCATTTAGTTGTATGCCGTTTAAAAACACTATGATAGCGTTGCTTCAAATATATTCAAGAACGTGCGCGTTGGACCTGCACAATTAAAAAATATTTTGTTCTCTGATAAGATCTCTGATCATTAAAAATATACCTGCTGTTTACTAATCGACAAGGTGTCTTTAATTCCCCGGTAATATTGAAAACAATTAAGCACCCTAGCATATCCCTCTGTTGTCCCAATACTCTCCGAAACAGCAACAAACAGAAATTCTGCCGATACATGAAGCCCCCGTCTTTGTCGTATAGGTCATCATAGACCGGTCCGTCTTCCAGGCGGCATAACACAACCAGCGTGGTGAGTAGAAAGGGAGAAGCACAAGACAAAGATTTCTATTTGTTCTCCCTGCTCGCTTCACACGTTGGAAATAATAATTCAGAACCAATATGTGCAGAGCCTTCTCGTTCTCGAGTGTTTCTTTTAAACTTCAGAGGAACACCCACAAGGCCTAGGCATTTCTTATTGTCATGTCGGTGTCGCGAATTTGAGGATTTCTGGTTCTAAGAGTCGGCTGCACACCTCCTCTTTTATTGCTGTTTCTGCTGTGCGCAAAAATTATGGCTATGAAGAACGAAACACCCGAAAACCATATCCTCAACGACAACAAAAATTTGCATACTGCTTAGGGCATTAGCCAATATATTTTGTTTTCAAAGCGTTCCTTTGTTCTGATACAGCACCATCACTACGTGTGAGACCTGCGTCTGGTCTACATTTTTATGGTCACCAGCAAAAGCTAGAACGCTTTCTCGCTCCATGGGGCAATGTATTGTGATTGTAATCGTGAGATATGCTTTTCCTGGATTCTTTTAATATTTCATATGTTTGTACGTGTTTATCTGCTGTATTTATTGCCATTAGCATTCTTACCCCAATCCGGTAAACTTCAGCCTATCTATCTATCTATCTATCTATCTATCTATCTATCTATCTATCTATCTATCTATCTATCTATCTATCTATCTATCTATCTATCTATCTATCTATCTATCTATCTATCTATCTATCTATCTATCTATCTATCTATCTATCTATCTATCTATCTATCCTTACACCGAACTAGTGGTGCAAGTTGCCAATAGTTTGGGCGACTAGGCACGTGCTCGTCCTCGTGGCTCGGTCATGGTCGTTGCATTGTCCTGATTCCAGCTACACCATGCGATTTCTCGCTGTCGTCATCATACAGGTTTTGGTGACACAGTCGCCGCCTCGCCATTTTCTTACTCGCCGTACCATTGTCCTAAAATTCCATCGCGGAGGTTTCACCGTCGTCCAGGATTCGTGAAAATGCTTCGATACAAAACCATTGTGTGCTCGAAGTTAGAAAACATCGCTGCAACGTGAAACCCTCATCACGCAAATTTAATTTTGTCTGTAGAATTCATGCGAATTAAGGATGCACGTTTCCTTCTTTCTAATTACCGTCATACATGAATTATAACCGCAATGACGCAGGCTCTATCAATGTCATGTCCAGGACTGTGTCGTATTTCCACCATGGCTTCTTATATAAGGCCTTCGATAAATCATCACTAGAAGCCTTACTAAAGGACCGTGGTTGCTCAGTGCCTATGGTGTTGGGCTGCTGAGCACGAGGTCGCGGGATCGAATCCTGGCCACGGCGGCCGCATTTTGAGGGGAGCGAAAATACCCGTGTACTTACATTTACGCGCACGTTAAAGAAGCCCAGCTGGTCCAAACTTCCTGAGTTTACCACTACGGTGAACGTCATAATCAGATGGTGGTTTTGGTAGGTAAAACCCCATAAATTGTTTTTTTTACAAACCGAGCTCATCGTAACACCAACTGATCTCTCATCACGGATTCACGATAAACACAAAGTTGACGAATTTTTTTTAAAGCTTTCATATTTTATTTTTCCTTCATACCGCATACGTACAAAGATTGGAACTACCTGCCTGACGATATCATTTCATTTCTCATCATTCTCTTTTCTTTTCATTGTCTATTTCCGCCCCTACATTGCGGCGACCCTGCTTAATCATCTTATATATTTCTCTTCCCGATCCCTTTCCTTTTCTTATTTACATTTATGGCGATGCTTGCAGCCTCTTTCTCTGCTTTTTCTCCATTTTAATATTTCTTTTACGTTGATATTTTGCCGCTAATATTGTGTAACCTGCTATGTCTATTCCTGTGCAGTTCAGTTATTTTTCTTTTGTATCATTCTGTTATATTTCATTTGACATTTATAAATTTGTCGCTATTATTGTATAATGCTGCACGTCTCACTCTAATCTTTTCCTTCTTTATGTATTCTCATCCACTCCCCTCAGCAATGCCTCGGTGATTGAAGGTATGGAAAAATATATATGTACTGTCGTCGTCATTCCATATCGTCGTCATTTTTACTTCATTATTCGACTCTCATAACGCCATTGTCGTCATGCCCTCGTCGTCAAGCTGTCTTTTAACCAACGTCGTCACTTAAGTACCGTCATTCCATTGTCGTCCTGATGTCGTCGTCACTCCGCCTACATCTTTCCACCCACTTGAATCCTTTGTTACTCTATTGTAATATGCTGTCACAATGGAATCGTGATCGTGTCATGCCATCGTCGCAATTGCGTCATGTTCACAGAATCACTAACATGCCCCATTTATTATACTGCCATGATCGTCACAGTACCATCGGACAATAGCATTTTTGTCACTGCAGCTTCTTGTTCAAATCGTCATTGCTCTGTCTTCAACATCCGACACCTGTCATGTCTTTGCCGTGTCGCTCTTGTTGTCCCACACTCATCATTCACCATTGTCTTCATGCCGTGCTCACACACGCCGTCCACATACCATCATCATCACTTCAGCAACGTCATCCGACTGCCATCATGCTGTCGTCGTCCCAACGCCTTCCTCCGATCTGACGACAACATTCCTATGAGTGAGCGAGTGAAGTAACTTTATTTCGGTCCAGAGAAGGCGCAGGGGAGACCCCACGCCACCCGGCTAGTCCCACGTAGGGACCGCCAAGCCGAACTTGACGGCCCGATCGTGGGCACTCTGGACGGCCAGGGTTTGGTCGTTGAGTTCGGGGCTGCGCAAGAGCGCAGCCCACCTATCCTCGCTGAAAGAGGAGCCGATGGCTTCACACTCCCACAACACATGGTCGAATGTTGTCCTTAGTCCACAGACAGGGCAGTCCGCGCTGGGATATTTTTCAGGGTATATGGCATAACGAACCGCGAGGTTAGGGTACGCACGGGCTTGTAAACGTTGAAGGGTAACCGCCCGCGCCCTGCATAGGCGGGGTGCGGGAGTGGAAATACCCGTCTTGACAGATAGTAGTGTGTGGTGATATCATTAAAGCTGAGCAAGGGTTCCCCGCGGGGCAGGGGGACTGCTGAGGCGGCGCGGTCAGTGAGTCCTCGCGCGGCCTCGTGTGCGCCCTCGTTAGGGTTAGAGGGAGAACCCTCAATCGAACCCAAGTGAGCGCGAAACCAAATGAAAGATTGCGGGGAGATACTTTTGGCTCTTTGGAGAATGCGGAGGGCCTGGGGGGAGAACATACCTGTTTGGTAAGACTTAATGGCTGCCTTGGAATCACTATATATTGCCTCTCTGCGACTATCGAGCACAGCCAGCGCGATTGCAACCTGTTCGGCTACCACGGGCCTCGAAGTGCGTACCGTAGCTCAGCAAGTGAGCCTTGAATTGGAGTCTACGATGGAGACGGCGAATGCCTCTTCTTGGACATATGCCGCGGCATTCACGAAGCTTGCCTCAATGTGGTTATTGCGGACATGTTCGAGTAGAGCTCTAACCCTGGCCCGACGTCTGCCGACGTTGTTTGCGGGGTGCATATTGCGGGGAAGGGGCGCGATGTGCAGTTGAGACCTGATGTCGCTGGGAATCCGCACGGCGTCGGAGCACTGGTCGACAGGATTGAGGCCCATCTCGTCGAGTATCTTGCGGCCTGTCGGGGTGCCGGATATCCTGAGCAGCTGTGAGTGCTCTTGTGCCTCGATAATTTCTTCGAGCGTGTTGTGCACTCCGAGCTTCAACACGTTTTCGATGTAGGTGCTTACAGGTAAGCCGAGGGCAAGCTTAAAGACCTTTCTGCTGAGTGAATTGAGCTTGTTCCTCTCTGCAACATGCCAATTATGCATGGCCGCCGAGTACGAAAGGTGGCACAGAATAAAAGCATGTATAATGCGGTTGAGATTGTCTTCCTTGATTCCCCGGTGCCTGTTGGCGATCCTCCGAATGAGGCCGAGAGCACTCTCCGTCTTGGCGGTTTTCTTGCTGAGTGCGCTTCCATTAGCACCGTTAGACTCGATATACATCCCCAATAGTCGGAGCGAGTCCACTCTGGGCACCGGAGATCCGTCACCAGTGAAAAGCCTTATTTCGCTTTCGGACGCCGGTTTCCAATCACGATGGTCGCCGCCTCTGGGTCTTTTCTTGTGGAGAAGTAACACAGATTTCGATTCAAAACATCTGAGCCCAGTGGGGCGTAGGAAGCACTCGGTCGGATCGATGGCGCTGTGCATGGCGCCTTCAACTTGGGCGTCGCTCCCGCCGAGGCACCAGATGGTGATGTCCTCTGCGTAGATGGTATGATGGATTCCTTGAATCTGCGCGAGCTCCTTAGAAAGCCCGATCATAGATATGTTAAACAATGTTGGCGAGATGACTGAGCCCTGAGGAGTGCCGCGTGAACCGAGGGTGATCTCTTGCGAACGGTATCCTTCGATCTTGAGCTTGGCAGTTCTCTGGCTAAGGAAGGATCGGACGAAGTCGTAGGCCCTCCTCCCGAGCCCGAGGCCGGCAATAGACTGGAGAGTGAAGTCGTGTGAGATATTGTCGAACGCCTTCTGCAGGTCTAATCCAAGGGATGGCTCTGGTATTTCCCGTGCTCCGGTCGATGATCTGATGCTTTATGAGCTTCATTACGTCCTGTGTTGAGAGGCCGGCTCTGAAATGAATCATATTGTGGGTGTACATGTCATTGGCCTCGATGTGCGCCTTGAGCCGGTTGAGCAAGGCATGCTCTGCAACCTTACCGACACAGGACGTCAGGGAAATTGGTCTTAGATTCTCTATTCCTGGTGCTTTACCGGGTTTGGGGATGAGTACCGTGCAGGCCGCCTTCCACTGTGTGGGGACCTGTCCACTGCGCCAGACTTCATTAATCATTTCAGTGAGGAAGTCGATCGATTCATCATCGAGATTCCTCAGCATCCTGTTATGACGCCATCTGAGCCAGGGGCAGATTTGACGTTGAGTGAGAAGAGGACATCTCGGATCTCGGCCGCGGTAAAGTCCTGGTCCAACTCTGGCACCGCACACCCCGCGTAGTCCGGGAACTGGGTAGGGGCAGAGCTATCCGCGACTGGCAGGTACTTGTCTATGAGCCTGTCGACAATCAGCTCGTCCGGGGTAGAGTCCGTAGCGAGGTGGATGGCTCGCGCGAGGGATCGTCTCTGGCTGGATCTGGTGCTGCCCTCATCGAGAAGGTACCTGAGCAGACCCCAGCTCTTGCCTGATCTGAGCTGACCCTCGACGTATTCGCAGAGCTCATCCCATTGTTGCTTACACAGGTTCTTACAGTGCTGTTCGATCTCCCTGTTAACCTCCGAAACCTTCTTGCGGAGCCTCTGTTATGCTTCTGCCCCTTCCATCTCGTGAGGAGGGCTTGCTTGGCTTCCAGCAGGTGCGCCAACCTGCTATTCATCTTGTCAACGTCGAGCTCATTGACGACCTCCTTCGTTGCCGCCGCGGCGTCATCCCTGATCCCTTTGAACCAACCTTCAAGATCTGTCTCGGCTATCTGTGCGCTTGGCTCTGATCTTGCGGAAAACGTCCCAGTCGATCATCTTGAATTTCCTCGTCTTATAGCGGGCAATCGGGAGGGAGACTTCGATGACGTAGTGGTCACTTCCAGTCTAGAGCCGCGTTGACCCACTTCACCTCCCCTACGTTCTTGACAAAAGAGAGGTCTGGGGTAGTGTCCCGGCATGCGGACTTGCCTCTCCTAGTGGGGAAATCCTTATCGGTGATAAGGGTCAAGTCCAGTTCCATCGCAGTCTGCCACAGCTCGCGTCCGGTGGGCGTGTCATGGGCGTACCCCCACACCCCATGTGGGGCGTTGAAATCCCCGACACGACAAGGGGGTGCCTATCGGCCAGGCTGAAGGCCCTCTTGAGGAGAGAGTTCTCCCTCGCCCTGCGGTAGCTGGAGCTGCAGTATACGTTGAGGATAAAGAGGCTGTTTCTTCTGAGGCCCTTTCTGGGTGGGTTCATGAGGATTTCAGTCATGACGTACTCGATGCCATCACCAGCTGCGCCGAGGTCGCGAGAGAGGCAATTGTATTTTTTGGTAACAAGGGTAGCAACTCCCCTACCTCCTGAATGTGAGGATACTACCAGATAACCTGCGAGTTTGATAGGAGTAGTAGTTGCAACTTCCTGAATAGCGATGATTTGGCGCTTAACCTGAGAGTTCTTAAATATTGCTGCAGAAGCGGCTTCTTGTTGGGAAACCCTCCGCAGTTATATTGCGAGATACTGAAGTTCTCGTCCGCACTATCCATGGGTAGGCTGAGAGGGGGCTTGAACGGCCCTGAGAATCGCGCCCTCCGTCGGTGGAGCTAGTACATTACGTCGTGCTGCGACCTGCGAAGGAGCGGGGCCGGGTTCTCTCCTGGCATCGGCCTCCTCTAATTTGCTTATCCGTTCACTGAGTGCACCTAAGCCCATTTCTGGGTGCGCTATAGCTTCTTGGACCTTTGCTTAGCTAGCCTAAATGATGGCGAAGGCATTCTTGAGTTCTGAGAGCAATTTTATAGTCTTGTCTTCCTGTCTGTTTTCTACCGCTCGACGCTTGGGCACGCGAACCGCGTGGCATGTCTCGGACATATCCATGGCGACCGGGGCCAAAGCGGGTTGTGGCGACGAGGGTGAAAGTGCGAGCTTCCTAATCTCCGCCATCTCCGCAGCTAGCCTGCACATTTCTTGTTTAACTTGCACGTTTTCTTTCCTAAACTGCTCGTTAACTCATCGCAACTCCTCGAGCTCGTGTGCGTGGTGCGAATTGCGAGGCGGGTCGTCACCTCTTGGACGCGCACGTCCCCCTCGAACCTTGTCGGCCCAGGAGAGCGTGGACTTGCTTCTAAGGGCGGTGGGCGCGCGGGATCAGGACCTGGTCCCCCTCGACGTGTCGCGCCCCGGCCTGGAGCTGGAGCGAGGCGGAGAACCGAAGCGTCCCCGGGAACAGGCCCGTCCTCTGGACCCACGGCGGGAGCCGGAACGTGCCCTGGAGGCGGAGTGGCCCCTGGATACGGAACGGACTCTCGAGCGGCCCCTGGAACGGGAGCGTCCTCTGCGCTGAGCACCCGGAGTGGACGAAGCCTGGACGAGTTCCACAGTGTCCGAGCGCCGCTGAGGGGACGGTGACGCGGCACCGGCCATCTTGGCGCGCTCACTGCGATGACGACGCACGATGTATAAGATGTTGAACCTTTGAGCACAGTCCTTATTAGCCGTGAGATGCTAGCCACCACAGAGTTTACACTTGGGGGTACACTGATGCTGCTCATCAGGACTAGGGGCACCACAGCCACGGCAAATAGCGTCACCTGGATTGGGACACACGTCGGCGCGATGACCGAGGCGGCCGAACGTATAGCACACGTCGATTTGCTTGCGGTAGAGTGAGCACTGCATGAGTAACGGTCCATACCTGACAAAGTTCGGTGCACGATGCCCGTCGAACCCGACGATGACCGTGGCGGTTTGAGAAATTCTCTTCGCTTCTAAGGTGAGTGGATTATTGGCGTTGACAATGTTGGCATCGATGACGTCAGGGCCGTCTTGAAGAGGGAGGTTCCTATTCCTATTTCTAACATTCCTATTTCAACATTCCTATATCCTAATTCTATGGTAGCATTCCTATTTCCCAATTCTATGATAACCATGCTACTGCCATCCATTCGTAATTATGCCACAATTGTCATGCCATTGTCCTCATTGCCTCCTCGTCACACAGTTGACAAACCTTGAACGTGATGACATCGTGGCTGTGCCATTGTCGTCGTTCCATTTTCGACATCCGACCTCATCACGCCTTCGCAGTCACGCCACCATCCTCAGTCACTTGTCGTCATTCCAGTGTCCTCAAGTCGCCGTCGCCAATCTATCATCGGTATACCATCGTCATCACTTTAGAATCGTCATCTCGTGGTCGTCATGCCGTCCTGGTCATACCGCCGTTGTTGCTCCATCGACGCCGTTCCCTCATCGTCTTCTCTTAGCCGTCGCTGCGTCGGCTTCATGCAGTCCTTGTCATGACGCGATGCCCATAGGCAATTTGGCAAGCGTGTGCGAAAGCAAAGTTTAACGATATCGGAGTATGCCACACAAGAGGAAACAACGTGAAAGTCGAAAGACTACTGCAGATGCTAAATAAACGGGACTTCAAAAATAAGTGGTGTCGCAGCATATTGTTCGATTTCTAATCACATTACTATCGACAGTCATCGTGAGACGATTTCTTCCGTAGTTTTTTATTATCAAACTGACCAATGAAAACTCCAACACTTACAGCACGCAGATGGACAAATAAATTATGAATCTGGGGAGTTTCCATATGCCCCTAGCTAGGTGAGATCAGAATGAGAATCATTTCTCTCTCTAAGTGCATGGTTTAGTAAGTCAAATGAACAGCACAAAAAGATCATAAGTCCTATGAAAACTGAGCCATCATCATCATCCGAACCACCGGCATCGAAGCCAGTAGTCCAGGAAGTAAAGGACGAAGTGACTCGTTGCGCACGCGTAGACGCGTTGACGCGCTGACGTGGCCTGGTTCCTGAGCTCCCGAACACTGGTTCTGGTCAAGTAGCTGGCGGTTTTCTGTTGATCTGTGTATTTTACGCATTTGTTTTTACCTTTTCTTTCAATATCTGCTAACCTTACAGAGTAATTTCCTGTTTTTTTTTTTTTGCAATGTCACTCTCATTGCCAGGCCAGGAGGCTTCCTCCTGGTCGGCTTCTGTTCCTAACTCTGATTTGCCGGTGGAGCTCTTCTTACGCAGTGGGACGAGCAGCGTACCTGTGGCTTTGGTTCCGAGTGATGGCGGTGCGATTCGCATGAAGAATCCCAAAGCGATTCAAAGCGAACTCCGGATGGCCTCGGCCAATTTTCAACAAATCACCGAGGTTCGACAGTTCGGCCGAGGGGGGATTCTTTGCTGCTCGTCAGACCAGGCTTGTGTCCAAGATTTACTGAAGTGCGATGTTTTCGCGACACATCCGGTGAGCAGTTTTATTCCTCATCACCTTGCATGTACCAAAGGCCTAGTCCGCGGTGTCGACATAAGTCTATGTCCGGCAGAAATTTTGGAAATCTTTTCAGCAGCAGGCGTGATTTCTGTGTATCGTTGCAGCCGTGTCGTTGACAATAAGCGCATGCCCACTGAAACAATAATTGCTACTTTCGCTGGAATGAACCGCCCTTCGGAAATCAAGGCATGGCCACTGATATACCGAGTTGAGCCTCTATCACCTCGCGTCCTTCAGTGTCTAAAGTGCTGGCGGTTCGGGCACTCGATAAAAGGCTGCAGATCCAACACACGATGCCGAATTTGTGGAGAAGGCCATCACTCAAATGATTGTTCTTCCCGAAATGAGTCCTGCTGCCTTTGCAGTGGTCCCCACCCCGCAAATGAACCTAATTGCCCTGCAAGGGCAAAAGAAATGCAAATCCTCGAAATAATTGACAGACGTCGATGCTCTCGTCGTGAGGCCATTGGAGAAATTCAGAGCAGATCTCAAGGGTATGCTGGTATAACGGCCCGCCAAACATTGTCTATGGAAAACTCAATCTCTGAGGCTGTGGCTGCTTCCGTAGAAAAGGCATTGGAGAAAGCAATGGAGCGTATCATGACAAATCTCACCGACTCCCTTGTTCAGGTGCTGTCCTCCCAACTAACTCAGTGGCTTCAACTAACTAATAAAGCCAATAGTGAGGATCCGGTGTCAGATCTACCGCGGAGTCCACCAATTGGAATATCGACCGCGCAGACATCCACAATAAACGAGCCATCTAAGCCATCAACTTCTAAGAAAATCGATCAGATCTGTCTTTCTGACACAGACGGGATGGAAAATCAAGATGTAGATATGGACCCCCGATCTCTTAAACGAACAAGGTCACCGACACAGAAAAAACCTAGCTCTCCCACCAAGTCCAAGGCAAAGAAGTACGATAGAGAGATTCCTACGAATAAGGACTTTTTAAAAGAGAGCGTTTTAGACCAAGCAGTTTCTACTGCTCGGATTTATTCACCATAGGAACTTTAACAGTAATTCAGTGGAACTGTCGTTCCATACTTTCCGCTGCAACAGATTTGTTATATCTTATTTCTAAATATTCTCCAGATATTATTATTTTGCAGGAAAATTGGCTTGTTGCAGGTCAGGCTTTTCATCTAAAAAATTTCCGATGTTTTCGATTGGATCGCCTATCCCGAGGCGGTGGTTTAGTTTTGTTTATCTCATCAAAAATCTGTCATAGAGCTACTATAATATACCAGATAATGTCCCCAGACTGTGAAATCATAGCACTGGATATAATACTCCCTGGTTGCACACCTTTTTCTATAATTAACACGTACTTCCCCGCTGGAGTGCAAGATACCCGCTATCTGGATACCTGTATTGCACGTAGTCAGAAAAACATCCTACTGGTGGGAGATTTCAATTCTCATCATGTATCGTGGGGTTTCCGAACGGACACTTGTGGCAAACGCTTGCGGGATTGGGTCTTAACGAATCAATTCTCTTGTTTAAATTCGAGAGCACATACTTTCGTACGGGGTCAGTCGCGATCTGCCCTAGATCTTACGTTTGCTACCTCGAGCATGTCTGTCACCTCCTGGAAGACTGTAGACTCCGGAACTAACAGTGATCACCTCCCTATAATTTTTGAACTGCTTACCCCGTTAACTAGTCTAGATAGTAATGTGCGCACTTTTGTTAATTACGAAAAATTTAAAAATGCACTAAAATCAGCTTTACACGCTCAAGAGGGCATGGAGAGGGATATCAAAGCAATGAGCCTATGTTCCATTCTAAAACAGTCATCAAAAAAAGCTCAGTTTGTTGTGCAATCCACTAAGGGTGGATCATATTGTCCCTGGTGGAATTCTGACTGCGAACGAGATTTTAGACGTTGAAAAGCAGCGTGGAAGAAACTTTTATTCAACCAAAGTCCTGTTAATTGGGCTGATTATACATATATAGCTACTACATTTAAACGAACAGTCTCAAAAGCTAAGGAGGATTATGATTCCAAGCACTACACATACCTTTCAAAGTCTTGCAATAAAAAGGCCCTGTTTAAATTTCTTAGATCTCGTAAAGTTATACCGGCGCCCGTCAATGTCGATTCTGTCGTTTTAACTACAAAAGAAGTATCGGAATCACTTGAACAAATTGCTCAAGGACTTGCGCAACGTTTCAAACATAAATTGCCCTTAAACCTAAAGAAACCTCCCTTGGCAGACGACTTTGAGATAATAACAGCGACAGAGATAGAACGCATTATTAGTTCGCTGCCAGCGTCATCCCCCGGTCCAGGTGGAATTACAACAGGAATGCTAAAAGTCTTATTTGATAATGCACCTCAGGACCTCCTAAACATAATAAATTTCTCTCTCAAGAATGCATGGGTTCCAAGAGAGTGGAGAGTAGCTAAAGTTATTCCACTATTAAAGAAAAAATCAGCTGGACTTGACTTAGACAACATACGACCAATTTCTCTTACTTCCAATGTCGTCAGATTAATAGAAAGAGTTCTTCACGGCCGTATAACAAATTTTATGGAGAATGACACCCTTCTCAGTCCTTGCCAAATCGGATTTCGTCCCGGCCACTCCATATGGTGCGCCCATGTAGACTTAGAGAGCCGCGTTAAACTGGCTCGCCGCAAACGAGAGTACGCAGCTTTGGTGACGCTAGATGTAGCAAAAGCATACGACTCTGTAGAACATTGTATTCTATTCGATAAACTTCAGTCTACGAATATCCCAAAATATATAACCGCTTGGATCTATGAATTTATAAGAGATAGAGAGTTTTATTGTTACCAACGCGGTATTTCGACGTCCAAACACAAGCAGACAAGAGGTGTACCACAGGGTTCAGTTCTTTCCCCTATATTATTTAATATTTTGCTAAGCACAATTCCTTTGTGTCCGGAAGTACATGTTTATGTTTACGCGGACGATATCGCATTTTTTACGTCCGCAAATAATATACATTCACTACAACAGTCGTTGCAGAATTACTTAGGAATGCTCGAGACATGGCTAGAGGGGTTATGCATGTCGTTAAATATTAGCAAAAGTGCAGTATTGGTATTCCCATTAACTGCACAGGTGCAAATTACTTTACAATACCGACAGGAAATCATTCCTCAAGTTGACGAAGTCAAGTACCTTGGTGTCATTTACGATGGCAAACTCACCTGGCGCAGTCACATTGAACATATTAAAACAAAGGCAGAACGAGCCGTAGCTATGCTCCGCCGGCTCAGCCACCGTCGCTCTGGACTACGCAGGGATACCTTACTGATGATCTATAAAATGTATGTTCGGCCCATATTAGAATTCGGCTGCGTGATACTTTCCGGTGGCCCCGCCTACGAAATTAAACCTCTCATACTTTTGGAAAGAGAAGCACTATGGTCATGCCTCGGGCTTCCTAGATTTGTTGCCAATGCTGTTTTATATCAGGAAGCTCATATACCCACCCTAGATTGCAGATTCCGCATGCTTACGGTTCAGACATTTTTAAAAATTTATGAGTTTTCAAAAAGTCGTACGCAATATGCCTTTATCACTGAACCTGCTGAGTTTTTCCAAGTATCGTGGTCGAGATTGCACAGCCCTCAGATAGTATTCGTACAAGCACAGTTACAAAAACTGGATGTATCCATACGCCAAGTTTACCATTCAAATGATGCCTTTACAGACCTCAAAATTGAGTTCGAGGACATATTTCCTAATCAGGCAAAACTATTACCAAGGCAATGTTTAATTAATATCTTACACGGCCACCTGCACCAGCTAACCACTGACAACGTAGTAGCTACTGACGCTTCTGTTTGCAATGAGAAGGCAGGAGTGGGGATCTTCTCTGAATCTCTTCAATGGTCCTACTCCCTTCGCCTTCCCGACTTCACACCTATATTTCAGGCAGAACTATTAGCGATTATATTAGCATTACGAAAACTCCCCCAAAAAGACCCATTAGCTGTTATCATGACCGACTCGCTATCTGTATGCACCGCACTAACTGCATCATTAAATTCAGCAATTCAAAGAACATTTCGTTCCATGATACCTCCGTACTTACGAAAAGTATGTTTGCTTTGGGTACTGTTGTAATCGCACCGCTGGCACGAGTTGATGGGGTCTCGGTGCTGACGCCCGTTATTGCCAATGGGTCGCAAGCCCCAAGGGTAGCGTTGGCCTGGCGGCCTGGGGCACTGGAAGCATCCGAAGGTCCCGGCAAAGCATGAGAAGACTGGTAACAGAACAACTTGTTTATTCTAACATAGCAAAAGAGCGGCCGGTCAGTTCGACCGAAGTGGAGAGACGGGAGAGCACGTAACTCAACAGTACAAATCGGAGCCTCTGTTCTGGCGTCCGGGGGCAGCTGCTCTTATACCCTCGGCGTCGCGGTCCAAAAGGGAAGGAGGGAAGGTCACGGGATGAAGGTCACGGGACGGCGCAGCAGGGGCCCACGACGGCGCGAGCGGTTGAGCCGAGAGACCTCCAGGCCCCTCCTTCGGGGAACTCCGCTCCCCGGCTGCCGCGCTTTGACAAGCGAGGGCACACACACACACACGCACACACGAAGACACGTGGCACTGAAACACGCCTGGACACGCTTGGCGGGTAGGCGTCGCGGCGGAGTCGGACGGGCCAAAATGTCCGCCGCTTTGAACAAAGCCCCGGCGTCCGTTGCATCCGCGCCGGCATTACCGCGCGTTGTAGGCGAAACGTAACAGACCGCCCCGCCGGGGGAAGGAGATCCCGAAGGTCAGGGGACTGCATCCGCTGTCCGGAGGGATGTCGCTCGATGATGCTCATAACCGAAGTTGGGCGTCCTTGGGCGTTTCTTGAGCGCAGCGCACAGAGAAGGCCTCGTTCTCACGTTCAGGTGCACACAGGACACTGCAAAGTGACTTCGGGAGAGGTGACATTTTTGTTCTCGTTTCCGGCAAGCGTTAGAACCACGCCTGAAAGTCAACCGCTCAGTCAGCAAGCACGGCACAACCCTCACTAAGCCCTGCCAGGCTCTTTCCCCTTTTATACTGCTGCCTAGTTCCTTACAGTAGTTTAGCAGCACTCAGAACGCGTCCATAAATCGGAAAAATTGCACTAAAAAGCACATCATCACTTTGAAACACTACACAAAAGCAATAGGTTAAAAATCCTGCCTCAGGAAGAAAAACATCAGTAACAAGCAATTTTGAGGCTGATTCCCACGTTAGGGGCTTCGACTTAAGCCATCGGCGTTACCGTTGAGACTCCCCTTTTTGTAACGCACCTCAAAGGAATATTGTTGCAAAGCGAGGCTCCAGCGCAGGAGGCGGCCATTTTTGGGAGAGATGGTCTGCAGCCATTGGAGAGGGCAGTGATCCGTTTCAATGATAAACCTCGAGCCAGCTAGGTAACATGACAATTTCTGAACGGCCCACACGATACACGCACACTCTTTCTCGGTGGCGCTATACGCCTGCTCACGACTCGTCAGCTTACGACTAGCATACAGGACGGGGTGTTCTACTTCTCCATTTTCCCGTTGGCACAGTACAACGCCCATGCCTCGCTCACTAGCATCACACTGAACAACGAACCCTTTTGAGTAGTCGGGCGATCGTAGCACAGGCTGGCTTGTTAGGGCGCTCTTTAGGGCGCTAAAAGCTCTTTCCTTCGTCTCATCCCAGACGACTGTTTGCGGCTCTGTCTTTCTTAGAGCATCCGTCAAGGGAGCCGCGATATCAGAGTACCTGGGGATGTACCTCTGATAGTAGCCGGCGACACCTAAGAACGACCGAATATCGGTCTTCGTGCGCGGTTGCGGGAAGTCTCGCACAGCGGCCACCTTTATTTCAGAGGGGCGGCGTCGACCCCGACCAATCACGTGTCCGAGGTAGACAACCTCGGCCTGTGCTAACTGGCACTTGGGAGCCTTGACTGTCAAGCCCGCATCGCGCAGGCGGGTTAGCACTGCCCGCAAGTGCGCCATATGTTCCGGCCAGGATGCGGAGAATATCGCTACGTCGTCTAGATACGGTAAAGCGAATTCTTGCTGTCCCCGCAACACTTTATCCATGAGGCTTGAAAAGCAGTATGGTGCGTTCTTCAAACCAAAACTCAAAACTTTAGGACGGAATGTCCCCATTGGTGAAATGAACGCCGCATACCTACTAGCCTCTTCTGTAAGTGGAACCTGCCAATAACCCCTGACAAGATCTAGGGTGGAAATAAACTGAGCGCTACTCACTCTCTCAAGGCGCTCCTCGATGTTAGGGATCGGATAAATTTGATCCTTAGTGATGGAATTAAGCCTGCGGTAGTCGACGCAAGGACGAGGTTCCTTGCCCGGTACCTCAACTAAAATCAAAGGGGAGGTATAATCACTCTCACCCGCTTCAATAACACCGAGCTGTAGCATTTTCTTTACCTCAGCCTCCATAATATCGCTCTGGCGGGGTGACACCCGGTACGCCTTGGATCGTACTGGCTCTGGGGAGGTAAGTTCTATGTCATGAGTAAGGACAGAAGTCCTACCAGGCCTCTCAGAGAACAGACCTTGAAACTCTTGTAAGAGCTGGTGTAGTTCGGTTTTCTGCTCAGGCGACAGCGATGCTTTACTTATTAAGTCACTAATGACTTGATCGGTGTCTTTCCTGTTCGTCACTGAGCCTAGTCCCGGAAGCTCGACCGGAAGCTCTTCTAAATTTCCCGCATCGGGAATTTCCTCTCCAGTATCTGGTGCCTTTAACGCTACAGGCTCAATTTTATCCCGTTCGGGCGTGCTCTGAATACCAGCTTGCTGCGCCTCTGACCCTTTCTCATCGTTCAACAACGTCGGTCCCGCATCTACCGCCTTTGTAGCGAGCTCCCGAACCTTCGATCTGGTTAAGGCCTGAACGCTAGCCTCACCAAACAAAAGCCCCTTCTCGCGCAGGAGGTGATCGGACCTGTTCGAAAATAGGTACGGGTACTGGGGGGGCAGCATAGATGACACTGCGGCCTTCGTCTCAAGTGCTCCGAAAGGTCCTTCAATAAGCACTTTTGCTACCGGCAGACACACGCTATGAGCTTCCACTGCTTGCTTGATCCATGCGCACTCGCCCGTGAACATATCGGGTTCTACGTAAGAGGGGTGAACGACATCCATCGTAGCTGCGGAATCGCGAAGCACTCGGCACTCTTTCCCGTTCACGAGGAGGTCTCGCATGTAAGGCTCGAGAAGCTTGATGTTCTCGTCAGTGCTGCCTAATGAAAAAAACACGACTTTTGGTTTTGTTTCTGGACACTGCGCTGAAAAGTGACCCGGCTTCTGGCACGTATAACAAACGCGCGCTTGCCTCGTCTCGAACCGCTTTCTGCGTTCGGCTTCGGTTGCCGCCGTCTCCTTACGTTCGGTCGGACTGCTTTCACTCGCATCCGCACTACGTGTGTCCCCCTTTGCTCTCATGGGCGTGAACTTTGGCCTCTCAAACTTGGAGCCAAATTCACCCTTTTGACCGTCCTTAGCTCCGCGAGCCCGACGCGTCACAAACTCCTCGGCTAGCTCAGCGGCTCGAGCCACCGTACTAACGTCTGGCCTATCCAAGACCCAGTACCGCACGTTCTCAGGTAACCGACTATAAAACTGTTCTAGCCCGAAACACTGCAGAACTTTCTCATGGTCACCAAACGCTTTCTCTTCTTTGAGCCACTCCTGCATGTTTGACATAAGCCTGTACGCAAACTCTGTATATGACTCACTTTTGCCTTTCTCATTTTCCCGAAACTTCCGACGGAACGCCTCCGCTGACAGCCGGTACTTTTTTAGCAGACTCGATTTCACTTTGTCGAAATCCTCTGCCTCCTCTCTCTCCAAGCGAGCGACTACGTCGGCCGCCTCGCCGGGTAGCAAAGTGAGCAAGCGCTGTGGCCACGTTTCCCGAGAGAACCCCTGCTTCTCGCACGTTCGCTCAAAGTTAACCAGGAACAAACCAATGTCCTCTCCAAGCTTAAACGGCCGCATCAGGTCAGTCATTTTGAACAATACTCGTTCTCCTGCACCGTGTGCCTGACTTCCATTACGAGCGCGTTCCATCTCTAACTCGAGACGCTTCATTTCCAAAGCGTGTTGACGGTCGCGCTCTCTTTCTTTCTCTTGTTGCTCTTTTAGTTCGCGCTCCTGTTTCTCTTTTTGCTCTTTAAGTTCACGCTCCCTCTCCTCAATGGTCTCAAGGCATTCCGACAGCTCGTCATCCTCAGCTTCTAACTCAAGAATAGCCCTTAGCAGTTCTGGTTTTCTGAGTTTGTCTGAGACATCCAGACCCAACTCTCTTGCAAGCTCCAGCAATTTCGGTTTGCGCAACGACTTCAAATCCATGGCTGCTCTGAATGCTGCTTTCTCTACTGCCTACTATTGTCTTGCCGCAAACTAACCCGGTAGCAACGACAACCACAATTACCAGCTCTGTTTCTAACACTAACAAAAGCCTGGCAAAACTCAGAAGAAGAAAGTCCCGCACTCACCAAACCTCGCAGCCAAGACTTCAGCGCAGTCGTTCCGCTGCAGGCAACCAGTCATCACACAGGGCTCGTTGCACTGCTCCCGGATGGTCGTTGTGCTGCTCAGCATACAGTCAACCGCATCTCTTCGCTGCTGGCCTCCGTTGTCGCGATCTCACCGCTGGCAACCAGATGTTGTAATCGCACCGCTGGCACGAGTTGATGGGGTCTCGGTGCTGACGCCCGTTATTGCCAATGGGTCGCAAGCCCCAAGGGTAGCGTTGGCCTGGCGGCCTGGGGCACTGGAAGCATCCGAAGGTCCCGGCAAAGCATGAGAAGACTGGTAACAGAACAACTTGTTTATTCTAACATAGCAAAAGAGCGGCCGGTCAGTTCGACCGAAGTGGAGAGACGGGAGAGCACGTAACTCAACAGTACAAATCGGAGCCTCTGTTCTGGCGTCCGGGGGCAGCTGCTCTTATACCCTCGGCGTCGCGGTCCAAAAGGGAAGGAGGGAAGGTCACGGGATGAAGGTCACGGGACGGCGCAGCAGGGGCCCACGACGGCGCGAGCGGTTGAGCCGAGAGACCTCCAGGCCCCTCCTTCGGGGAACTCCGCTCCCCGGCTGCCGCGCTTTGACAAGCGAGGGCACACACACACACACGCACACACGAAGACACGTGGCACTGAAACACGCCTGGACACGCTTGGCGGGTAGGCGTCGCGGCGGAGTCGGACGGGCCAAAATGTCCGCCGCTTTGAACAAAGCCCCGGCGTCCGTTGCATCCGCGCCGGCATTACCGCGCGTTGTAGGCGAAACGTAACAGTACCGGGACATCGTGGGTTGCACTTGAATGAAATGGCAGATTCACTCGCACGAGCATCCCTTAACGGCCCTATCATACCTGTTTTGCCGACATCAGCTTATGTCGCCGCGGCAAGGTACAGAAATTTCGCTATATCTCAAAATTCTGCAATATCCATGCTAACACCGTGTTCTGAATTCCACCATCTTGGCTTCCCATGGAATATTAATTGGTGTCCTTCAAGGCAATTGGAAGTATATTTTACAAAATTGTGATGCCGTATACCTCCTCTAAATTTTTACTTACACAGGTCTGGTCTCGCGACGTCCCCTCTATGTTCTTATTGCAGTGCACCTGAAACTATCGAACATTATTTTCTCTCATGCCGCCGCTTTCTAAGACAAAGAAGAATATTAGAATACTCATTTACCAAACTTGGCCTATCACTAACCTCGACAAACATTCTTTCTTTTGGGGCAACTTCACTGGGAACCAGCCACAGGGATGCTTTTCTTGCTGTTTACAATTTTATTAGAGAGACAAAAAGAGTACCTTGCTGATTTTCTACAATTATCCATAGTTTCTATTACTTAATTCCTTTACGTTAAATTATTTTATCAAAATTCTTACCAATACTTTCATTGCAAGTCTAAATTACAGTTCTATCGTCCCACGCTCCACTATTCAAATCTAGTTTCTCTATACTTCTAACCTTACGGAAAACCGCCTGCTTCTTGGCCAATCCCCCATAGTGGGTACGCGCCACTGTCTGGGACACAAGACAAGACAAGACAAGATTCGAGGCGCAGCTGGGTCGCTCTTGGAACGCGGCCGGCCAGGACTGGTGCCTACTGGCGTGCACTGAAGGTCCGCGCCGTTTCCACATTGGCGCCCGTAACGGGGGCTCCGGCTGAGTTCGCGGACCAACCATGATCGTGTGGAATTCGGGCGGCGCCCGTGCCACGGCCAGTAGCGACGCCTTCCTGGCCGCGTGCGTGACCAGCTTCGCGGTGCAAGCTGCAGCTCTGGTGTTCGCAGAGGAGCGTCTCGTCCGGCTCCTCCTCTGTTGACATCACCGGGTATGGGACACGGGGGCGGAGCGTTCTTCCACGAGCTGCTGAAACTCCTAGCGCCACCGCTGGAAAAGGGACCTGCCGGCGCCGTTACTGCATCAACGCGGGGCAGTACTTCATCAACGCTACAAGTTGTCGAAGCTCGTATACCACGTGTGGCTCCAAACCCGGCGGCGCGGCCGCGCCCAGCGACTCGGAGACGTCGGAGAGTGACGACGACTGGATCGTGGACGATAAGGGAGCCAAGGCAGGCAAAGGCAAGTTATCGAAGAAAATTGCTTGGTTAAACCGTTCGTCGGTCCTCAGCCGAGCCCGAGGAGGGCGTAGTCTCGGACTCCTTGGCGGTTCCTTGTCGCCCGCCGGCGCCATCGGCAGCGAAGACGACGATGACGACGATTCCAAAGAAGAGGAGTGCAACGACGGTTACAACGAGGACCTCATGGGCGCTTGAGGTCAGTTGCCAACGGTAGTGGAAGGGGCACCGTTCGAGCGACCCATCAGCATCTGCGATCTCCCCCTCCCGCTAACTGCGTGGTGCGGTGCCGTGTAGTGTCTGTGTGGTGGAATGGCAGCGAGCGGGCGGCTGATACTTCCGGCGACCTGCTGCGTGCGCTCGTCATAACGTGGTCGAGGAGGAAGAACCGGACCAGGTGTTCGTCCGGGAATGGTTTAGGGCCTTCTGATTCGTGCATGACCTCGACAATTCGGTGGCGACACCACCTCGTCCACCGCATCTTCGCGAAGGGTACCTCCGGGAAGGCAGCCAGGTATAGGGCCTTCGGGGTCCTGAAAGACCTTGGTGACTAGAACGTTGCCTGCTCCACCGATCTTCGTTCTGTGCACCAGTTTGCAAGGTTTGCCGATCGCCGGGGATGCGGTGCCGTCGCTGCAAGCCGCCGTAGGTCAGTGCTATTATCGCCTTCACAGAGGGAGGGGCAGTGTGTGAAATGCGCCATCATCATTATCGGAGCCTTCGGCATCATCGAAACTCCGGCAACGGAGCCAGCAGTCGAGAAAGTAGAGGAAGAAGTGACTCGCAGCGCGAGCATGGGTTCGAGGCTCGGATGGCGCACTCTTGGAACGCGGCCGGCCAGGACTGGCACCTACTGGCGCGGACTGGGGGACCGCGCCCTTCCCACAGTGCATTCGAAATTGCACATCTTGCGTAGACGTATATTATGCAACATCACCCGCCATTAAACTATTGCAGCTAATTCAAATCGATAACACTGGAATCTGTTCCGGTGGCAACATAGTTGAAAATTAAGCTGCAGAGGAAAGCTGAAAAGTGAATGTTTAGTGTCGTAATAGTGCACGTTTATGCGTTACGCATCCCGTCTGGAATGAATTCTGTCATTCAATGTTTTGATTGACTTGAAGAGCTAGTAAGTATGGGGGAAGACACTTAAGTACTTGCAATATGTACTTCTGGAAATTTATACGATAAATGAAAGTTAGACAACATTGTGTGTTATAACAGTTATTGTCAAAAAAGAAAGCTTTAGTTGAAGTGGTCGTGGTGCTCTATGGGCTTATGTTGTCGCGGTATGCTCATTCATTATAAAAGAACTTCTCACACGCACCCGGAGGCCAGCGCGAGTCATTCTCGGTGACTATACAAACGCCTGCGTACAGCTTCTTGTTGAACTCGACGAGGTGATCCGCTTGGGGAAAGTAGGCCGAGTAGCCGGTGATAACGATGTCACCGCCCGCCATGATAGCCTTGGAAGAAAACCTAAGAGAGAAACACAGTTACACTGTAAACCTCCGAATGTGATTCACCTTTTCAATTGCTTATAAGAGTACCAAATGTCGAAAAGTATTGGTCAAGGCATGAAAGCTAGCTCTTGAATACGAACTTTGAAGCTTGCAACATACGCATTCAGAGTTGCGAACAAGTTTTTTTTTAACAACTATGTGTGTCCACACTCAGTATTCCGCTCAGCGTGTATTGAAGTGGTTCAATCGAAATTCCTATTGTCACGGAACAAGTCAGATGTTTTTTTGCTTAAAAAGTCACGAAAATGCAACTAAAAGCAGCGTTCAATTTCGCGAATGATAGAAAATATTTTCGGCCGCGTTTCTTAGTACCGTATGGAATACAATGCCGAAAAGTTAGAGAGGGAGATATGCCAAGGCGCAGCTAATATAAATCGACACTGCTTTATAGAAGAAGCACACAAAAAGCATAAATAGGCACAGTTCCGCCAGAAAGGCGAAACCTAGATTGCGATAGCGAATTAGTACATAGCTGTGCAAAGTAAGGATAGTAGCTTTATTTTGCCGTATAAGCTTGAAAACATTCCCTTAATAACTAACAATGATAGAATGTGACGTAATAGTCCTGCGGAAACCCGCGAGGTGGAGAGAAACAATTAAGGGAAATTGAGACATCCCGCCAATCGCAGCAAATGCTACAATGCAAGTCAAACCTTTGCTTTTGCTTCGAGTCGACAAATTTGACTTCGCCCTGAAATCTGCTAACCGCCTGGTTAGCTCACATGGTAGCGCGGCTCTCCCGGAAAGGCGGTGGTCCCGGGTTCGACTCCCGGACCAGGACGAATTTTTCTTCAATTGCGAGGCCTTTCTTTCGAGGAACCCATATGGGTTTCCTTTGTAGCAATTGCTACGATTGGGTGGACGTCTCATTTTCCCCTTAATTAATGATAGAATATCTAAGCGTGACTGAAAAAGGACGTAGAAATAAACAGACACACAGAGACAGCGCTGTCTTTGTGTGTCTGCTTCTATGTCCTTGTTCAGTCGCGCTTACACACAATTTCCGGCCCAAGTCCAAGGTCTTCGAGCCGTCGCCTGCGGCTACTACAGTCGAAACTGCCGGACCATTCTTTTTAATAAAGTTTATTTTCTTCTTCTTCCTAATAGGTCAGTCTTTATTGCTCAGTCGTAAGGGAAATTGAATATTAGTTCAAGAAACATAATGATACAGACATAAAATCACATTACAGCGAAGCCTTTGAACTTTTGAGCACATTTTGCTATAAAACACATATAATGTGTAAAGTTTCATCACAAATGCAGTGTAGAAATATATCTTATGCCAATTGGCTCCATCTTTTCAAAAATAATTTATACAATGGAAACTTAAGCAGAACAAACGTGCACAAGCTAACAAAGTATTCGCACTATAATCGAAGAGGAATGTGCACCATTATAATGGCCAACAAACGCACTTCTAATACAAAATGCATACACTCATAAGGCAGAGGTTACCAGATGAGCTGCTAAGCATAAGGCTGGTAACGTAGATGAATTGTCCAAGAAACTGTTTTTGTGCCATAGTCTAAAACAGCACACGATTTGAGCACATCCTCTGAAAGTTTCAGGATGTTCCTGACTGAAAGTACAGTGCATTTAGAAATGTGTCTTATTTTTAGGTGAGGCCGCAGGTCTCGTTTCGGTTATATATAGTTCAGATAAAGTTATTCATGTATGGGCTGCACCCCCTTGTTTCTAAGTACGTCTCACGTGGTGGTTGTGCAGCAATATCCCGCCCACTCCTAAAGCCGTGCAGAGGTGTATAGCGCCTCCTATTTGGTTGGCATGTTCAGAAAAGAAGCTTCCTGGTGCTGTCAGGATTGTGCGATTTCACTTTCACGCAAATAACTGAAATTAAGTTTACAGTACTATTTCCTGCATAGCAAAATGAGTATAAAACTCCAAGGAGCATAGACAATAAAATTTTGTGCACAATATTTCTTGATACATAAAGCAGCTTCTAACCCTATAGTACAGTATGAACGCTATACTTTTCACGAACAGCTTGCAGCTTGCATCGCTGACCGATTTGCATATTTCGGGTGCATGGTGATGGTTTACAACATCCCTGCTGTATGAAAATCCCCAAAAATTTGGTGCTGAAAATGTCATCATGGTCATTTATTGCGACTAGCTGAAAATGCAACCTAACTTATGTATAGCATGGCTTCAGACGTGAAGAAAAAACAGATGTGATGAATGTAATGCGTCAAAGGCGGCATAAACATAAGTATAGGCAAGGCATTGCAAGAAAAGACAAACAAAAAAGCAAATCATAAATCAGGATCGGTACCATGCTGTTTTATATATCCCTTCTGTGCCTGTGAATGCGGATCCGGCTATGCATATACTTGCACAATGAACGAACTACCTGAAAGCAAAGCTTTCCTTTTCTACTGAAGTGGTTAAGGTACACTAAAGGAAGAAAAGTTTTCGCGCTTCCCAGAAGCTTGTCTACGTCGCAAAACAAGCATATTTGTGACTTTGAAGGCTTACACAGTGGCGAAAGCTACAACATAACAGTTGTCAAAATGTGGCTGTGCAGTGGCAAATCAGTTCTTAGGTCATATTTTGTGCAAGTTCTTTTCTTTGACACGCGAAAAATGTGATCCTCAACTGGCATTCAGCCTAGAACACAAAATGCCTTTGTCGCATTCCCTTTGTATTATCTGCACCGCTCAATTCAGTTTGTTTTGGCAGCAAGGCCACATCATCGTCTAAGTGTCCACAGCACTTCACTGACCGGCTTGCATACTTCTGGTGCGTGGTGTTGGTCTGTGACATCACTGCTGTTTGATAATCACAATAAATATGGTGCTGAAACTGGCATCATTCATCCTCTTGAAAGCATGCTGCCTTTTGAGTGCGCTTTAACTAATTTTACTTTGTAACACTAGGAAATGCAAATATTCGGCTGCAGAGAAGTTGGAGCGTCGTTCCATGGCTGCTGGGATTTTAAACCTGTCAGTAACCTTTATCTCGAGGCTACTTTGACTGTGACCAAGATCATAATGAGGAAGGTGTCACACACAGCGTGGACATTACAGTTGCCTATTGAACACCTTTCTTTACCAAGAGCATGAAGCAGGCATTCCAGTTTATTCCTTCAGCTCCTTTGCCCTTCTTTCCTGTGATACTAAGAGCATAAGTTGAGAGCATCGCACAGCTTCATGGGAAAACAGGAAGTGTTCAGTGGGTGTAAAACTCTGCCTTCCAATGGGAGAATTTTTCCAGTGACCGTTTAAGAGGACTAAATTCTCAACAAGTACGTTTGTTTCGATCATGCAAATGTAAGTTTAACAAGTCACAAGTCTATGACTGACGTTAGCAGACATGCAAGTTTGGGTCCATAAGACTTAATAACAAATTCGATGAGCATATGGGCATCAATGCTCTCCAACTGTTCTCCTATTTCTCACATCGCTGTGGGCCCTGTCTCGCTATCTTAAATCCAGAAATTTACTATGTATTCAAATGATTTAGGGTTACTTTGCCTTCAATAAACCCAAGAGGTATTTCTTTTCGATTGATTAACACAATAGGTTCAGATCCACCAAGTGCTCTAGACGTCTTCTACGCTGATGCTCTCTCAGTTCTTTACACTGAACACATCCCTGCCCCCAAAAGCACACTTGGCTGGCAAGTAGCTTGAGGCACCCTAATCAACATCCCAAATACCTTGCAAAAGCACACATATGTCTGTTTCACAGGAGCGGCTACAATTTTGCATGCGCCAAAATAAAGTTTAAATTGCAAGGGACTCTGTGGCTTCTAATTAAGACATACGGTGCGCACCAGGATGTGTACTGTTGTTAAAGGCCTCGGTCCGTGCTTCCGTTTGTGGAGCCGCGAGCAGTTCTAATGAACTGGCTCCATAAGCACGTACGTAAACGATAATGCCTTATTAAAGCTACGGTACCCTGCCCCAATGCTTCCCCTTTCTAACATATAGGAGGAAGCCATACGTATAAATTTAAGTGTAAAAAAGAGATAAAAGGGAAGAAACGATAATGTGTCTTCTCCGTGACAGTGTTCAAAATACACAACAGACTAGTTCCTAGTTGCACCATTGCATTTGCGTACTGTTCAATTATGTCAGCAGATAACCGAGCATGAAACTATTGCTTTTTGTAATCAACACGTGGTCCATGTTCATTGCAAGTAAGTATTGTGTCACTAAGCAAATCTGCTATCTTACTGTACCCCTTTTTTGTGATATGAAGATATCTGTTGAGAGGCAAGACCAACTGTTGTCACTTGTCATAAAACTAAAAATCTTTTATTTAAAACTAATTTGTAGCTTTTCAATGAGACCCATTCCTTAAATGATATTGCGCGACAAAAAACGACACGCACGTGAGAGACGACACACCAAGCGCAATATCATTTAAGTAATGGATTACCAACTTGCCGGGAATGCGGCTCTCATTAAACCCATTCCTATGTGTATGTCTCCAGAGAGCATACCTAATATTGACTGTCCCATCAGAGACATTACAAAAATATTACCGCAAGATGACTGCCAAGGCACGTCAGAATTTTCACCTTAGTTTCGCACAGTGTCACTTAAAAGTTTTGCTGTCATTTAGTCAAATGGTACACCCAATATACCCTCATTTTAGTTTTTTTGTCCAAAATTCATGACAACGTATTTTGATGCTTTGAAGCGCGCTGGGCTGGCAACTTGTCGCGCGTAGAGTCGAGCTGGGCTGGCACCCTGGCGCCTTTTGTCATTGCAGCTGCCTTCTTGCGTTATATAAAGAGAGTCCCTGAAAAAATATAATGCGCAGAAGTTAACACGAGGACATCGTGTAAACCCACATCAAGACGGGAAAGAAAAAAAAGGTAATTGCACTAAAACTTTCCGCTCTTAGTCTTCCTACTGATATGGATGTGAAACATCTAAATCACTGACTTCAATTTTTGTATTTAATGAAAAAAAAAATAAGCGAGAGTTCGCACTCCGTTCAATACGTCGGTTGCAATACTCCTAATAGATTATTGGTCAATGTCAGATATTATACGTCTGTCATAAGTCGCATGTGTCAGAAAGACCGCTTATGATGTATCCTATGCAATGTGCCCAGTGTGCCCCGCACACCATCTCTCATTGAACCACTGGTGAAGCCATCAATTGAGAATCACATCTGCATACATGTAGCTCCGTAGAGATGACAATACGGTCCTCCACTTGAATGAATATTAGTTGGTGTGCCTATATAAGTATGGGCAAGAAGGCTTCTTATGGCAAGCTTAAGCGCATTTTAAGACTAACAAGAAACAGTTCACAGCGGCCTGCATCTAAGCTTGCTAAAAGCCTACAACTTATTTTCATTTGTTAGGTACGCAACGGAATTCGTTTTTCACAGGCTGGACTGTTGCTTCAGTTTGAAATCTAGCATGCAATATATCCGGGAGGGCATGTAAAAGTGGCAGTTGGGCTCCAGTTATTAGTTAATTAGACCAACTCTTTGTTTTGTGTCTGACAGATGACTGGTCAAACGTTTTATTTTGACACTTTATTTCTCCACTCGAATTAATAACGCGTAACACACATTTTGATCTTCCAAAAAATAGCGAAATGCGCTGATTTCGCTTTTAAACGCCAGGGAAAGGATGATGTAACTGTTCATACGACATGACTCTGAAGCGACATCTCATATTAGCAAATGTACATACATGTCGAAAACAGTAATGAAACTGTAATTCCACGCAGTAACAGTTATATTGGATTCCCATGCATCACTCGCAACTGGACAAGTGGGCGAGTTTGTACATATTATTACGATATCATCGAGCGATGCTCAAGAAACGAGCCGCCGCGAGAACGACGATGAAGTTCGTCGGTGCGCTTGGCGCGAGTGAATGTCGGCCTGGCTGCCTGGCTCCAGTGTAAATAGCCTGTAAATAGCCTCTTCTGTCTGTGTCTTTCCACACGCAACATTCTGGTGGAGGTCAGCGATCCCCGTCCTCACCACGGAACTCAGAAGTGGTCGGCACACCGAGCTTGTCACCATGCCTCCCTGTGACGCGCCCACCTCTCCAACGGCTTCGGCTTGTCCCATTGCTCCAATTCTCACGGTCGCCCCACATCGCGACCCACGTGTGTTCTCTGGCCTGGAGAGCCAGGATGTTGACGACTGGATCAAACTCTATGAACACGCCAGTGCTAATAACAGGTGGGACCCAACGATTATGCTCGCCAATGTCATCTTTTATCTCGGCGGCACCCCATGCGTGTGGCACCAAACGCATGACGACGAGATAACCAGTTGGGATAATTTCAAAGAGAAGCTACGGGAACTGTTCGGCGACCCCATTTGGCGCAAGGCTGCCGCGAGAAAGGCTCTTGCGTCTCGTGTCCAGTCATCTACGGAGCCGTACGTTTCCTACATCCTCGACGTCTTAGCTCCAGGCCGCAAAGCTGACAATGCTATGTCCGAAGCGGATAAAGTGTCACATATTCTAAAAGGCATCGCCGACGACGCTTTCAATTAGCTTGTTTTCGGCAACGTCTCGACTATCGACGCCATCATCAAAGAATGCCGTCGCCTTGAACAAGCTAAGAGCCGCCTTATCACACACCACGTCACGCGGCTATCCAACACTGCTGCTACGTCGACATGTGAGGGTCGACCACGTCAGACCACCACCTGTGACGACGTCACCCGTATTGTTCGCCGCGAATTCGAGGCCACCTGTTCGCCAGCTTTCTCCACGACGCCTCCCGATCCGCCAGCAACCACAATTGCGATGATCCAGGCCGTCGTCCGACAGGAACTTGAGAACATGGGTCCGAACTCCTTGTGTTCCACGTCTCAACCCAGCGTTCCCCAGTTCTCTAGCGGCCCTCCTCGTCCTCGGCAGTCCTTTTCCGCAATATCTCGCCGCAACTCGTCCGATTGGCGTACCCCTGATGACCGGCCGATCTGCTTCCACTGCTGTCGCATCGGCCACGTCGCTCGTCACTGCCACAACCGATGGCCACCACCTCCTCGGACATACACCGCCGCTTATTCCCGCACCTTTGGACCTTCCGTTCCCTATACCACCCGCCATGAATCCACTGCCGCTGATGCTCCTGCTCCGAACCTTCGGTACAGCCGCTCGCCCTCACCTCGACGCCATCAGTCTCGTTCGCCCGAACCCCATCGCTTCTCTTCGCCACCTATCCCCTCCCGAATCCAGGCGGAAAACTAGGCACTGCAGCTTCTGGAGTTGAAGCTGCGTTGTCGACCCTGCCCTCAAATCCTCTGCTCACGTTACCCACGAACCGAAACCTTCTTGACGGTGACGTTGACGGCTATCATGTCATGGCACTCATCGATACAGGAGCTTCTTTCAATTATGAGTGCTGCCTTCCGAAGACGACTGAACAAGCTCGTCACCCCAGCGTCGGCACGCGTCGTCCGCGTTGCGGCTGGCGGTACTGTGCCTATCATAGGCATGCGTACGGCACGCGTCAGCTTCGCCGGCCGCCACACTCCTGTCCTCTTTACCGTAATTGCTCATTGCCCCCACGACCTCATTCTCGGCCTCGATTTTCTCTCCGCACATTCTGCTCTTATTCACTGCTCTTCCAGTACCCTTCGCCTTGAGTTGCCGATGCTCGCAGAACCTTCTGACGCACCCCACTGCTCCTTACGTCCCACCGGCTTTCTTCGCCTGCAGCCAAAGTGAATAGCCTAC
Organism: Dermacentor andersoni; assembly: GCF_023375885.2. Classification (NCBI taxonomy): domain Eukaryota; kingdom Metazoa; phylum Arthropoda; class Arachnida; order Ixodida; family Ixodidae; genus Dermacentor; species Dermacentor andersoni. The sequence goes on along the minus strand of NC_092821.1, from coordinate 40,194,495 downwards.
ATTGAACTGTTGTCTTTCCCACCAGTTCCTGATGGCGAGTACCTCGTCACTCCCCTGCCCGACATTCCAATAAGGTACGACGTTACAGTGCCTCACAGTATACTTAATATTACTGGGAACCGCACTCGCATGCCTGTCGGTACCTTTGGATTGGCAAAACAAATTCTACCGCAAGGTATTTGCCTTGCCACCGTTGATTGTCTCAGCGACCAATACGTGGCCGCGTTATCGACCGATGGTTCTCGCGAGCTTAGCAGGCCCCTCGCGCCAGCCTCGGGTGCCGATCCCAATATAAAGAAAATGGTTGCGACGGACCTGTCCTCGGCGCAGGCTGAGGAGCTTCGCCAAGTATTTACCGAGATATTTTCGACATCGACAATCACCCTTTAGGCCAGACGCTCGCGGTCAAGCATCGGATTCTTACTGGTGATGCTTCGCCTATTTACCGACGACCGTATCGAGTTTCTGCATCGGAACGCCGAGTAATTCAAAACGAAGTCAACAAAATTCCCTATAAAAACATCATCGCGCCTTCTTCGAGTACCTGGGCGTCACCTGTGGTGTTGGTTAAGAAGAAGGACGGCACGTGGCGCTTCTGTGTAGACTACCGTCATCTGAACAACATTCCTAAGAAGGACGTCTACCCACTCCCATGTATACACGACGCCCTTGACTGCCTGCACGGTTCCAGCTATTTCTCGTCTATTGATCTTCGTTCGGAATACTGGCAGATTCCTGTTGACGATATGGACCGAGAAAAAACCGCGTTCATCCCACCTGATGGCCTATACCAATTTAAAGTAATGCCGTTTGGCTTACGCAACGCCCCTTCCACCTTCGAACGTATGATGGGCTCCTTGCTCCAAGGTTTCAAATGGTCCACATGCCTCTGCTACCTCGACGACGTCATCGTCTTCTCGCCAACGTTCGACACTCACCTTGAACGTCTCACAACTATACTTGATGTATTTCGAAAGGTGAAGCTGCATCTTAACTCGTCCAAATGTCGTTTTGGCCACCGGCAAATTACTCTTCTGGGCCATCTCGTTGACGTTTCCGCAGTACAGCCTGATCCCGACAAAAGTCGTGCTATCAGAGAGTTTCCGGTTCCGAAGACAGCCGCAGACGTTCGAAGTTTTGTAGGGCTATGCTCGTACTTTCGTCGTTTTATTCAAGATTTTGCGGCAATTGCTAGACCCCTCACTAATTTTTTGAAGAATGGCGTACTATTCTCGGGGGGGTACTGCAGAAGCCACCGCGTTCTCTCGTCTCGTTACTATTCTCTCCTCACCACCCATTCTCGCCCACTTCGACCCTGATGCCCCTACAGAATTGCGTACAGATGCCAACGGTCATGGCGTAGGTGCCGTCCTAGCCCAGCGGCAGCGTGGCCAGGATCGCGTTATTGCTTATGCCAGCCGCCTCCTCACACCATCGGAGTGCAACTATTCCATTACGGAATGAGAATACCTTGCTGTATTCTGGGCGGTTGCGATGTTCCGTCCTTACCTTTACGGTCGCCCTTTTTCCGTTGTCACTGACCATCATGCTCTCTGCTGGCTCTCTTCGCTAAAAGATCCTCCGGCCGGCTTGGTCGATGGGCTTTGAGGCTAGAAGAATTTTCATATTCCGTGGTGTACAAGTCTGGCCGCCTGCACCAAGACGCTGACAGCTTGTCGCGTTACCCTGTTGACGACTGTGACTCCTCTAATAGTGCCAGTGCTTCTTGCGTATTCTCTCTATCACAGCTGCTTCATTTCGCCGATGAGTAACGCCGTGACGCCTACATCAGAGCACTCATCGACCGTTTTGAGCACTCTCCGGCCGATGCTACTCTACGCCTCTTCGTCCTCCGCGACGCTACTCTGTACCGTCGTAACCTTCATCTGGACGGCTCTGAGTTCATGTTTGTAGTACCTAAACACCTCCGTTCCACCGTTATAGAAGAGCTCCACGACGCACCAACGGCAGGACATCTCGGCGTATCTCGAATCTATTACCGTGTACGTCGCCGTTTTTCCTGGCCGGGTCTTGCCCACTCCGCACGACGTTACCTCGCCGCTTGTGAAGTTTGCCAACGACGCAAGAAGCCTTCCCAGCTCCCCGCTGGTTACCTGCAGCCGCTCGACATTCCTGCCGAACCCTTTCATCGTGTCGGCTTAGACCTTCTCGGCCCATTTCCGGAATCTCCATCAGGGAACAAGTGGATTGCAGTCGCGGTGGACTTCGCGATCCGCTACGCCGTATCGCGTGCTCTTCCGACCGGTTGCGCAACTGATGTTGCGGACTTCCTCCTACACGATATTATTTTGATGCATCGTGCTCCGCGTCAATTGCTAACAGACCACGGCCGTGCGCTTTTGGCCAAAGTCATCGACGACATCATGCGTGCCTGCTCAATAAGGCATAAATTTACCACCTCCTACCATCCCCAAACGAACGGCCTCACTGAGCGCTTGAACCGCACCCTTACAGACATGCTATCCAAATACCTTTCCGACGACTAGCGTGATTGGGACCTAGCTTTGCATACAACTCTTCCCGTCTTGATACTGCTCGCTTTTCCTCGTTTTACCTCTTGTATGGCCGCGAACCAACGCTACCACTGGACACTGTGCTTCCGTCCGCCACAGCTTCAACTAGCGATTATGCCCGTGATGCAATCGCCCATGCTGACTACGCTCGCCAACTTGCGAGCGCTCGTCTACAAGTGTCTCAAGACAAACAGAAGCAACGCTACGACCTCCGTCACTGTGGTGTCCATTTTGCGCCCGGCAGCCTCGTGTTGCTTTGGTCACCTTCGCGTAATGTTGGCCTATGTGAAAAACTCCTTTCTTGTTACACAGGTCCATACCGCGTGCTCCGCAAAGTGACCGATGTCACCTATGAAATCGTTCTAGCCACGCCCACTACGTCCTCCGCTGTGACAACCAGTGACATTGTCCACGTCGCCCGAGTCAAGCTCTACAACCCTCCACACGCCTTGGATATTTAACAGCACCGTGACGGTGCTTTTGCCGCCGGGGGGTGGGGGTAGTATTACGATATCATCGAGCGATGCTCAAGAAACGAGCCTCCGCGAGACCGACGATGAAGTTGGTCGGTGTGCTTGGCGAGAGCGAGTGTCGGCCTGGCTGCCTGGCTCCAGTGTAAATGGCCTGTAAATAGCCTCTTCTGTCTGTGTCTTTCCACACGCAACAATATAAGTACCCTTTCACATTGGCACCGTGATCTAAAACGGCAACGCCAAACATAAAATCAGATATATGATCACACCATTTCAAATACATGAGCAAAAAACAGCTCAGTCTTATTCAGCCCATAATATGAATTCCAAATGCGTTTTCAGTAAGTAAACGTCGTGACGACGGCCTGGCGATAGCATGTCGCGTGCACAGATTGTGCAGGAAAGTGAGACTTCACTTACTGAGGAGGATTTGTTGTTATAGCGAACGAATCATGAACGAATGTCTTGTTTTTACGGTGGCGTAAGATGGCTGCCACAAGTTCTCCCTGGGATAGCTTTGTTTCCTGATCACTGGATGGGTGGTCTTTCTCCGGTGCTGTACTATTCCGCACTCTCGCGCGCGCAAGAGGTCGCTCAACTGCGAATGAAAAAGTAGAGCGCTGGCTCAGCTTCCGTTTGTACTGCGGCTGCCTGTTTCCTTACAAGCAAAACAGTATGTTCTTTGCTCTGCTTCCGTGAGTGATACGTCGCAATGTCCTGGACCGACCTCCTGCAGTTGAAGCAGGAGCTTATGGTACGTTATCTTCTCTACTGCTGCAAGAGTAAAACGGGCACTCTGCTCTCTCTCAGACGGGCAGCGTAAAAAGAACATATTACTCTCTCGTCGTTGACGCAGTCAGCAATGCATTTCACTCCACTCGACATTTTGCGAGAGTAAAACAATGCTTTGTCGAATAAATCAGCCAATTTACTTCTGCAATACACTCCCTCGTTTTTAGAGTGTAGTTAACGTCTTCAAGTTGCTGTGAAATCTTGTAACGTCCAGCGTAACGCGACAACAGGTTTCGAAAAGACATACACGACAAGATTGAGTCCAGACAAGTACAAGACGTCCAGGAGAAAACTGCTAGTGTCAGTGGCTGCGGTCTAGCTGGTCTTTTTGAAATAATTGCCAGTCTGATAGTCGCTCATGAGCGACATGCCGATGACCTCGCACAGCAGCCTCGGGGGCATGCTGTGAGCAGCGTTGGAAAACAACAGGTAGTAGCGTATTGAAAGCCTATGCTAGGTGACGGCCAAATAACGCGTAATATCGCGAGAAATTGGAGGTGGCGTGACGGGATGAGTTTTACGCGAACGTGACGTATGGCAAAGCGTTGTCCCATTCCCTATGGTAGTCAGACGTGTACATAGCGAGCATATTGGTTAAGGTACAATTCAGTCTCTCGGTGAGCCCGTTTTTATGCGGGTGGTATGCAGAAGTGAGCGTGTGCTTCATAGAAGAGGAACCAAGACATCGACGACTTGGGAGAGGAAGTAGCGGCCTCTATCTGTGAGCAATTGTCTACGGGCACCATGGCGACGGATAACGTCACAAAGTACAAAATCGGCGGCGTCATTGGTCCAACCAATCTGCAAAGCTCGCTTGATGGCATGCCCGGTACAGTAGATAGTCGCAACTGCGACCCACTTGTTACCGGCAGTAGGCATAGGAATTGGCCACGGAGTTCAAGAGTGATGCAGTATAGAGGCCCCTTGGTTGCAGAAGGATTGCAGGTAAAGCTAAGGGCCGCTTACGTCGCTGACAAAAGTCACACAGAGCTACGTAGAGTCAGAGATAGGGACAGACCAGGGTAGGAAAAGTGGCGCGGGATACTCTAAGATGGCCAGCAGTTCGGGCATCGTTGTTTGAGAACAGTCGCATGATTTGCTTGGGGTGAGCAAACAGTAGCCTCGGGAAGTCGCGAGTGGTGCCACGACGGCAAAGAATGTGGCCGTGAAGCTCAGAGTGAATGATGGGTCGGCTTGACCCGCCGTGATTGCTCAGTGACTATGTTGTTGGGCTACTGAGGACGAGGTCGCGGGATCGAATCCCGGCCACGGCGGCCGCATTTCGATGAGGGTAAGATGCGAAAACACGCGTGTGCTTAGATTTAGGAGCACGTTAAAGAACCCCAGGTGGTCGAACTTTCCGGAGCCCTCCACTGCGGCATGGCTCATAATCAGAAAATGGTTTTGATGGGTCGAGTTGAGAATGAAGGTGACCGATAATAGACCGAAGTGTGTCGACGCTGTTCACTTTAGCGCGGATATTGGCCACATACGAATTAGCCATGATGAAGTCACTGCTATCCACCTCTGAGGTGTCGAGACGGTTGACAGGGCAGCGGGATAAACAGTCAGCATCTTGGTGCATTCGGCTAAACTTGTAGTGAAATACAAAGAGAGCTCCAGGAACCATACTGCCCAATGACCAAGCCTTCGTGTAGGATCCTTCAGTGACAAGAGCGACGAGAGCCTGTAAAGTGCGCGGTGGTCAGTACGGGCAGAAAACGTCCTGCGGCCATATAAGTAGGGGTAGAATTTTTCCAGATCCCAGACTAAAGCGAGGTATTCGCGCTTGTTTATCGAAAACTTCCGCTCTGACGACAACAGAAGACGGCTAGCATTTGCGACGACGCATTCCTTGTCGTTCTGACGATGAGCGAGGCCTGCGCCTATGCCGTGGCCACTAGCCTGGGTGCGAACTTCTTTAGGGGCCGAAGGGTGAAATTGCGCCAAAATGGGCAGTGATTTAATAAACTGACCACGGTGATGAGTTCTGTAGCTTGCGCATGACCCCGAGAGACGTCCTTCATGAGTAAGTCAGTAAACGGCAGTACAATGTGGGCGAAGTTCCTTTCAAAGCGACAGAAGTTGGAGCATAAACCGAAAAAGCACGCGATATCTATAACTGACCGAGCAACAGGAAAGTTTTGGACGGCACGCGCCTTGTCGGGGTGAGGTTAGACAGTACTAGCACGAACAAGGTGGCCGAGAAGTGTGATGTGATATCAAGCGAAAATACGCTTAGAAGAGTTATAGAGTTAAGCCAGCACAGTGGAACACGTCAAGAATGACCAACAGGCGGATCAGGTGGTTCTCAAAAGTAGGTGAAAAGACAGTCACATCATCTGGATAGCAAAGATAAGTGGACCACTTATAGCCCCTCAATAGAGAATCCATCATCCACTCCAAGGTTGCGGACGCATTACACAATCCAAAAGGCACAACTTTGAACTGGTAAATCCATTTGGTGTGACGAACGCAGTGTTTCACGCAACCTCGGTAATTTCTATTACCGCTTGAAAGACACCAGAACCGGCACCTTAGTTGGACCAGTAAATGTCTCGGAGCTCAAGCGCCATTATGTCTCGCTCCCCTTTTAAACCTCACGGTATTCTCGTGAACCCCTTTGCTGGCTCATTCAACACTGAAGGTGCACGATTTCAAGCTCAACATATGAAGTTGTCTAATGGATTGCCATTAAAGCAATTTCATGCAATGCACTGTGCATATCTCAGATCTCCTACTCTCAATGCTAGTATCACTAGTGCGCCCCCTGATACCCGATCCTTCTCGCCGTTCACTGCCAGGTGGGCACCGTACCATCTGAACCTGTACGGCTTTGATCACACGAACAGCGCCGTCGGTTGGGTCTCGTGGCTGCCTTGCCAGCTGCAGCCATGGCCGCTCATTGGGGAATTGCGAGAGCTGGTTCCCAAGCCTTTCAGGGGCCCCTCCGAGCAGCTTCTATTCAACATGCCAGAGGACGCCTGTATACTCTGTCCCTTATACGGCGTTAAGAAAATCGCGCTCATCAAGTGGGACCTCTCCACCGGTCCAGGCTCGCTGCTGCTGCGCTTTACAATCCTGCCAATCAGCCGCCGGTCTAGACACCGTGGAGGCGGCTGTTGCTCTCCTCCGTTCCTTGCAGCCGCACGAACTTCGAGAGGGGCCTTCGCAGCTCACCAGCAGCATCAGCCGCGTGCGGACGCCGTGCTCCACCTGCGCCTGCTTGCGCCCATGGAGCACCTACTCGACATCGACATTGATTCATCATCCGACGGGAAGGGGACAGTATGAGAACGCCGCCTACATGGCTGCGGCGCTGTGCCACCATCATCATCATCTAGGCCTGGCTCATGCGCCGGTGCCACGCGCAACCAGCCTGGTGCCGTAGCGTGAGGGGCGGCGACCACAAGGCAGCCTAGCTGGTCTAGGGCTTCGGGCAGTAAAGGTTGTATCTTGAATGGCTCTTTCACCCTGTGTCGTCTCTGAGAGTCTTGGCTGTATACTGGCGATGATGCCAGGGCCCTGAACCTACAAGATTAATTGTTACACGGCTATTCATCATACGAAAATTATTCAATGTTCGATTAGATTAGATTTGCTTTTGGTACTTTGTGATTCATCTTCGATTCAGTCTCAAAAGACACCATTCGCACACCCTAAGTTTTAGTTCGCACACACTTCATGCCACCTTAATTTGAACAGCCATATGCTTATCTCGGGACGGAAACATTCAGTGAAAGAATACGATTGAAATGTTTTGCTTCGTAACGCTACCGTAAGACATTTGTCTACTGAATCTTTATAACCATGCTTTACAGTCACAGTTCGTTTATGAATGTAGGTATAACGATTTCCAAAAGTTATCAGCACTAAAGGTCCTCTGTCCAGTTAATGACAATAGTATGAGCGCATGCTATGATACATTCGATCACTTCGCCCGAACAAAGGATACATATCCATCACCGAATGCCATTCCTGAACTACCACGCACAAAGGTTGCTGGCATGCTAAGCTGTTCACGTTACCCTATGTTCTAACCAAGCCTCAGTGTCGTGTTTTTTAAAGAATAAGCAGGAACTCATGCCGCCTTTTCATTGAATGAAGCTTTTCGGCCTGATGCTCAAAATGAACAAAACGTCTATGACAACACTCTGCTATACAATCGAGAAATACGGTGTCAAATGTCTACTCTCCTGTGAGAATGTTGGTCAGAGTCGACATTTTGTAACAATCGGTCTTGCAGCATCAATCATCTACGCAACATTTTACTGTCAGTAGAGAAAGCCCTATACAGCAGTGCCCTGATTGGAAAGCATCGTGAGAGCGTCCGCCATCTCGATAATAAGGCGAGAATGTTTGCACTAGTATGTCACTCAAATGACAGCCAAATACGTTTAGCTTCAATTTTGTCAGAACCACCTGTCTGGGCATGTCCATAATTTATACAGCGAACAATGTCCCCAGCAAAATGATGTTTGCCGCGCCTGACATTCTGTGGAAAAGGCATTATTGTCAGCATTTAAACAATGGATATTATGTAGTGCAGTGTTACAGAACTTTGCAATAGTGGCGTTGCCTCTAAAATCGCATCGGTTTGCCAATATGATCTCGGTCACCACGTTACTACAAATAGGCTATTCTAGTAACATGGTTCCCTTTGTATCGCTGAAGAAAAATTCCCCAAACTGGCTGCGCTCGAAGACAAAGACATTGCAAGTGTAACAAAGTGCAACAATAGTTTCATTAACGTCGCTACCTTTACCACTTAACGACGCACCGTATTTACGCGTTCAAATTTGCCGTTTGTTCACCGCACTAAAAAAAAAAAATACTTACCTCCTATGTGAAGCCAGCTCTGCATAAATATTTCTGTGCGATGGCACTGCTAGAGTACTAGGCGACACCACGTTTGTCGTTGCGGCTGTTGATTTTGCCATCATCTTCCTGCTCTCTTCCATCCCACTTCCTTATGGGCATATGTGCAGCTAATGCACATATGCACAACTTGAGCACATCAACCGGAACAGCCCAATCCCGCTGTCTTCACATAACTAAAATACAAAGGAAATCAAACTTGCCAAAAAAGAGCGGAAGAACGAAGCACTACGGAACATCTGTGTACGAGGGAAAATGCGTATGACTATAAATAGAGATTTCGCAACAAACTCTTTATGATATATTATTTTCGAGAGGCGAAGATTGCTAATGGTGCAAAATGAACATCAAAATGGAATATATTGCCACCGGCCTCCAAAAAAGACTGACGAAGTTTAATGCGGACAGCTGGCTTCTGAAAAACAATGGCGACAGGACCGGGCTATCGAGCGGGTGGCGTTAGCCCGCGCACTTCTTCCTTCTTGGCCTTCCTGTCTCTTCTTTTTCTCCGTCCCCACTACTGCACGTGGCATTTCCCCCCTTCCTCGAAAAGAGAATAGGCTCAATGGATAAGAAGCGATGTAAAGGAAACAAAAACGTGGTCAAAGCAGATGCTGGCGCCGAGAACACAGTTACCGCCACACTAAAGACACAAGTTTAACAGAGGTGAAGCGTGACGTGCAGAGTCTAAAGAAACATAGGTAACAGCATTAGCTGCAATTATGACCGCAAATATGAAAAATGAATAAATTAAGGGAAAATAATCATGAATGCGTAACATATGCATTCATGCCGACGACGTGAACGAAGTCAGGACTAGGTTATCTACGCCGTTTGTGAGCTGCGCTGTCCGGAACGACATCGTAGTCAACGTCACTAATCCGGCACAGTACTTTGTATGGGCCAAAATAGCGGCTGAGCATCTTTTCACTAAGGCCACGGCATCGAACCGGAGTTCACACACACACTTGGTTGCCGGGATTGTAGCATACTTGTCCGTGGCGAATGTTATACCACCGTGCATCTGCGTGCTGCTGCTGACCGATGTGCCGCCGCGCAAGCTGGCGAGCTTCCTCAATGCGCCGGATCAATTCTTCGGCGTCGGAAGTTAGGCGCTCGTGGCCTTGACACGGCAGCATAGCGTCCAGCATCGTCTGAACTTCGTGGCCGCAATGGAGACGAAACGGTGTAAAACGCGTCGTTTCTTCTAAGGCGGTATTATACGCGAAGGTCCCATAGGGCAACATATGATACCATGTTTTGTGCTGAACGTCGATGTAAATAGAGGTCATGTCCGTCATGTTCTTATTTAAGCGCTCCGTAAGTCCGTTGGACTGCGGATCGTAAACAGTAGTATTTCAGTGCCTAGTGTTGCTCAAGTGAAAAATTTCGTCCGAGAACTGTTCTGTGAACGCCGTCACTGGATCTGTGATTACAGTAGACGGGCACCACGACGGAAGACAATGTAGTACATGAAGAGCTGCGCTACCTCACAAGCTGTGGCTCGTGGGAGCGCCTCTCTCTCGGCATAGAGGGTTACATAGTCAGTCACGACAATCACCCACTTGTAGACGTCGGCTGACAAAGGAAAAGGCCCAAGAATGCCCAAGCCGACTTGGTCGAAGGGCTTATGGTCGAAGGTGGTTCGATGGGTTTCATTAACGCGGCGGACTTCATGGGCGGTGACTTTCGCCGATGACATCTGCGGCAGCCTCTAACGTCCTGTTTTAGCTTTCCAAAAACTCGGGCCAATAACGTCTCGCGTACTCTGGCAAGCGTTCGTGAGGAGCCTGAGTGGCCAGATGGAGGCTCGTCATGGCAAGCGAAGAGAATGTCGTCCCAAAAGACTTTTGGATCCACCTGGAGGTAGGCTCGGACATTTGAACGGGCGTTTTTCTTGTAAAGCACGTTGTTTAGCAGACAGAAGTACGTCAATACTCGACACAGATGGCACGGAATGGCTGTTGGCCGGCCCTCAAGTGGTCGATGATAGGTCAAATTTCAGCATTGTCTCGCTACCGTCTTATTAAGTCCGATGCAGTACTGGCGCCTAGGCAGCTGTCATCGTCTTCTGACTCTCGACTGACAAATTTGATGGGCCCACGCAGCAGTGTGTCAGCGTCTTCGTGCTTGCGAGGTAGGCTCGGACATGTAAACGATAGTGACGTCAAATTCCTGTGGCGGCAAACTCCGCCGTGCCAGTCGTCCTGAAGGATTGCGTATGTTTGCCAGCCAACATAGGGCATGGTGGTAAGTCGCCACTTCTAAATGACGGCCGTAGAGATAAGGGCTTAACTTTGTGATTGCCCACACAACCACCAGAGACGTTTTCTGTAGTAGAGTTCTTCGCCTCGCCACGAGACAGTGAGCGGCTAGAATACGCTATTACTCTTTCATTGCTGTCTTGACGTTTGACGAGCACTGCCCCAAGGCCGATGTTATTGGCGTCAGCATGTACCTCGGCGTCAGTGTCATCGTCAAAATGTGCCAGGACGGGTGCTGAGTGCATGCGTTGTCGTAGTTCAGCGAAGGCCGCCTGTTGCTCAGTTTTCCAGGCAAATGGTGTGTCATCCCTTGTAAGGCGAGTGAGGGGTTCCACTATCTGCGCAAATTTTTCGATGAAACGGCAACAATACGCACACAAACCTACGAAATGCCGCACGGCCTTCTTGTCGGCCGAAGGTGGAAAAGCGCTTACCGCGGCAAGCTTGTTTGCATCGGGTCGGACTCCTCTAACACTTACAACGTGCCCGAGAAACTTTAGCTTCTCGTAACCAAAGTGGTAATTTTCTGGTTTAAGCGTGAGGTCAGATAATCGCATCGCTTCTAGCGCATTCCACATGTGATAAAGATGTTGCTCAAATGTTTTAGAAAAGACTACTAGGTTCACCGAGATACACGACAAAATTCTGCCACTTTAGACCAGCGAGGACCATGTCTATCATTCGTTAGAATGTAGCTGGAGCTGAGCACAAGCCGAAATGGAGCACTTGAAATTCATAGAGGCCGTCGGGAGTCAAAAAGGCAGTTGTCTCGCGGTCTTCGTCTACCTCGATCTGCCAGTATCCGCTTTCAAAGAGTGACGAAAAATACTGGGCGCGCCGCAGTATATCTAACGAGTCGTCGATACGTGGCAATGAGTACACATCCTTTTCAGTTACGCTGTTGAGCTTCCGGTGGTCGACGCAGAAGCATAGTGTTCCATTTTCCTTTTTGACAAGAACGACGGGAGACGACCATGAGCAGAATTTTTTGTGGGGCTAGTTGGTGCATGTTGGTTTGTCCAAACAGACGACACAAGAAGAGACACGGACGAGCGCTTGAAAGCATCAGTTGTTAGTAAACGCTCGTCCGTGTCTCCTCTTGTGTGGTCTGTTTGGCGCTTTAGTACTTCAGTAACGACAATGAGCTCTGGGAGGGTTCGATAACGCCGTCTTCAAGCAAATGTTTTACTTACGTACGGATCGCTTAACGTTTTTTCGCCGACACACGGTAGGCTGCTGGCGTATCGGGCGTGCGTCGTCGTGTGTGATGATCCTGTGTCTTTTTATTGAAGTCTCGCGAACCTTCGACGAACTTGCGAAACATGCTCTGAAGTCAACAAGAACTCGCGCAGTGCTGCCTGGTCATCTTGCTGTAGCTCTGAATTAACGTCGATGTTACCCACTGACTTGTCAAGCATCCCCACTGCTTCAGAGGCAAACTATTCATCCACGTTCTCTATTTCGTCGGCAAATGCAATCAAAGTACCACGGAAAGGTGTAGAATCTCGTTACTGAAGTTGGTGACAAGCAACTGAGAACGCCATCATTAGGCTGGAGCACACTCCTAGCCGCACATACACCTTGCGTCAGTAGATGTGATAAGTTGCTTTCTGCTATCACTTCACCTTCGCACATTCCACCGCACATAACTTCCACGAGGGCACTGACTCGTGGAGGAAGACTAACACTTTCGGCGGAAACACGAAGGGCGTCATCACGTCGGTTGTCGTCGTAAACATTTGTTCAGTCGGCTGAGCAGGTGACTGCACCTCTCCATAGGTCAATAACAGCGCCATATTCTTTCAGAAAGTCAACCACGAGACTGACGTCCCGGGAGAATTCGCGTAGGACAAGGAAGCTAGCCACGAATGTCGATCCTCTAATCCGAACTCTTGGCCTGCAGGTTCCCAGAGGAGTTACGGTGCGACTACCAGCCATCCGAATTTACGAGTCGATCGCCACGGGTATGTCGAGTGAAAGCCGGTCATTCGGTTCAGTTGCAGTTGATGTCGGATCGACGCCCGTCATTGTTCGCCTCGATCGGGGGTCTTCAGTGCGTCGACTTCCAGCGGCCTCGCCCCCAGAGGTCACTGTAGTTAGTTTTCCCGGTGGGGACTTCGCGATCGTGCGCTCGAATATCGCTGGAGTGGCGATAAAAATCGCCTTGGCGCCGGTAAGCGTGACTATATTCCGGTAGGTGGTGGCGTGCGCTGTTGAGCCAGATAATGTTCAATATCCTGGGGTTGTTGGTCAGGCCGGGGTGGCGGCGGGTAAGCGGAAAAGTCCCGCAACGCGAGACGTTGGTATGGGCGTACGAGGTACAAGTGATCTGCTTCACCACAGTGGAAGCGCAGAGGGTGGCGGTCCGGCGCGCGAAAAGCACCCGGCTTCCGAGGGGTCATGCGTCGATAGTCGGCGTAATGCATTGGTTGCTCCTGCGGAATGGATACATGAGGAGCGGTAGGAGGAAATGCTGGAGGCGTGCGTCGTTCTGCGATGTATTGCACCGGTTGGGCTTGTGAAATTGCAACTGGATGAGCGGTGTGAACAAAGAGCGGGAGTGATGAAACAGGGACTCTCAAGGCTTCTGTGTGGGTCCCACTGCGGTGTTTAGCTGGTGCAGGCGCAGGTTAGCAAGAGGAAAGCTGAACTGCAGCGCTTGGCGTACTTCATCTTTTACCACATTTGCAATGGAGTTTACCGTAGCTTGTGACGCGCCGCAAATATTCTGCATTTCTTCCCGCACAACGATGCGGATGAGTTCTCGGAGGTTGTCATTGTTGTTTCCGGTCGCTGTAAAAATCAGGTTACGCATCAGGTTACGCAACTTCTTGTCTGCGGTATTCCAGTGTCTGCTCGTCTGAAGAAGCGCGTCATGTCTTCGACGAATGTAGTGACACTTTCATTGGGAAGCTGTACGCGTGCCTGAATCGCTCGTTCTGCTCACTCGCGGCGATCAGCGCTGGTGTAGGTGTCTAGCAGCTGACGGCGGAACTCAGGCCACAACGTCAGTAACTCCTCACGGTTTTGTAACCACTTACGCGCGCCGTCGTCCAGGCGAAAATAGTCATTTCTAAGTAGAGTGGCGTCATCCCATTCATTGTGCTCGGCCACGCGCTCAAAGTCCGCCATCCAATCTCGGACATCTTCAAACTCGTCACCATGGAACGACTTTGGAACTCGTGGGCTCTGAAGTGTGTACTTGGTCGTCATCGCACTATTCATACCATTTGAGGTGGTTGGAATCGCTGTGGTCCTCTGGAGGCAGTCTCCTGATCGTGCGCTTGGCCCGATGGACGGAAGTTCCAAGAGGGGTCTGCGGCATGACTGAGAAATACCCCACACCTCCACCAGTTTGTCGCGTGCCTCTAATATGGACTGACAATGTTTAATGGGGCGAGCGAGCTGCTGAAAACATCGACGACGAGACAAGGCTATGAAGCAGGCGGTGGTAGCACACGCATTTCTTCCTTCTTGGCCTTCGTGTCTCTTCTTTTTCACTGTCCCCACATCTGCAGGTGGCATTATTTTGCTATCGGTGTGCGCTGAACTTACTGCCTCCACAAAACGCGTGTGCTCCTCCCCTAATGTAATTCGTCCTACGGTTTTTTTTTTTCTGAGTGCGTTTTTGCAGGTAAGTGTGTAAAATTACTTGTAACGTAGCGCTGCGAGTACTAGCCAGCCAAGCTAATGTCATGGTGGCTGATACACTCATCAACAGCATAGAAGCCATTCAAAATCGTGCAGCGCGTTTCATCTTATCAAACTACTCCCGACATGCTAGCGTTACCTCAATGAAGACAACACTTAACTTGCCAGAACTTTCCTTCCGTCGTAGATGTTTCCGCCTTTCGCTATTCCATAAAATCTACCACCACAACCCTTTGTTGAAAGAACAGGTTATCACCCCACCGTCATACATATAATCTCGCTCTGACCACAGTTTCAAAGTTGGTGTGCCGTCTTCACGTACTAAACTTTGTAGTAATGCATTCATCCCTAGCACAAGCAAAGACTGGAACCACCTTCCCGCCACCGTTGCAGCCATCCTGGATATCGACACCTTCCAAACCAGCATTCATGAAACGCCACGTTGAATATGTCTTTGTACATTGCACAAATGTTTTATTATGTTCACCCACTCCTTTCTCTAATGCCATCGGGCCCTGAAAGTATCTTAAATAAATAAATAAATAAATAAATAAATAAATAAATAAATAAATAAATAAGTATAGAATGGGCTTCAAACCTAAGCTACAATGTAGCGCTTTATATGAAGGAACAGCAACGGATCGAGGATGCTTAATACTCAACTTCAAGACCTCAAGGATGTCGTGGCTGTGACTCTAGCCATGCAATATGCAAAAGATATGAAAATGCATGCAAGCAAATACCAAATAATTACGTGCAACGATGATACAGAAAAGAATTCTTTACGCGACCGCTTCTGTTTTCTTGTTTTTTGTTGCTATTCCGACAGTACTTTCTCAACACCGAATATTATTATGTGCAAATATATTTTCTTTCATTTGTAGAGAGGTAACAGTGAAGAGCTACGGGCACTCTTAATCCTGCATCAATCACTCTCGATAGGTTCCACGTTTACTCTGGTAATCTTGTCGGAATGCTTTTGAAACAACTCACATTAAGGACTGGCACCGCCACAGTTTGACTCGAGGCAGGGCAAGGCTTGGTTAGCAGATGCTATCAGATACATCATCAGAACCTTTACTGTAATCTTCTAACCTCAATATCCGACTGATTCATCTGCCAGGCTTTCCGACTTACTTTTTCCCTCAGTAGAGGAACAGCAAGAAAAATGCAAAATGCCTGTTCCAGACATACCGCCTAGTACTTTTGGCGGCCGACGTCACATCCGCCATGCTTCTGCG
The DNA here is from genome assembly GCF_023375885.2 of Dermacentor andersoni. Lineage (NCBI taxonomy): Eukaryota > Metazoa > Arthropoda > Arachnida > Ixodida > Ixodidae > Dermacentor > Dermacentor andersoni. Next base: position 40,178,662 of record NC_092821.1, on the reverse strand, counting down.
TTTTTATACGCACTTTGGAGGAGATACGGATTACGCGCTACAGAAAAAGGAAAGTAGTGGACCCTCTGCGAGCACGAATTTCCTTATCAAGGTTTGGTAAATTTCATGGAAATTGAGCTCAATGTATGTATGCTTTCATCTGCTTGATGCATCGGAAGCTTTCGGCTGCGAGTCAAAATACGTCCTTGCCGTCCTTGCAAAGAAAACAACAACCTGTTTGGTTAACCGGTATTAAAAAGGAAGTCAAGCTCACTTCTGAGTAGATACAAATAGCTTTGAGAGCAAGATACATATTTCACATTTGAAATAAAAAAATACTTTACGACGTATCTTTCGCCAATTTTGAATAAACAGAAAGAAACAGTAGAGGCCGCTTATTTCCACGAAGCTCAGAGGGCAAACAAGGTAGATACTGCTGCGCGTTTACTGAAAGTGAAAGAAAAGAGCTATCACTGGGAAAGACGACGAAGCAGACTGTGCCGTGCTGCATACAAGCTGAGTCCGGCTAGTGAGGTGTTCTACCGATGCTGTACCCAGGGCTCGTGTTGCGTGGCACCAAGTAGTGGGCGGTTTAGTTTTCCTTAGTTTCGTTTACCATTTTCATCTTATTGTCTGGCTGATCTCATCGGGAGTTCCTAATTTCTCATTCTTGTCGCGAGCAGTGGTCGTTTCCCTGCACGACTTGCTTTCCAAATAATAATAATATTCCTGTAGAGGCTTTCATGCGTAATGACATTGACAGCATTCCAGTGGGCCTAGGGCCGACCAATAGAGGATTCATCCGCGTGAAGAATTCAACGGCACTTCAAGAAGAGCTGCGGACAAAAGCACCGCACGTCCAGAGATTTATTGATGTCTGACGATATGCAGAGAGGTCATTAATTGCGGTTCGCCAGACCAGATCCGTGTTGCATACTTTCTAAAGCGTGAAATGATGACGAATCGCCCGTTGAGCACTTTGATTTCTGCACATCTCGCTTGCGGTAAGGGGTGAGTTCACGCAGTGCATGCGCATCTACGTGCTCCCGAAGTCCTGCACATGTTTTGCACGACAAAGACTCATAATACAAAGTCTCATACACCCAGCAGAGCCGGTAAACGTCAATTCTGTAGGCACAAATAGGCCATCACAGGTGAAGGCGTGGTCCTTCATATACAGGATTGAAGCACTTTCTCACCGCCCACTGCAATGCGCTCAGTGTTGGTGATGAGACCATAGTGTTAAGCAGCGTAGATCAGACATGCGGTGCCGCATTTGTGGAGAAGGCGAATGTGCAAATAGATGTCAATTTTAGAGGGATCGATGACGTTTGTGTTAATGTCCCCACCATGCGGACTGTCCAAAAGGGCCTGCGAAGCTAAAAGTTTTTAAATGTTACACGTTACAGAACGAAAGCGATGTTCGCATTGTGCAGATCGAACTGTTTTATTAGAGAAATCGTTCGGGTACGCTGAAGTTGGGGATTATAAATAAAAAATGTATGGATGCATCTGTTGGTGATATCCTAGCTGGTGCTATTCAGAAAGTTGTGGCGAAATTCCTTGACAGTGTTTACCGTTCGGATGTCGAAAATTTCGCTCGTTGCACCACGGCCAATTGTTCCTTCAGGGTTTACAGTTACTCATGAGAATATAGACAAAAACTTATTGGCAGCAGCCTTGCCTCGAGCTATTGACGGCACTGAACCTTTCGCCTCTCATGCCGAACGGTATGTTGGCAACAGTACAGAGACCGTCTGCGACAACATTGGGAACATGGATTTGGACTCTCGAACGTGGAAATGTCGTGCTTCTCCACACTCCCCGCGAGCTGTTCTCCTCTATTGATTAAGGGCCACAAAAAGTTAAAGTGACTAGCTATAGAATTATGTCTTTTTCTAAAGATAGCACACAATAGACGGAACTTAATTCGGCCGGTATAGCAAAAGCATACGGACAAGGAAAGTGCAGCAGTGGAACTGTCGTTCAGATTTCGCTGCAGTCACTGATTGATTATAAATCTGTGAAGGTTTTTCCCTTGATTTGATTATCTTGCAAGGAACTTGATTATCCACAAGAAAGAGGTCTCACTGAAAAATTATCGCTTTCTTTGTATGGATCGTCCTTCTCCTAAAGGTGGTCTAGTGTTCTTTCTATGATCTAAAATTTGTCATGGATCTTAGGTTACTCGCCGCTCATTCTCTACAGTAAGTGACATTCTAGAATTGGATGTGGATGTGGCCAATTTTTATTACTCAATGATCATCTTCCTACAGAAGTTTCCAATACCAGTTCCGTTGGTGCCGCGGTCGCAGCATGCATAATACATATAATCGTAGCAGGTGATTTCAATGCCGGCTACTTATCATGGGGCAGTCGGTCCGATTCTTGTCGTAAACGATTGTTAGAGTGGGGTTCCTCAATTAATGGTAATTGTGTGATTACGAGAACTTGGACCAATGCATCCCACAAATTGCGTACGGTGCTAGACGTAACTTTTTTCCAGTTCAGGTTGTGTCATTTTGTCGTCGTCTGCTATCACCTCGGCCACAAACAGCAACCGCCTCCTAAATATGTTTGAAATAGCACGTCCACCAATTTGGTAGATGAGCATGTCCGGACTTTTGTTAGTTATGGGAAATTTCAAGACTCTATACGATCAGTTAAAAAAAAATCTCCGTGGATAGATAAGCACGTACGAGTTGCGAATCCGAAAGCACTGGTGTCCAGTTGAACTCCACTGAGCAGTCCTTCAACTTACGAGCTCCTCGCGGCAAAGCGAGCGCGCTGAGACGCTTGGAGCGTATGGTTTTGCCCTTACCTAGGCGCAGTTAGAACGCAGGCGAGCGTTTGAGCGAACAAGGAATGGACGGATAACACAAGCTTCCGAAAGCGAGGGTGACGGAGCGTCAAGGCGATGCCCTTTCCCCTCAGGCAACATATGGTGAGCTATGGCGGCAGCAGGTTTACTCTTTCACTCGCTCGGCTCCGTCGAAGTGTGCTCTTGACGTGGCGTCGCAGGCAATGGGAATGTAGGCGCCGCTTCTCTGCTCCAGACGACACACCCCGGTTATCTCGCTCAACGGGCCATTTCAACCTTTCGTATCAATGAACAGGTAGGGCTAGCTGGTCAAGCAAATGCATTTAATTTGTGTTGTTTGATAAATGGCAGTTATCAAAAAATACATCTGGTATGCAGTCAACTAAAGGTGGTACTTATTCACCCTTATAGAATCCTGACTGTGAACGCGAACATAGAAGAAAAGCAGCCGGGTTTTCGTTGCAGCACCATTAAGGCAGACAGTTGACAAAACGAAATAAAATCATAACGCCAAACATTAGAGTTATCTATAAGAGACTAGTAATAAAATTATGCAGAAACTCCACCGGAGTTTCCTATGCGTAAAGGCTCAATCACACCGGCGACTTGAGGAGGTGCCGCGACCATTTGCGAGAGGCGACCAGAAAGCGACTGAAGGTGACCGATGCTCTCACCCGTAAGCCGGGCGGAGTGCGACCTGCGAGTCACATTTCCCGAGATTGCAGTTCTCAGCGAGAACTGTATGGATCTACGTAGTTAGCGCGCAGTTCGCTGGTTTCGCCTTCCGGCAACAACCCAGGTGCCAGCCCTCGGGGGGAGGGTGGGGGGGGTGGGGGAGGGATGCCACATATGTCTGAAGACCCCTCTCTTTCCCGCGGCTTGACTGGGCGTAAATGCTAAAGAATGCTCGGGTAACCAGCAGCTAGAGCTCATGTACCCGATGTACCAGGTGTGTAGTGCCGCAGAATTGCCGGATGCAGCATTATCAACATCCTACGTAATAATAGCATGAATGTGCGTGCTAAAATATTTAATTCGCTAAATGGTTTATATGTCGTCAGTATGTATACAGTCTTCCATTTACCAGTTTTTATGGTCTTATTATCTGTTTATCAGTTTCGCGATGTTGCATAAGAACACCGTCTTCAAGACCAACCTAACAGTCTCTTTACCAATTGGTTGTGTGATTTCTTGTCACAAATAGCGTGTTGTTTCAGTTGAACAACATTTTATAGAAAGGTGAATTTTGTGAGGGGACGTACCGATATTCTATCTCGTTATGTGTCTTTGTGGCCACCCGGAACTCGGTATCGCGCAAATTGCGGCAGATAACTAATGAGGATAGCCTAAATAACTGCTTAATTACCAACTATAGAGGAAACTTTGCAACTCGGAAATCGGGGAGCGAAATTCATATTGCTACGGAACGGTATTTGCGATCACGAAGAGGCGGGCACTGTGAAGACGACGACGACGATTAGATGCTAGCGCGGGTTGTTGCCTCTTGGCCAAGTGCAGCATATTTTCTTGTAAATATACTTGTATATAGCTTTTCATCTGCGTCTTCCTACGTAACAATATTATTAGCTCAACAAAAGAAAACAAAAAGTGTTCTTGGGTGCTAGAGCCTGCAGTATTTTGGCACTATGGGAGCCCGGTGTGGCAGTGCCAAAAGAAATATAAAATAGCGCACCAGTGACGTCAATCTCTCCATACTCTCTACTGCTGGGGAGCAGGGGCACCCCCCAAGGCTCGGTCATCTCCCCTATGCTTTTCAACCTTGCCATGGCGGGACTTGCTGAGAAACTAGGGCAGATCCACGGGCTCGAGCATACCATATACGCAGATGGCATCACCATGTGGGTGTCCAAAGGAACCCCGGGCATGGTGCAGGACATCTTGCAAGAAGCAGTGAACGCCATAGAAGAATTTCTAATTCCCACAGGACTCAGATGCTCGCCTACCAAGTCGGAGCTGCTCGTACGCAGACCCACGCAGAAAGGCCGCAGGCCATACTCGTCAGACTTCGACTATAATCAAGAAATTATCGTACGAACCACTTCGGGACACGCCATACCGTGCGTCGACAAAATCAGAGTCCTGGGTATGATCGTAGAGACGAAAGACGTCAATGCCTCTACGGTTCAGAAGCTCATCACCAAAACCAACAACGCTATTGGGCTCATCAGAAGAATTGCCAATAGACACAGGGGCCTCAAGGAACATAATCTCATCAAACTCATACACGCGTTCGTCACCTGTCACTTCGCATACGTTGCGGCAATGCTCAATTGGACACGATCCGAAAGAGACAGACTGTATGCTCATATCAGAAAGGTCACCAAGCAAGCCCTCGGCATTCCAACCAGCACCAGCAACGAGAAGCTGGGGCACCTGGGCATGCACAACACCCTGGAAGAAATTGCCGAAGCCCAGCAGCGCGCCCAGCTTGCTAGGCTTTCGACGACGCCTCCGGGGCGCACGATCCTAGAGAAGCTATGCTTTGCACAAAGACACATAGAAAAAGACTTTGCGGACCTCCCACGGGACATACGCGCCAGGATCACGGTCCGCCCTATACCCAGAAACGTACACCCCGAAAACAACAGGGGCAGACCACAAGCGAGAGGACAATTCCTTTTTAACCAAGCCTTGGCGAACCGTGAACGCTCAGCTTTTGTGGACGCGGCGGCATACACGGAAACAAAGCGTTCGCAGTGGCGGTTGTGGACGGCCGCGGATCCACAAGACATGCAGCCACGGTAATTGCAAGGAAGCCTGAACAGGCCGAACAGGTTGCGATCGCTGTGGCGCTCACCGACGACAATCTTTCCCATATCTACAGCGACTCCATAGCCGCTATCAGAGCTTTCCAAAAGGGCACGGTCTGCGCACAGGCTCTCAAAATTGTTTCAAAGAAAGCGATTAAGAACCACTTCATATACTGGTTCCCGGCACACTTAGGACCAACCTCGGCGACGTCCCCAACCTTAACGAGGCGGCACACGAGGCTGCGCGCGCGCTTACAGACCGCGCGGCTTCACCCGACCACTCGGAGAATAAGGACGCACCCACTACATACAATGAAATCACTAAACACTACTACCTACAGCGCAGACAATATAGCACGCCACACCGCACGCTCACTCGAGCTCAAGCGGTTACACTCAGAATGATACAGACACATACCCCACTCAAAACAGATTACACCATTACATGCCTGAGCTCTACGACAAGTCTTATTGCACCAATTGCAATACATCCCTTAACGTTTATCATTTACTGTGGCCGTGCTCGCAAGCTCACGTAAACAACGAACAGGACAAGCGCAAGATTGAAGAAGCAATCCGGAGCGAAGAACTCGCTCCCCAACTCTGGGCCGTCCAGCAGGTCCACGACGCCGCCAGGAAACTCAACCTCCCGGTTCCGTCGTGGGAGACGCCCACTCCATGAGAGCCCAAAGCTCTCGTGGCCTGCAGGACCCGAATAAAGTTGATTTCCTTCCTTCCTTCCTTCCTCTACTGCGAGTGCATGCCAACAGCAGCGCAACTTTCCGCTGGCATGGACTTCACCGCGGTTTACTCTTTTTTTTTCACGATGACGCCATGAATCGACGCTGAGGCTGGCACAGTAAACAAACTAAAACGCAAGCTCACGAGTTTGCCATGCTCTAAATGTTGCATGTGTAGTTTAGTTTACTCGGGTCGCGGAACACAAAGCCTACTCGCCACGCCGAAATGGAAAACATAGATAAGCAAGGAGTCGCAAGCTGTCAGTACTGGCTGCTACCTTTAGCGCGCGCTCTTTGGTTTTTAGCGAGGTGTATATATGTTTCTCGGGTCAAATACATTGAGCATTATTAAATTGCGATAGCATACATATTTACAATCCACGCGGATTTCTGTCTTCGGCGTCGCCTTCGGTAAGCTCTGTACGAAGTCCAAGCACGATAGCATCGTTGCGCGCGCCGTTAGCGATACGTGCGAATGAAAGCGTGCGCGGATGAGCCGTCAATCGCGGGTGAATGTCGCGGACGCAAGGGAGGAAAGGCGGAAGGAAGTGCGTCGTCCTCCTCCGCGCCCACCCGTGTGGTTGCATAGTTAAAGCCATCTCCAACGGGGACAGAGTCCCCCGTGCGCTGGGTTATCGCGGTTTGGTTCGCGTTGATGTGAGAGGGAGCACGAAGGTCAATTCGGTATCTGCGAGTGCCGCGCTTCCTTGCTCCAGCGTTTTGACAGCGAGTTTCCGCGGTCATCAAGTGAGATGATGTGGGCATCTTTGCCTGTGCACGCGTGGCACAATGTTTGTTATTTAGTTAGTATGCCTACGCTTACTAGTTTGTTTTGCCGATAACACTGCTTATGCTAGGAGAGTGCCAGCAAACTTGAGAGTAGGAAAAAATCGAGAGGCAGACATAGACAAAGAGACAGGAAGGTGGCTGGACTAACAACTGAACTTTATTCATGAAAACGACGTCCCCCAGGTCCGTACTGAACATGCGCAGGCACAACCAAACAAAAACACGGTCAACACCATATCTATACACGTCTACAGTTATCAAGAAATAAAAGCTCTTTCTTGGTTAGGAACACAGATGGCGCGCTTACACACTTCTCGGGGCCAAGTTTATAGATGCGATAGGCTTCAATCAGTTCTCTTTCCTGCTGAGTCTTAGCCTTCGCCAAGATTGAAACGTCATTGAAGATAGGATTACAACCGCACTGCTTACAATGTAGCGGAAGATTACCTCCTGTGCCTGTGGGTATTAGATTTGCATGCTCACGCATGCGATCATTGACACAGCGGCCGGTTTGTCCTATATAATCTCTACCACATGTCAAAGGAATACTGTACACTACACATGTGTCGCACGTGCGGTACTTCAGAACATGCTTGGTATTGCACGTACTCTTTCGCGAACTGTGCTGCGACACCCTACTGCAAAGTTTTGCCAGCTTACAAGGCGCAGAACAAACCGAACTGACGTCGTTTCTTGCCGCAACCTTTTTCGATCTATGAGAAATGCCATGTACATACGGCATGACCACCAAGTTCTTTTTTATTTTGTCGCGCACTCCGCCATCCTCCCTGTTTTTCTTTTTCAAACGCTTGTACACAGATTCAGCCACTGCAGTGATCACAGTCTTTGGATAGCCTGCCGCTAACAGTCTCCTTTCTTGCTGGGCGGCACTGTGTTGCATTAGATGCGTACAACTCTTTTCCACCGCATTCGACAAGCACAAACAGGCTATGCCACGCTTGACCAGTTTCGAGTGAGCGGATTGGTACGTTAGCAACGTCTTTTTAGTTCTTGGGCTATAAGCCCAGCAAATGTGACCTTGAGTGTGAAAGGTTAGAGTCAAATCTAAAAACTTGATGGAATTTTCTTGTGGTGCCTCGTGGGTGAAACTAAGATGCCGAGAGCAATGCTGAAAAACTGATAAAATACTGCAAATGATATCAGGGAGACAATCACTTCGTCTGATATTTAAGAGAACCAGGAAATCGTCGACATACCTGAACACCCGGGCAACACGGTAATCGGTAATGGCGTAAAATAAAAAAGAACTTGGTGGTCATGCCGTATGTACGTGGCATTTCTCATAGATCGAAAAAGGTTGCGGCAAGAAACGACGTCAGTTTGGTTTGTTCTGCGCCTTGTAAGCTGGCAAAACTTTGCAGTAGGGTGTCGCAGCACAGTTCGCGAAAGAGTACGTGCAATACCAAGCATGTTCTGAAGTACCGCACGTGCGACACATGTGTAGTGTACAGTATTCCTTTGACATGTGGTAGAGATTATATAGGACAAACCGGCCGCTGTGTCAATGATCGCATGCGTGAGCATGCAAATCTAATACCCACAGGCACAGGAGGTAATCTTCCGCTACATTGTAAGCAGTGCGGTTGTAATCCTATCTTCAATGACGTTTCAATCTTGGCGAAGGGTAAGACTCAGCACGAAAGAGAACTGATTGAAGCCTATCGCATCTATAAACTTGGCCCCGAGAAGTGTGTAAGCGCGCCATCTGTGTTCCTAACCAAGAAAGAGCTTTTATTTCTTGATAACTGTAGACGTGTATAGATATGGTGTTGACCGTGTTTTTGTTTGGTTGTGCCTGCGCATGTTCAGTACGGACCTGGGGGACGTCGTTTTCATGAATAAAGTTCAGTTGTTAGTCCAGCCACCTTCCTGTCTCTTTGTCTATGTCTGCCTCTCGATTTCTTCCTACTCTCAAGTTTGCTGGCATTCTCCTACCATAATCATGTACCAACTAGCCCAACAAGCCACTCTCATGATAACACTGCTATCCTTACTTCGTATAGCTGTCCAATTATTTGCTATCGCAATCGATGCTTCGCCTTTCGACCAAAACTGTGTCTTTCTTCGCGGAAGGTGCTTAGTTACAATGGATAAGACCGTAATTACAAGTTACATTCTTCAACTAGAAAAACCAAGAACCGGATAATGCGTCTCTAGCGATTTCTTTTAAAAGTTCGTATTGGCCGTGGAACACGACCGACACAACCATAACTTCCTTGAGGTAGAACTGTATTAGAAAGTCTCGCGCCAAAGGAGTTCCCTGGTGCCTGTGGTACACGGGTGTAAGACATTCGGCTGCTGAGCGTCATTTGTCAGCGACAGTTTTCCTCAGTGAGTGGACATAGAAATCCTTACACATTTAAAAAGCTCTATTTAGATTTCTACGTCCCATAATGCTTGTTTCAGCACAATATAAATATATATATATATATATATATATATATATATATATATACATAGTGCCAGGTTCTGATGGAATAACTGGAGCAATGATAAAAATAATGTTCGAATCGTCTCCCAACGATTTGCTTCAGTTATGCATTCTTCAATTGAAAAATGCACGAATTCATCCCGATTTTATGGTTGCCAAAGTAAATAAGCTACATTAAAAGTGGGGCACTGGGTATACAATAGATGGCATAAGACCTCTTTCCCTAAGTTTAAATCTCGTAAATAGAGAGATTTTTGTATTGTCTTGACAAAAGTTGGATAGGCGCGAACCAACTATTGAGTGACTCTTAAATTAGATTCAGGTCTGGGTGGTCAATTTGGTACGCTCGTCTTGACTTGAAGAGTCAAATTCACCTCGCTCGCCAGGAGGACCACTACGCGGCCTTAGTGACCTCAGATAGTGTGAAAGCGTTTGAGAGCGTCGACCACGCTATCTTCACTAAGAGACCTGAAGTTGTGTACTTCCCGCAGTATACAAATGCATGGATTCATGATTTCTTAAGCGGACGTACATTTTATTGCCATGAAAATAGTGTTTCTTCTCGAATTTACAAACGGACGGGTATTCCTCAAGGTGCAATACTCTCCGGCGTATATTAACGCGAGAGCGTTAAGGGCCCCGTGTCGCTGAAAATCGGGTGTCAGTGTCGGTGGAGTTGTCTGTGAGAGAAAATTTCCGTATTTATTAAGGTATCTGTATATGGCACGCATTGCTGTACGAAATGCGGTATATGAGGCTAATATTGCCACATTATTCTATCACTAAGGTTGCTGACACCATGTCTTACTTTCTTGACAAAGTCTGGTCGAGGAACGAGCAGTGAGTAAGAGCAGTACTGGAAATGTCGGTTAAGACCGAAAGCATGTCGTCCGGGCCGGCGTCTCGGCGAGTAGTAAGGTATTGCTTCCTTAGCTCATAGTAGCCCAGGCGCATTTTAATGATCTCATTAACCGTTCGAGGGCGTTTTTTCCGCCAAGTGCATTTCTAAGGGGTCATCCTGTATGCATTTCGTAGTATTTTTTTTTATCTTTGCAGTTGCAGCCATAAAAGGATTAATGCGCTGGAAAAGGTTACCTACATCTTCAAGGCATCGGGTGAAGTTTTCACCCTTATTTTTATGTGCGACTACGTAACCACTGTTTCGCCTGAAGCGCCCGTAGCAGGACGATCGAGGTCTTCCTTGAAACTAGTTGTAAACGCGGCCCGGTATAATTGTTGGATTGATGATTACGGAACCAAATAGTAGCGATTCCAGAAAGATAGATGACGTTAAAGACTTTAGGTGTGTCGTCACATTAGTTATGCTCACTCAATCGTATGACGAGAGCCAATACTCCACGTGATGGTCTTCAGCGCTGCTGAATACTCGAAAATCTTGTTGGCATAGAACCCCTTAAAGCCGACAAGCGATCCCTCGGGAGTGTTTGGCTGCGCGGCGTCCTAAGGCATGACCTCAACAGGAGGAAGCGTGCATCTACAGAGGTCCAGGTCTGTTAAGGTACCAGCACCTCCGTAGAGAAAAGCCCTCGGATAGCAAAAAATCCTGGCGAGAGGTCACAAGGCTCAGGCAATGCAGGCACAAAGCTTTCACTAAGTCGCCGTCGTTTCTTTCTTCGAAGCACTGCTTACTGCTCCTTCTTCTCGTGTACTACTCCTTTGCTACAAGTATAATTTACGCTCACTACAGCGAATTACTGTAGGCCTCTATGCAGTCGTGTTCATCTACCCTTTCTCATTCACAGTTCGTGAGCATTGACAACCGATTCCCATACTGATGGCGCTCTTTGGGGACACGTGCCCCTTGAGGCGTAAAACAGATGTGAGTTTTCTAATTATCGGATGCTGTCATGTGCTCAATTGACAAACTCAGTCGTTTCTTCTTCAGCAGAAAATGATTCTTTTTGGGTGGCCATCTCGTAATTCCAGCCGACCAGGGAGCGCTTCCGCTTGCGTAACGTTGGTGAAGTGGGGAACACTTTGGGAAATTTTCTCTTAGCGCAAAGCTAACAACGACTGTATAGGAGGAGGTCGCCGAGATGCTGTGACTTTTCTATGTCCACAACTTCAAGTGGAAACAGCAGAAAATGTTCTTTTTGGTGGTCATCTCGGATTTCTAGCCGACAAGGCAACGGTTGCATTTGCGTAACGTTCAGGAATTGGAGAATAGTTTCGAGAAATCTCTTCAAAGCGCAAATTTAGGAATGACTTTATAGGAGGAGGTCGACGAGATGATGTGACTTTTCTGTCTAGAACTTCAAATGGATAGTCTCTGTTTTTCTGTGTGATGTCCCTACACATTGAAAAAATACGCAGCGTTTTAAAATTAATCGTCACGCTATTGAAAAGAAGGTATACGGAACATTTTGGAAAACACTGACTTAAAACCGTAGTTCTCTCACTTCCGACCCACGATGCAAACAGTTGGCCGGTGTAGACTGGTATACCTTAAATTCCTGGCATGTTCCTGCTCGGTAATTGCTGTTGCTCTACGGTGAAGAACGAACGATAAGGCGGCATAAAAAAACTACGGCTTCCACAATGACCATGCTCCTAACATGTGGTTCCTTCCTTCCATTAGGTTGCGCCCTACCTGAGAATAGACGAATATAAGCTAAACTAAACATTTTTGTTGAATAATCATGTCCTCTGCTCATGAAGGCTTGCAATAAACATCACCACAACTTTCACCGCATCCACACAGAGCAAACGCAGGCTTGGTGTCACAGGGGAAAATTATGTATGTAAATGCGCTGATCCTGCTGACTACCTATTTTCTCAACTAGCCACACTAACCCTTTTCGACGTGTGTGCTATGGTGCAGTCGGTTTGTGCCATTTTTCCCCAAGTCAGCTAATCAACGGATATTAGTTCTCACCCGACTCCGACGACCCTTTTTTATTAAGCATCACGAGTTCAAGGTTGATGTGGGCACTACCAGACTGAATTCTTTCGTGAAGGTGTATCTATGGCACGTTGCGTCGGTGGCAGAATCATACAACTTTAAAAACTCAGCCTCTCATGTCGGTACTTAGGCACGGTGAAATTAAGATAATTCTGCCAAGACTAGGTTGATTCGATCGTTTCCATACCACTATAAAGGACTACATCCAGCCATGATGACCAAGTAGTCGAAAGATTCTATGAAGACGTGGAATCGGCGATGCGCAAAGTCAAAACAAAATGCACTATACTGATGGTCGACTTCAATGCCAGAGTAGGCAAGAAACAAGATGGAGACAAGTCAGTGGGGGAATATGGCATAGGCTCTAGGAGTAGCAGGGGCGAGTTATTAGTAGAGTTTGCAGAACAGAGTAATATGCGGATAGTGAATACCTTCTTCCGCAAACGGGATAGCCGAAAGTGGACGTGGAGGAGCCCGAATGGCGAGACTCGAAATGAAATAGACTTCATACTCTGCGCTAACCATGGCATCATACAAGATGTGGACGTGCTCAGCAAGGTGAGCTGCAGTGACCGTAGGATGGTAAGAACTCGAATTGGCCTAGACCTGAGGAGGGAACGGAAGAAACTGGTACATAAGAAGCCAATCAATGAGTTAGCGGTAAGAGGGAAAATAGACGAATTCCGGATCAAGCTACAGATAAGGTATTCGGCTTTACCTCAGGAAGAGGACCTTAGTGTTGAAGCAATTAACGACAATCTTATAGCCATCATTAAAGTGTGTGCAATAGAAGTCGGTGGTAACTCCGTTAGACTGGATACCAGTAAGCTATGGCAGGAGACAAAACATCTGATGAAGGAATGCCAATGTATGAAAGCCTCTAACCCTGCAGCTAGAACAGAACTGCCAGAACTTTCCAAGTTAATATACAAGCGTAAGACAGCTGACATAACGAAGTATAATATGGATAGAATTGAACATGCTCTCAGGAACGGAGGAAGCCTAGAAGCAGTGAAGAAGAAACTAGGAATTGGCAAGAATCAGATGTATGCGTTAAGATACAAAGCCGGCAATATCATCACTAATATGGATGAGATAGTTCAAGTGGCTGAGGAGTTCTATAGAGATTTATACAGTACCAGTAGCACCCACGACGATAATGGAAGAGAGAATAGTGTAGAGAAATTCGAAATACCACAAGTAACGCCGGAAGAAGTAAAGAAAGCCTTGGGAGATATGCAATGGGGGAAGGCAGTTGGGGAGGATCAGGTAACAGCAGATTTGCTGAAGGATGGTGGGCAGATTGTTCTAGAAAAACTGGCCACCCTGTATGCGCAATGCCTCATGACCTCGAGTGTACCGGAATCGTAAAAGAACGCTAAAATAATCCTAATCCATAAGAAAGGGTACGCCAAAGACTAGAAAAATTATACACCGATCGGCTTACTGTCCGTTGCCTACAAAGTATTTACTCAGGTAATTGCAAATAGAATCAGGAACAGCTTAGACTTCCGTCAACGAAAGACCAGGTAGGATTCCGTAAAGGCTACTCAACAATAGACCATATTCACACTATCAATCAGGTGATAGAGAAATGTGCGGAGTATAACCAACCCGTGTATAGAGCTTTCATTCATTACGAGAACGCGCTTGATTCTGTCGAAACCTCAGCAGTCATGGAGGCATTACGGAATCAGGGTGTAGACGAGCCGTATGTAAAAATACTATAGCGGCTCCATCAACCACCGTAGTCCTCCATAAAGAAAGCAACAAAATCCCAATGAAGAAAGGCGTTAGGCAGGGAGATACGATCTCTCCAATGCTGTTCACAGCGTGTTTACAGGAGGTATTCAGAGACCTTGTTTGGGTAGAATTGGGGATAAGAGGTAATGGAGAATACCTTAGTAACTTGCGATTCGCTGATGATATTGCCTTGCTTAGTAACTCAGGGGACCAACTGCAATGCATGCTCACTGACCTGGAGAGGCAAAGCAGAAGACTGGGTCTAAAAATTAATCTGCAGAAAACTAAAGTAATATTTAGCAGTCTCGGAAAAGAACAGCGGTTTACAATAGGTAGCGAGGCACTGGAGGTGGTAAGGGAATACCTCTACTTAGGGCAGGTAGTGACCGCGGATCCGGATCATGAGACTGAAATAATCAGAAGAGTAAGAATGGGCTGGGGTGCGTTTGGCAGGCATTCTCAGATCGTGAACAGCAGGTTGCCATTATACCTCAAGAGAAAAATGTATAATAGCTGTGTCTTACCAGTACTCACCTAAGGAGCAGAAACCTGGGGTCTTACGAAAAGGGTTCTACTCAAATTGAGGACGACGCAACTAGCTATGGAAAGAAGAATGATGGGTGTAACGTTAAGGGATAAGTAAAGAGCAGATTGGGTGAGGGAACAAACGCGTCTTAATGACATCTTAGTTGAAGTCAAGAAAACGAAATGGGCATGGGCAGGACATGTAATGAGGAGGGAAGGTAAACGATGGCCATTAAGGGTTACGGACTGGATTCCAAGGGAAGGGAACAGTGGCGTAGCTAGGTCGTCTCGCACCCGGGTCCCATGAGTCTTCTGCCACCCCCCCCCCCCCCTATGGGTGTCGTCAGGAAGGCGAAGATATCGAAAATTTTCGGGGAGGGGGTGGGGTGATGTTTCAGCATCAGCACAGCCGCCTTGGATACCGCGCATGTCTCCCTAACCCCCCCCCCCCCCCTTCGCTTTCGCTCCCAGAGATAGCGAATGTAGCAGGTATACACGTTGCTTTTATTTTCTGCACCAATTAACACAGGGTTCTGTAATGATAACTTGTGATACGCGCATTTGCACATCTGCTGTCTGACTGCAAGGCTTCGCAGCGAATACAGATGCGGCATTGTGGAAAATATGGCTCACAAGGAACAACAATATTTTAATGAAGTTTTCATTCGCGATTTTAGAGGCAATATTGCATTTACAATATTGATACCCAACAGTCATGTGTTGGCCAGCAGCACCCTCGCAGAATTCGTTGTAAGTACTACCACGTGCAGTGTTTTGGCTGTGGCCAGTCCTAAACCCAAACTAAAATTGAGTAGCGTCTCAGTGACGTTGATCTCACAACCCTATTAGAAAACGCCACCAGCTTCCCTGTTGTGCGGGTGTCAGTGCTTTGACAATTACCATTTCTCTTCATTCTTATCCATAGAGCCTTTCTTTATTTGTTGCTATTGTCAAACTTGATTATCCGATCTGCGTTACCGCCACAATGTTGCGAACGGAATAGAGCACGCTCCGTGTCGATTCCTGGCGTCACCATGCAAAAAACGAAAAGGCCACCGTGAAGCCCATGCAAGCTAAAGCTTTCGCTACTGTTCGTCTGCAATCGCAAGGGAGAGGATATGGAGATCGACGTCACTGGCGCACTATTTCATATTTCTTTCGGTAATGGCATACTGGGCCGCCCGCAGTGCCGAAGTACTGCAGGCTTTAGCAGCCATGACGATGTTGTTTAGAGAATAAGCTTTTGTTGAGTTACTAATATGACTTTGGGTACTCAATTCCGTAATTGCAATGTTTCCTTTATAATTGCTATTTAATCTGTCATTTAAGATATCCTATTTTAAAATGGCGCGGTCTGACTGGAAGAGGGACCCAAGAGCCACATCACTAGACTGTATATGTTTAGCGAGGCCCGCTCCGACCACAAGCGCGCCGCACATTAAATGTTCCGCGAAGGCGAGTAGTTTAGTGACCACTTAGCGAATTTTTTTAGCCCGCACATTCGCGCAATTATTATGTAGGGTGTTAATAAATCTTCAGCCTACAATGCTGCGGCACTATACGCATCTGGTACATCGGGTACATCAGCTCGGGCTGCTGCTTATAACGAAGCATTCTTTACCATTTACGCCCGGTCAAGCACGCGGAAGGAGGGGGGGGGGGTCTTCAGACATACATGACACCCCCCCCCCAAATGGCACCCGGTGCCCACGGCTCCCCCTGTTACTACGCCACTGGAAGGGAAGCGTAGCACGGGGCGGCAGAAAGTTAGGTGAGCGGATGAGATTAAGACTTTGCAGGGACAACATGGCCACAATTAGTACATGACCGGGGTAGTTTGACAAGTGTGGGAGAAGTATGGCCCTGTAGTGGGCGTAACCAAGCTGCTGATGATGATGATGATGAATAAAATGATGATGATGATAAAGGACTTCATGTGGGGACAACCTAGAACAAGAGCGATCGGTACGTATTGAGCACCGGGCCAATCGGCATAGTGACATGATCTTGTATACGTTGTTGCGACGCCGGTTACTTGAACCTTGACCGGCGTTACTACCGGTTAACATGGAGCGGTTGGGAGGCCGCAGGCGTCCGGGAGACCCTCGCGACTAGGTAGGGGTGAGAAGATTTCTAGAGCGATACTCGTACTGTTCATTCCATGGTAATGAAATAGAAAAGTGTAGCGTATCAGCCGGACGCCAGGGTGGAACAGACAACGTTTATTGATGCAGTGCCCTTTTTATAGGGTGATGAACATGTGATCGGCCGACTGCTGCTTGCGTGGCTGATAAGCGATTGTCATGAAAATGCAGAGTGACACGCGACATCAGTATACAACGAAAAGAAATGTAGAGAATACAAAAAGATACATTGCGGGAGTCGCCTAAACAGGTCTTGTAAAAGCATATCCGGGAATTGGCTCATGCCAACATCACATTGCATGTACTAAATCCGCTAGGCGATTGCCGGCAGCTCCCTCTCTCCTCGGCGATGTTGCACGTGCTTGCCTCTGCTGGTGGCAGCCCATGTGTCCCGGTTAGTTGAATTGAAGGAGGGCGTCAATTTGACTCGCGCAGTTCGCGGAAGGCGCCCCTCCCCCGGTCTCGCACACACACATAAGGGCCCGTAATCACTGCAGGGTGCCAGACAGACCAGTGTTGTGACGGAGACGTCTCAACGCTGCCGCCACGGTTGCGAAGGAGGATCCAAGGCGACGGTGATTAAACGAAACATTTATATGCACTATGTACAAGGGCGTTACATGAACAGTTCAGAGGCCGGGGCATAATGGACTCGCACTAAAGCGTGCGGTGAAAAACGGGAGCACGCCTCTGCTTGCTGTCGTCGTCTGCATCCCGTGGTTCGGGCTTTTATAACCACAGGAGTCGATGCAGTCGCCATCGGCTCTAACCTCCAATCAGGACCCACCGAGGGTTGATGTGCAAATTCAGACGAATGGACGAGAGGCACCTGCATCAGGCGATCCCGGTGAAGTGGTTCATCGGCGCCGCTCCGGCGGCGCCACCGGATGTAACCCGAACTCGACTCGCCGTCGGGCCCGGCCACTTCGTTCGGCGCCCATTCAGCCGCATGCCAGCAAAGCGAACTTTTGTTGGGAGCTCTAGCACAACGGCACCCCCGCCGCCAAACCATGCGCCAGGAAGACGAGCTGCTGCCTCGTGGCTCGGATGCCGGGCGCGCTTGTTGGCGAGGGCCATCCAGGTTCCCCTCCGTGTTTCGGGGAATAGGTGGCTCCACGCTCCTTCCCGTGAACAGGCCCCACTCGCCAGGCCAGGGTCACTCGTTCACCGGCTTGTCACCCAGGTGACTCGACCAGCTTTATTTGGCAGCTCCGACAGGCTTTCTTCTCGGCACCGGTCAGGGTTAGTTCTGCAGCATCCGAGAACCGACCGACAACAGACAACCCCCAACACGAGCAAGTGCCGTTTTATCACCCGTCAGAATGCCAGACTCAAACGCATCGAAATTCTTCTAGCTTTGTCTCTGTCCCACTTTAGTTCCCTCTACGACAAGAGATACATGTCGCATACAGAACTCTCAAGCGCGGCACAAACAATGTGTCACTACATGACACGTAATGATTACGATACAAAACAAAATTTTGGTTTGCTTGAAATCGCTTGGTCAGAAAACACTAAGCTTAGGCTGCAAATTAGGTGTATAAATTGTGCCCTCAGCTAATAACAACACAATTAGCGTTTCCTGAAATAACGAAATGCAAGTCATGAGGTGTTCGAAGGCAGCTCTGTTTAGAACGCACGGCTCAATGCGTTCGCGTTCGCGTTCAACTTTCCTTTCTTATAGCGAACGAGAAGATTATGCTGCTGGAGCGTCATACTCCACTTTAACAAGCGGCTGCTTTTAGACGACATATTATTTATCCAAGTCAGTGGGCAGTGGTCGGTCTCCACCATAAACTTGGAACCGGCAACGTAGCAAACATATTTCTGCACGGCCCACACGACGCAGGCGCATTCCTTTTCAGAGGTACTATAAGCCTCTTCTCTTCAAGTTAGTTTACGGCTCAAGTACAAAACTGGCCGTTCATGGCCGTTATCCTCTTGGCATAGCACCGCTCCCATACCACGGTCTCTCACATCTCACTGGATCAAAAAACCTTTTGAAAAGTCTGGCGCCTTTAGAACTGGTTTTTCGCTCAAGGCTTGTTTCACCATTTGAAACCCGTTCTCTTTTTGCGTGTCCCATTGCACCTTCACTGGCTCAGACTTTCTAAGTGCGTCAGTTAGAGGACAAGCAAGCGCAGCGTAACCTTTCACGTAATGCTGGTAATATCCAGCCAAGCTTAAGAAGGCCCTTATCTCGGACTTGGTGGGTGGTCGGGGGTAGTTCCCGACCGCGGCTACTTTGATTTTAGACGGTCTTTGTCGGCCGCGCCCCACCACATGCCCCAGATAAGTCAGTTCGTCGCAACCAAGGTGACACTTCACAGGTTTTACCGTAAGACCTGCTTCTTTCAGCCTGCTCAGCACGACTCGTAAGTGCTCCATATGCTCGACCCAAGTGTTTGAAAAGATGGCGACATCGTCGAGGTAACGGAGTGCGTACTCAGACAGGCCACGAAGCACTTGATCCATTAGACTGGTGAAACAATACGGCGCGTTTTTCAGCCCAAAACTCTACATGACGGGGCGGAACGTTCCGCTCGGGGAAACGAACGCAGCGTAGCGACTGGCCCGCTCTGTGAGGGGGACTTGCCAATAGCTTCGCACAAGGTCTAGCGTGGATATGTAATTCGACTTCGATACCGTCTCCACCCTTTCCTCGAGGTTCGGTATCGGATAGGTCTGATCTCGGTTTATCGCATTGAGGCGTCGATAATCGATGCACGGCCTGGGATCCTTTCCCGGTACATGGACTAGTATTATAGTCGAGGTGTAGTCGCTCTCACTCGGCACATTGACTCCTAGGTCACACATACGCTGAATCTCATCCGCTATAAGCCGTTTCTGTACGGGAGAACAACGGTACGGCTTACTACGTATCGGCTCTTCGCCCGTTAGCTCAATGTCGTGCTCAATTAGCGTCGTCTTTCCGGGCCGATCGGAAAAGACCTCTTCAAACTCAGCAACAATTCTTTTCAAGTCCTCCTTTTGGGATACGCTTATACGAGGTTCTAACTTTACTTGTTCCAGAAGGACATTTGGACCTCCTTCCTTAATGTCCGCAGTGGTCAGGATTTTCGTACCTTCCTCGTCCTGAACACTCAAAACTACGTTCACCACTGCGTAACCCTGAATGTATGGTTTCATCAAATTGCTGTGGTATACTTTGTTCGGTCGTTTGCCGAGTTTCACTTCATAGTTTGTATCAGAAAGCTTCGATACAACCTTCGCTGGCCCTTCCCAATGAACCTCGAGTTTATTTTTCTTATAAGGCTGCAGTAACATCACTTGGCTACCCACTTCAAAGGTATGCTTCCTTGCTGACCGGTCGTAGTACACCTCTGATAATGCCTGTGCAGCCTTAAGGTGGCTCTCGACAAGGTCTTTAGTTCTTCCAAGCCTCTGAAGCAAGTTAAGAACGTACACAACTACATTTGGGTCCTTATCGTAGCCTTCCCCCACCTATCATAGCATGCGCAGCGGGGTTATAAAACTCCGACCGTATCCAAGCTCCGCTGGGCTGAAGCCCGTGCTCTCGTGGGGAGCAGATCTCCAAGCGAACAGTGCGGCTGGAACGCATGCTTCCCAATCACGTTTCCGCGCAAAGCAAAGAGCTCTCAATATTCGTTTCAACACTGAATGCATTCGCTCTACTGGATTGGATTGCGGGTGATTGATCGAACTGTGGAACACTTTGATTCCGCACCTTTCCAGGAAAGTAGAGGTTAGGCAGCTAGTGAAGACGCTACCATTATCACATTAAATGAATTTTTGAAGGCAATCCGACTCGAGCGAATACAGAAAGGAGCGCATCAACGACCTGAGCAGAATTGAGCTGCCTGAGTGGCACCGCTTCCGGAAACTTCGTTGCGACACATAGGGCCGTTAAAATGTATCGACATCCGTTCTCGGACTCGGGCAGTGGCCCTGCTATGTCGATTACCAGCCGACGGAAAGGCTCAGTTATGACTGGTACCAACTTCATTGGTGCATTCCATTTGTCAGTACTCTTGCCGACCCTTTGACATGTATCGCAAGAGTGCACAAACTCTTCAATGTCCTTCCAACAACAGGGCCAGTAGTACTCTTGGGCTAGTCGAGCTTTCGTATTCTTCAAGCCGAGATGCCCTGCCCACGCGTTCTCGTGCGCGAGGTCCAGTAGTTGACGGCGATACTTTAAAGGGATTAAACGCTGCTCATACTTACAATCCTGTACATCCGTATAACTGCGGTTCCACAAGCCAGATTTCTCATGGAATGAAACATTCTTTCTCGCTGCTCCCAGTTTCACATTATCAAGCAAGTCCTTTATCGAAATATCCCCTTGCTGTTCTCGAATGAACGTCGCTCGGTCAGCGTTCAGTAGCTCATGCCAGCTGTCAGAGACTGGGGTCAACGCCGAGCTCACCTCGCCCAACGGCGCCGGTTCGGTTTCTCCGCCGGTGGGGATGATGCAACCCTCTTCCGCCCGACTGCACTACTGCGGGAGTTCTCCAGCCCGGTGGACTGACTGTTCGGGTTACGCTGCTCGGCCGCTGTTTTTCTCTCACTCTCTGGGGCAGCATCAAGTTTCTGCGTGAGCTTCCGTGCTTGCGATCGCGTGAGGGCCATGGACGCCAAGCTGGCAAAGAACGATTTTCCTTGTTCTCTTAGGAGCTGCTCCGAGCTGTTAGAGAAGAGCTAAGGAAAATGCTCTGGGAGGGCTGCAGAGACGGCTGCTTCGGTATTAAGCTTACCAAAAGTGCCTTCAGTGATCACCGTAGCGATTGGTAAGCAATCACACTGCTCCTCAGCAACTTGCCTTATCCACGCGCATTCTCCTGTGAAGTCGTTCGGAGAAAATAGTGAAGAGTGGACCACGTCCATAGTGGCTGCTGAGTCCCGGAGTGCTCGGAATTGTTTCCTGTTAACGCTTATCTTCTGCATATAGGGTTCCAACAACCGCATGTTCTGTTCTGTTTCTCGAATCGTTGCAAAAGCAACCTTCTGTTTACAGTTTGCCACGATGTGCCCTTCGCTTTTGCAGTTGTAACAGATTAGCTGCTTCCGCGATTCAAATGCACGTGCGGCATCCGCGCGCTGCTTGGCATCATTGTTTGATTTTTGCGATTCATTTAACCCCTTCCGCCCACTTTCTTTAGGAGGAGATGAGTCTTTCCGAAAACTGCGATGCGCGAACGGTTTCCTTTCATCGGGCTTTGTAAAAGCATCCTTCTTAGCTTTTTCCACTCGCACGGCCCTATTATACAAGCTTCTGCGGATGTAGTACTGCTCAGCTAGCTCTGCTGCCTTGTTCAGCTTTACTTCTTGAAGCTTATCCTGCAGCCAGAGCCTGACGTCATCTTCGATGCAGCGGTAGAATTGCTCCAATGCTACGCACTCTACCACTTTATCTCGATCGTCATAAACTTCTTCGCCCATAAGCCATTGAATCAAGTCAGCCTTAAGGCGGAATGCGAAGTCGATGTGCGACTCACTGCCTTCTTTTGCGAACCGAAACCTTTGCCGGAAAGCCACGGTTGATAATATATACTTCCTCAATAGAGCCTCTTTGACATCATCGTACCTCCCAAACGCCTCCTTTGACAGGCAAGTTATCACGTTAGATGCATACCCAGGAAGCATAGCTAACAGGTTCTGTGCCCAAAGAGACCTCTCGATGTCGTTTCATTCACAAACGTGCTCGAACTTCACGAGATACTTTGCCATGTCTTCGCCAATTACGAACGGCGGCAGTTGGTCCCGAATCCTTGGACCGCTCGCCTGAAACGTCGTAGAAGCTACCGCCGGCGATGACGGCTCAGGCTCCAACTCCAACCTCTTTGTCGCGAGCCGCTCTTTTCTATCGGCTTCCTCTTTACGTATATGCTCATGCCTCTCGACCTCCTCGACCTCGTGCTGACGGCGCTCTTTGATCGCAGCCGAGGCCTTAATGGCCTCCTCAGCAGTTACGTTCTCGTTCTTCATGATATCAAGAATGGCTCACTTTCGTTTCGCACGGCCTACAGTAAGGCCTAGCTCCTCACAAATTTCGATGAGTTCCTTTACCCGAAATTTCTTCATTGGTCACAGTGGCCTCTTGCAGTTTGCCCTTGTTAGAATTCCCTTGACGTTCACTACTATCGAGCTACTGGCGTGACACCCGCAAGCACTTCTTTACACTGTCTTGTTTACTCCCTCGGCACTAGCTTTGGTTTCAAAACTCTCACTAAGTCTGAAACACTCAAAGCTCTTCACAGTACTTCACGCAGCCCTACTCTAAACTACGATAACCTGTGCTAGAGAAGTCTGGCGAACTAAGGGGAAAACATCAGGCGCTCACCGCACCGTGGTAGTTGACGCTGGTCGATCCCGCAGCCGCCAACCAACTGTTGTGACGGAGACCTCTCAACGCTGCCGCCACTGTTGCGAAGGAGGATCCAAGGCGACGGTGATTAAACGAAGCATTTATATACAGCATGTACACGGGCGTTACATGAACGGCGCAGAGGCCGGGGCATAATGGACTCGCACTAAACCGTGCGGTGAGAAACGGGAGCACGCCTCTGCTTGCTGTCGTCGTCGTCTGCATCCCGTGGTTATGGCTTTTATAACCACAGGAGTCGATGCAGTTGCCATCGGCTCGAACCTCCGATCAGGACCCACTGCGGGTTGATGTGCGGATTGCGACGAAGGGACGAGAGGCACCTGCATCTGGCTATCTCGGTGAAGTGGTCCATCGGCGCCGCTCCGGCGGCGCCTCCGGATGTAAGCCGAACTCGACTCGCCGTCGGGCCCGACCAATTCGTTCGGCGCCCAGCCTCAGCCGCATGCCGGCAAAGCGAACTTTTGTTGGAAGCTCTAGCACAAGACCAGGAACCACCGAGACACCCTTGGAAATTTGGGATCTAACCTGCATTCTCCAATTACGCATGGTTTTTTGATTATCCTAGTTGCACTGGGTGCTTCGGGCTCATTGTAACAGCGTTTTCTTTGTTTCCTTGAAGGAGTTAGGGCGTACTTAGCTAACGTTTGCATCTAGAAATGGTTAAACCGCGTTTGTTTAAAGAAATCAGGGTGACCCAGCTGTTGAAAGAATGAATGGGTCGATCCGACTCTTGATCGCAGATAGGAATCTCCCTCTTCGACAATGATTACACATTTGTGGCAACGCTTTTACTGCTACGATTGCCGTTTTCTTAAGGAGAACGTGCCCCGCACTAGAGTGCTGTGCCAGGCCGTTTTGCTTTTGCGGCGTTCAGGCTGATCAGGGAACCTTTCTTCTGTGCCAAGTAGAAAGGAGTTACAGGAACGTCTGTATATCCCTTAATCAAGCGAAGGGGTTAAAGAAAGTAGAGCTGATATACCTATGTGAACAGTACGTTACTCTGGGTTGCCTGAGGACTATGTCAAATGTATCAAACTCCTTTATGAAGACACAACGAGCCCCCTTTTCCTTGACGACCACGTTACACACATATATATGCTCCGTTGTTCTTTATTCTCACGAAGATACACGAGCGATCAATTATGAAAGGCTTTTCTATGTTGGGGCTAGAATTAATCGAGATAACAGCCTTCACTGACAGCTTAACAATTTTCGTCAAAGACCCGGAGATTTTTTTCCGTCTTACGAGCACTATTCAAGGAATGTTCTACACTGACTTGTTCGCATCTGCGTATAAATAGAAACAAAATAGGACACCACAGTGTTTTCGGTTGTACATCGAAAAGCGGCCAGGAAGTTTCCCGTTCATGGGAGGCTTGAGCAGATTTCTAGCAGCTGTAAAACAAACCATTGCTCTTCTGAAGGTTCTGCACGTTGCCTTATACAGTTTAGCTCCCTCTGATGCATGATTTCCTGAGACTGCCATAAAATTCAACGGAGATTTTTTCTCTACTGGCTGCAGCTAGCAAGTCATCTCGGTTTTACAAAGTGGTTCGTAAAGAGTTAGCGGATCACACATTTTCATGATAGTGTACTGGCTTTTAACGTGCTTGCGTGCTGTGTAAGCTTTGTCATTGATGCTGGGTATGCCCCACAATTCGCCTGCCACGACACTGGTTCAAATCTGTATCATGTCAGTTACATATATACTATTTGGCAACCACCACATCATCAGTAACTCTACCATATCAACGAAGTCTTTGGCCATCATAGGCTCTCACGGCGTAAGACCCCATGTATCATGAATAACAAATCAATACGTGAAAACCTATGTCGTATACACCCAGCCCCAATTTTCCGCTCGTTTTATTCGCGGTTTTAGTTGCGTAATTTTTTCGAGTATATCAAGTAGCTCTTCATTTGAAAGAAAAATACGCTGTGCTTTGTAAGTGAGGATCTGTTGTGGCTTCTTTCAGGGCCCGTTAAAGTTGCATCTTTTCAACTGCTTTTTACATGTGCGAACTCTGCCACTATAGTGCGTTCCAAACGCAGAAGGAAACGCTACTAAGGTTATA
Organism: Dermacentor andersoni; assembly: GCF_023375885.2. Classification (NCBI taxonomy): domain Eukaryota; kingdom Metazoa; phylum Arthropoda; class Arachnida; order Ixodida; family Ixodidae; genus Dermacentor; species Dermacentor andersoni. The sequence goes on along the minus strand of NC_092821.1, from coordinate 40,153,330 downwards.
CGGACTTTTCTCACTGCTCGCATTCGCGACCAAAAATAGCCGATCATATATAAGGGAAAGATAAGAATGTGTCTCATGTTTTCGATGTAACATTAAGCGTCCTACGCTTATTTTGCCAAATATGACGTAATTATGATATGCCAGGCGTCGCATATCTGACCCATTTGCCACGTCATGAATGGAGGCACACAACTATTGCACTATGGCTGGCGCTCTCGAAGGGTGCGCACGCAATACGTAATCTGACGCAACCTTAAGTCCACAAGTTGTAGTCCTAATACATAAAGTTTTTATTCTCAGAATGCACGGCAGACCAAAAACAACTGTTCGCTGGAACGTGTAGAGTGAGGCTTGTACGAGCGTGCTTCATTCGTAGTTTTTACAATTTGTATGTTAAGTATAAAGCCGGGTATGCATGCGGATTGTACTGCTACAGGAAGGCGAAATTGCAAGCGCACAGCTGCAGCCAGAACCCCGTTGGGCACGTGTAGTATGTTGCGCGCATGCATTCAGCACATGGCTCTCGGCGAATGTTCGGTACACCTACGCTTTGGGGCTGCTGACGTTAATCTGCACCTGTATTGAAAAGTATTCGATACTGAAGCTGCGAAACAAAGATTGCTGAATACCTGCCTATTTATTTATTTATTTCCATACCTTTTAGCCCAATATGGCGTTGCAGAATGACGTAGGCATAATTCATAAAGACATGTTAATACGTACGGCCGACAGACGCTGTAGCAGCAAAATAATGACATTAGAAATTTCTGAAAGAAAGAAATGACCACTGCATAAACATTATCAAGTAAATAGCATATGGTAGAACAACAGCTAGAACACATCAGCAAAAGGCTATACAATACTAGAGGAAATCAATCATTGAATATTATGTCCCAGTGCACGTTCCAATATAGATCGATTGGAAATAATCACAATGGAAGTGGGTAAGGTATCCAATTTCTTGCTTGTGAACGGAATGAATGAAAGAAGGCACACGTTTGTTCTGGAAACAGTAACGAGAAGTTTATGGCGATAATCTGTACGCAAGCGCCGCACTTCTTTCGCCGTACTTTCTAAGAGCAGAATCGTCAACTTGACCTTGTTTTGACGTGCCTTGAACATGCTGTCCTTGCTTTCAATATAAGGAAATGTCCCTTTGGCCAACGAGAGGCGCTAGTACTTGAACATCTACTGGAGAAGCACGGTGTGCGCCCATCCCACAAAAGGCCGCTGCTGTTGGTGACATTAAACAACCACTGTCGCAACGCGAGCTGAGAAGTTTCCTCAGTTTTTGCTCGAACTTCCGATGCTTCATATGCAACTTTGCCGATGCTACCTATCCTCTGACCTCATTGTTGCCCAAACAAAGCCCAAACAAAACATTTCAGCAAAGCATCACCGCATTCATGGCCTATTCTAGTGGCCTAGTACGCGACGGAATATAGAAAAGTATGCGTTTGGTTGTGACAGCTGCCATCAATCCAAGCGCCCTAATACTGCAGCGGTGGGGCTCCTTCCCCGTGTAGCACCACCATCATCTCCTTTCGAAACTGTTGGAGGAGATGTTCTTGGCTCATTGCCGCGCTCGACATCTGCGTCGACATCTGACGCGTTATGCTTAAACAGCGGCGATGCCAACGGCCAAGGCTATTGAAGTTTCGAGCGTCCTGCTGCCCTCCGTTATACTGCTTCATACAGCCCCTCATATTATTGTGAGGGATCGCAGCCGTCAGTTCGTGGCCGACGTAGTCGAAGAGCTGTTGCGTCTCTGTGCTTGTCAGTTTCGCCACGTGACCCCGTATCATCATCATCAATAGCCTGGTTACGTCCAATGCAGCGAAGGGGTTCTCCCCTATTTCGCCAACTACCCCGGTCATGTACTAATTGTGGCCATGTTGTCCCTGCAACCTTCTTAATCTCATCCGCCCACCTAACTTTCTGCCACCACCTGCTACGCTTCGCTTCTCTTGAAATTCAGTGCGTAATCCTTAATGACCATCGATTATCTTCCCTCCTCATTACATGCCCTGCCCATGCCCATTTTTCTTGATTTCAAGTAAGATATCATTAACTCGAGTTTGTTCCCTCACCCAATCGGCTCTTTTCTTATCCCTAAACGTTACAACCATCATTCTTCTTTCCATAGCTCATTGCGTCGTCCTCAATTTATGTAGAACCCTTTTCGTGAGCCTCCAGGTTTCTGCCCCGTAGGTGAGTACTGGTAGAACACAGCTGTTATACACTTTTTTTTTAAGGGATAATGGCAACCTGCTGTTCATGATCCAAGAATGCCTGCCAAACGCACCCCGGCCCATTCTTATTCTTCTGATAATTTCAGTATCATGAACCGAATCCGCGGTCACTTCCTGTCGTAAGTAGATGTATTCCCTTACCAGTTCCAGTGCCTCGCTACCTATCGTAAACTACTGTTCCCTTCTGAGACTGTGAAACATTACTTTAGTTTCCTCCAGATCAATTGTTAGACCCACCCTTCTGCTTTGCCTCTCCATGTCAGTGAGCTTGCATTGCAATTGGTCCCCTGAGTTATTAAGCAAGGCAATATCATCAGCGAATCGCAAGTTACTTAGGTATTCTCCATTAACTCTTATCCACAATTCTTCCCAATCCATGTCTCTGAATGCCTCCTGTAAACACACACGCTGTGAATAACATTGGAGAGATCGTATCTCCCTGCCTGACGCCTTTATTTATTGAGATTTTGTTGCTTTATTTCTGGAGGACTATGGTGGCTGTGGAGCCGCTATATATACCTTTCAGTATTTTTGCATACGGCTCGTCTGCACCCTGATTTCGTAATGCTTCCATGACTGCTGAGGTTTTGACTGAATCAAAGGCTTTCTCGTAATCAATAAATGCTATATATACGGGTTGGTTATCTTCCGCACATTTCTCTATCACCTGATTGATAGTGTGAATATGGTCTATTGTTGAGCTACCTTTACGGAATCCTGCCTGGTCCTTTGGTTGAAAGAAGCCTAAGGTGTTCCTGATTCTATTTGCGACCCCGTATCTGCCGCTGACAAATCGTCTCGTCGAGAGCACCAATACAACTTTGACCAATCTGCTTTCTATGTATGTCAATTCCAGGCATAAAAATTGGGCAGCCATGTTGCCTATTGTCACACATGCCTACAATATTGCAAAGCATTAAAGCACCTGCTACAGCCCTTTCTATCTCTTGATGTAAGACCAACCCGCAGCTTCCTTTACATCATTCTGCCTTTTACTCCTCATGTGGGGTCTTCTATCAACCTGACTCTTTGCCGCACCGAGGAAGCACGTCGCATAGCACAGCTCCGTACGCTGGTGTCCCAGGATCGCTCGTCGATCTGCTACTATTCACAGCGCAAGAATGTGGTCTACGACAAAGGAGACATAGTATGGTTTTGGATACAACTTGGCAAGCCCGGCATGTGCCAGAAGTTTCTGGCTCGTTAACTGGGCCTTTCACCATTCGCCTAAGCGTTGTGACCTATTCCATTGTTCGTCTCGCTTTTCATGGCTACCGTTCTAAGAAGGCACAGCTAGTTCACGTCGCTCGCATCAAGCGCAGCCATCCCCGTCGCTTTGAATGCATGTAACAGTTATTGGCCAGCGGGCTTCGTCTGTGAAGGAAGGAGTGTTACGCAAAAGCGGCAGCAAGGACGGAAAGAGACGAAGACGAAGTGCGCTTGTCTTCTTGAAAACATGGGGAACGATATACAATAGATAACATTAGACCCAATCGTGGTAACCTCAAATTTGGTGAAATTAATTGAACGAATCGTATGTGCCGGTATCCTTGAATCTTCAGAGAACAGAGGCACTCAATCCCTGCCAAATTGGTTTCCGACCATCATGTTTAATTTGGCATGCTTACGTTGACTTAGAAAGTAGAATAAAATTTGCACGGCGCCAAAGGCAGATAGATGCTGTTGTGCCACTAGACATCTGCAGCGCCTACGACAGTGTAGAATACGCAATTTTTTAGGTATAGTAAGAAATCTAGACTTTCTAAATTACCATGTAAACTGGATATGTGAATGTTTAAATAGGAGGAAATTCTACTGCTATCTCAGAGGCATTTTTCGAGCAGAAATCATCTACCACCGGGTGTTCCTCAAGGAGCTGTCACTTCGTCACTATTATTTAACGTTCTGATGAGTTACTCTCCTCGACATACAGATGTAGAAAGATATGTATGCGCTGACTAAATTACTTTCGTTGCATCAGAGAGTGATATTACCCGCCGTGGTCGCTCAGTGGCTATGGTGTTGGGCTGCTGGGCACGAGGTCGCGGGATCGAATCCCGGCCACGGCGGCCGCATTTCGATGGGGGCGAAATGCGAAAACACCCGTGTACTTATATTTAGGTGCAAGTTAAAGAAGCCCAGGTGGTCGAAATTTCCGGCGTCCTCCACTACGGCGTGCCTCATAATCAGAAAGGGGTTTTGGCACGTAGAACCCCATAATTTTATTTTTTTAACAGTGATAATAACTCGCTATATTATCAACTACAGAACTACCTATATACCAAAGAAACCTGGTTAAACAAGATTCGCTTTTCACTGAATGTGAGAAAGTGATCGATATTTGTTTTTCCTCTGAATAACCCCGTTAACATATCCGTATCCTACAATATCGAAACTAAACCTCAAATGCAGACGTTGAAGTATTTACGTGGACTTAATCCCTTAATCAAGCGAAGGGGTTAAAGAAAGTAGAGCTGATATACCTATGTGCAACAGTACGTTACTCTGGGTTGCCTGAGGACTATGTCAAATGTATCAAACTCCTTTATGAAGACACAACGAGCCCCCTTTACCTTGACGACCACGTTACACACATATATATGCTCTGTTGTACTTTATTCTCACGAAGATACACGAGCGATGAATTATGAAAGGCTTTTCTATGTTGGGGCTAGAAATAATCGAGATAACAGCCTTCACTGACGGCTTAACAATTTTCGTAGAAGACCCGGAAATTTTTTTCCGTCCTACGAGCACTATTCAAGGAATGTTCTACACTGACTTGTTCGCATCTGCGTATCAATAGAAACAAAATAGGACACCACATTGTTTTCGGTTGTACATCGAAAAGCGGCCAGGAAGTTTCCCGTTCATGGGAGGCTTGAGCAGATTTCTAGCAGCTGTAAAACAAACCATTGCTCTTCTGAAGGTTCTGCACATTGCCTTATACTGTTTAGCTCCCTCTGATGCATGATTTCCTGAGACTGCCATAAAATTCAGCGGAGATTTTTTCTCTACTGGCTGCAGCTAGCAAGTCATCTCGGTTTTACAAAGTGGTTCGTAAAGAGTTAGCGGATCACACATTTTCATGATAGTGTACTGGCTTTTAACGTGCTTGCGTGCTGTGTAAGCTTTGTCATTGATGCTGGGTATGCCGCGCAATTCGCCTGCCACGATACCGGTTCAAATCTGTATCATGTCAGTTACATATATATCATTTGGCAACCTCCGCATCATCAGTAACTCTACCATACCACGGAGGTCTTTGGCCATCATAGGCTCTCGCGCCGTAAAACCCCATTCATCATCAATAACAAATCAATGCGTTCAAACCTGTGTCATATACACACAGGCCCAATTTTTCGTTCGTTTTATTCGCGGTTGTAATTGCGTAATTTTTTCGAGTATATCAAGTAGCTCTTCATTTGAAAGAAAAATACGCTGTGCTTCGTGAGTAAGGATCGGTTGCGGCTTCTTTCAGGGCCCGTTAAAGCTGCATTTTTTCAACTGCTTTTTACATGTGCGAACTCTGCCACTATAGTGCGTTCCAAACGCAGAAGGAAACGCTACTAAAGCTATAGACTTTTCTCACTGCTCACATTCGCGACCAAAAATAGCCGATCATATATGAGGGAAAGATAAGAATGTGTCTCATGTTTTCGATGTAACATTAAGCGTCCTACGCTTATTTTGCCAAATATGACGTAATTATGATATGCCAGGCGTCGCATATCTGACCCATTTGCCACGTCATGAATGGAGGCACACAACTATTGCACTATGGCTGGCGCTCTCGAAGGGTGCGCACGCAATACGTAATCTGACGCAACCTTAAGTCCACAAGTTGTAGTCCTAATACATAAAGTTTTTATTCTCAGAATGCACGGCAGACCAAAAACAACTGTTCGCTGGAAAGGGTAGAGTGAGGCTTGTACGAGCGTGCTTCATTCGTAGTTTTTACAATTTGTATGCTAAGTATAAAGCCGGGTATGCATGCGGATTGTACTGCTACAGGAAGGCGAAATTGCAAGCGCACAGCTGCAGCCAGAACCCCGTTGGGCACGTGTAGTATGTTGCGCGCATGCATTCAGCACATGGCTCTCGGCGAATGTTCGGTACACCTACGCTTTGGGGCTGCTGACGTTAATCTGCACCTGTATTGAAAAGTATTCGATACTGAAGCTGCGAAACAAAGATTGCTGAATACCTGCCTATTTATTTATTTATTTATTTAATTCCATACCTTTTAGCCCAATATGGCGTTGCAGAATGACGTAGGCATAATTCATAAAGACATGTTAATACGTACGGCTGACAGACGCTCTAGCAGCAAAATAATGACATTAGAAATTTCTGAAAGAAAGAAATGACCACTGCATAAACATTATCAAGTAAATAGCATATGGTAGAACAACAGCTAGAACACATCAGCAAAAGGCAATACAATACTAGAGGAAATCAATCATTGAATATTATTTCCCAGTGCACCTTCCAATAAAGATCGGTTGGAAATACTCACAATGGAAGTGGGTGAGGTATCCCATTTCTTGCTCGTCAACGGAATGAATGAAAGAAGGCACACGTTTGTTCTGGGAAAAGTAACGTGAACTTGATGGCGATACTCTCTACGTGAGCGCCGCACTTCTTTGGCCGTACTTTCGCAGAGGACAATCGTCAACTTGACTTTGTATTGACGTGCCTTGAACATGTCCTTGCTTTCAACTTAAGGAAATGCCCCTTTGGCGAACGAGAGGCGCTAGTACTTGAACATCTACTGGAGAAGCACGGTGTGCGCCCATCCCACAAAAGGCCGCTGCTGTTGGTGACATTAAACAACCAAAGTCGCAACGCGAGCTGAGAAGTTTCTTCAGTTTTTGCTCGAACTTCCGATGTTTCATATGCAACTTTGCCGATACTGCCTAGTCTCTGACCTCAGTGCTGCCCAAACAAAGCCCAAACAAGACATTTCAGCAAAGCATCACCGCATTCATGGCCTATTCTACTGGCCTAGTACGCGATGCAATATAGAAAAGTATGCGTTTGGTTGTGACAGCTGCCATCAATCCAAGCGCCCTAATACTGCAGCGGTGGGGCTCCTTCCCCGTGTAGCACCACCATCATCTCCTTTCGAAACTGTTGGAGGAGATGTTCTTGGCTCATTGCCGCGCTCGACATCTGCGTCGACATCTGAAGCGTTATGCCGAAACAGCGGCGATGCCAACGGCCAAGGCTATTGAAGTTTCGAGCGTCCTGCTGCCCTCCGTTATACTGCTTCATACAGCCCCTCATATTATTGTGAGGGATCGCAGCCGTCAGTTCGTGGCCGACGTAGTCGAAGAGCTGTTGCGTCTCTGTGCTTGTCAGTTTCGCCACGTGACCCCGTATCATCATCATCAATAGCCTGGTTACGTCCAATGCAGCGAAGGGGTTCTCCCCTATTTCGCCAACTACCCCGGTCATGTACTAATTGTGGCCATGTTGTCCCTGCAACCTTCTTAATCTCATCCGCCCACCTAACTTTGTGCCACCCCCTGCTACGCTTCGCTTCTCTTGAAATTCAGTGCGTAATCCTTAATGACCATCGATTATCTTCCCTCCCACATTACATGCCCTGCGCATGCCCATTTTTCTTGATTTTAAGTAAGATATTATTAACTCGAGTTTGTTCCCCCACCCAATCTGCTCTTTTCTTATCCCTCAACGTTACACCCATCATTCTTCTTTCCATAGCTCGTTGCGTCGTCCTCAACTTATGTAGAACCCTTTTCGTAAGCCTCCAGGTTTCTGCCCCGTAGGTGAGTACTGGTAGAACACAGCTGTTATACACTTTTTTCTTAAGGGATAATGGCAACCTGCTGTTCATGATCCAAGAATGCCTTCCAAACGCACCCCGGCCCATTCTTATTCTTCTGATAATTTCAGTATCATGAACCGAATCCGCGGTCACTTCCTGTCGTAAGTAGATGTATTCCCTTACCAGTTCCAGTGCCTCGCTACCTATCGTAAACTACTGTTCCCTTCTGAGACTGTGAAACATTACTTTAGTTTCCTCCAGATCAATTTTTAGACCCACCCTTCTGCTTTGCCTCTCCATGTCAGTGAGCTTGCATTGCAATTGGTCCCCTGAGTTACTAAGCAAGGCAATATCATCAGCGAATCGCAGGTTACTTAGGTATTCTCCATTAACTCTTATCCACAATTCTTCCCAATCCATGTCTCTGAATGCCTCCTGTAAACACACACGCTGTGAATAACATTGGAGAGATCGTATCTCCCTGCCTGACGCCTTTATTTATTGAGATTTTGTTGCTTTATTTCTGGAGGACTATGGTGGCTGTGGAGCCGCTATATATACCTTTCAGTATTTTTGCATACGGCTCGTCTGCACCCTGATTTCGTAATGCTTCCATGACTGCTGAGGTTTTGACTGAATCAAAGGCTTTCTCGTAATCAATAAATGCTATATATACGGGTCGGTTATATTCCGCACATTTCTCTATCACCTGATTGATAGTGTGAATATGGTCTATTGTTGAGCTGCCTTTACGGAATCCTGCCTGGTCCTTTGGTTGAAAGAAGCCTAAGGTGTTCCTGATTCTATTTGCGACCCCGTATCTGCCGCTGACAAATCGTCTCGTCGAGAGCACCAATACAACTTTGACCAATCTGCTTTCGCTGTATGTCAATTCCAGGCATAAAAATTGGGCAGCCATGTTGCCTATTATCACACATGCCTACAATATTGCAAAGCATTAAAGCACCTGCTACAGCCCTTTCTATCTCTTGATGTAAGACCAACCCGCAGCTTCCTTTACATCATTCTGCCTTTTACTCCTCATGTGGGGTCTTCTATCAACCTGACTCTTTGCCGCACTGAGGAAGCACGTCGCATAGCACAGCTCCGTACGCTGGTGTCCCAGGATCGCTCGTCGATCTGCTCCTATTCACAGCGCAAGAATGTGGTCTACGACAAAGGAGACATAGTATGGTTTTGGATACAACTTGGCAAGCCCGGCATGTGCCAGAAGTTTCTGGCTCGTTAACTGGGCCTTTCACCATTCGCCTAAGCGTTGTGACCTATTCCATTGTTCGTCTCGCTTTTCATGGCTACCGTTCTAAGAAGGCACAGCTAGTTCACGTCGCTCGCATCAAGCGCAGCCATCCCCGTCGCTTTGAATGCATGTAACAGTTATTGGCCAGCGGGCTTCGTCTGTGAAGGAAGGAGTGTTACGCAAAAGCGGCAGCAAGGACGGAAAGAGACGAAGACGAAGTGCGCTTGTCTTCTTGAAAACATGGGGAACGATATACAATAGATAACATTAGACCCAATCGTGGTAACCTCAAATTTGGTGAAAAATTGAACGAATCGTATATGCCGGTATCCTTGAATTTTCAGAGAACAAAGGCACTCAATCCCCGCCAAATTGGATTCCGACCATCATGTTCAATTTCGCATGCTTACGTTGACTTAGAAAGTAGAATAAAATTTGCACGGCGCCAAAGGCAGATAGATGCTGTTGTGCCACTAGACATCTGCAGCGCCTACGACAGTGTAGAATATGCAATTTTTTAGGTATAGTAGGAAATCTAGACTTTCTAAATTACCTTGTAAACTGGATATGTGAATGTTTAAATAGGAGGAAATTCTACTGCTATCTCAGAGGCATTTTTCGAGCAGAAATCATCTACGACTGGGTGTTCCTCAAGGAGCTGTCACTTCGTCACTATTATTTAACGTTCTGATGAGTTACTCTCCTCGACATACAGATGTAGAAAGATATGTATGCGCTGACTAAATTACTTTCGTTGCATCAGAGAGTGATATTACCCGCCGTGGTTGCTCAGTGGCTATGGTGTTGGGCTGCTGGGCGCGAGGTCGCGGGATCGAATCCCGGCCACGGCGGCCGCATTTCGATGGGGGCGAAATGCGAAAACACCCGTGTACTTATATTTAGGTGCAAGTTAAAGAAGCCCAGGTGGTCGAAATTTCCGGCGTCCTCCACTACGGCGTGCCTCATAATCAGAAAGGGGTTTTGGCACGTAGAACCCCATAATTTTATTTTTTTAACAGTGATAATAACTCGCTATATTATCAACTACAGAACTACCTATATACCAAAGAAACCTGGTTAAACAAGATTCGCTTTTCACTGAATGTGAGAAAGTGATCGATATTTGTTTTTCCTCTGAATAACCCCGTTAACATATCCGTATCCTACAATATCGAAACTAAACCTCAAATGCAGACGTTGAAGTATTTACGTGGACTTAATCCCTTAATCAAGCGAAGGGGTTAAAGAAAGTAGAGCTGATATACCTATGTGCAACAGTACGTTACTCTGGGTTGCCTGAGGACTATGTCAAATGTATCAAACTGCTTTATGAAGACACAACGAGCCCCCTTTTCCTTGACGACCACGTTACACACATATATATGCTCCGTTGTCCTTTATTCTCACGAAGATACACGAGCGATGAATTATGAAAGGCTTTTCTATGTTGGGGCTAGAAATAATCGAGATAACAGCCTTCACTGACGGCTTAACAATTTTCGTAAAAGACCCGGAGATTTTTTTCCGTCCTACGAGCACTATTCAAGGAATGTTCTACACTGACTTGTTCGCATCTGCGTATAAATAGAAACAAAATAGGACACCACATTGTTTTCGGTTGTACATCGAAAAGCGGCCAGGAAGTTTCCCGTTCATGGGAGGCTTGAGCAGATTTCTAGCAGCTGTAAAACAAACCACTTGTTCGCATCTGCGTATAAATAGAAACAAAATAGGACACCACATTGTTTTCGGTTGTACATCGAAAAGCGGCCAGGAAGTTTCCCGTTCATGGGAGGCTTGAGCAGATTTCTAGCAGCTGTAAAACAAACCACTTGTTCGCATCTGCGTATAAATAGAAACAAAATAGGACACCACATTGTTTTCGGTTGTACATCGAAAAGCGGCCAGGAAGTTTCCCGTTCATGGGAGGCTTGAGCAGATTTCTAGCAGCTGTAAAACAAACCATTGCTCTTCTGAAGGTTCTGCACATTGCCTTATACACTTTAGCTCCCTCTGATGCATGATTTCCTGAGACTGCCATAAAATTCAGCGGAGATTTTTTCTCTACTGGCTGCAGCTAGCAAGTCATCTCGGTTTTACAAAGTGGTTTGTAAAGAGTTAGCGGATCACACATTTTCATGATAGTGTACTGGCTTTTAACGTGCTTGCGTGCTGTGTAAGCTTTGTCATTGATGCTGGGTATGCCCCGCAATTCGCCTGCCACGATACCGGTTCAAATCTGTATCATGTCAGTTACATATATACCATTTGGCAACTACCACATCATCAGTAACTCTACCATATCAACGAAGTCCTTGGCCGTCATAGGCTCTCACGGCGTAAGACCCCATGTATCATGAATAACAAATCAATACGTGAAAACTTATGTCGTATACACCCAGCCCCAATTTTCCGCTGGTTTTATTCGCGGTTGTAATTGCGTAATTTTTTCGAGTATATCAAGTAGCTCTTCATTTGAAAGAAAAATACGCTGTGCTTCGTGAGTAAGGATCGGTTGCGGCTTCTTTCAGGGCCCGTTAAAGTTGCATCTTTTCAACTGCTTTTTACATGTGCGAACTCTGCCACTATAGTGCGTTCCAAACGCAGAAGGAAACACTACTAAGGCTATACGGACTTTTCTCACTGCTCACATTCGCGACCAAGAATAGCCGATCATATATGAGGGAAAGATAAGAATGTGTCTCATGTTTTCGATGTAACATTAAGCGTCCTACGCTTATTTTGCCAAATATGATGTAATTATGATATGCCAGGCGTCGTATATCTGACCCATTTGCCATGTCATGAGCGGAGGCACACAACTATTGCACTATGGCTGTCACTCTCGGAGGGTGCGCACGCAATACGTAATCTGACGCAACCTTAAGTACACAAGTTGTAGTCCTAAGATATAAAGTTTTTATTCTCAGAATGCGCGGCAGACTAAAAACAACTGTTCACTGGAACGTGTAGACTGAGGCTTGTACGACAGTGCTTCATTCGTAGTGTTTACTATGTTGTATGTTAAGTATAAAGACGGGTATGCATACGGATTGCTCTGCTGCGGGAAGGCGAAATTGCAAGCGCACAGCTGCAGCAAGAGCCCCGTTGGGCACGTGTAGTACGTTGCGTGCATGCATTCAGCACATGGCTCTCGGGGAACGTTGGGTACACCTACGCTTTGCGGCTGCTGACGTTAATCTGCACCTGCTGACATGAGAGCGTGCTTTGCGGGGTACGATAGGTTCATGGCGACGCCGGCAGCAATAGTGAAGATGCTCGGGTCTCGTTCTGTCCAAGCCGAAAATATGACTTGCCTTCGGGGAAAGGTTAATCGCTACCACCGGCACTAGTATCATCGTGATAAAACAGAAAAAAAATAGTAATGTACATGTAGAGCACAAATTTCCTCGCACTAATCGGAGCTGCCTTTTGGGATACAATTTACATATCTCAGCGTATCTTTTTCTACTACTACTCTCTATTTGAAGCTTTGGAGGAGAAAAATACGACACTCAAAGACGTTTGGAGAAAGCTGCAAGTTCGCACTGATCAGCAGTTTTGGCATCAATAGGAGATTTTCTGGTGCATTTCCTTTTGTGATGTAAGAACTTCGTTGAGTGAGACTGTGTGCAATCTCGGCACAGAAAAAAAGTTTATTCCATTTAAAAAAGCGGACCATTGTATCGATTAGCATGAACGTACTTCTTTTTCATTTAGACGATGGTATTCGCGATTGATTGTTCACAAACAATTCTTTTCCGGCATGTACCAATATTCTCACTGAACTAGTGTTATTCCACAGTTTCAAAGGCAAAGAAAGAGAAAACGGGATCGCAGGCTGGCTGATTTCGTTGCATGCCTGCTTGAGATTTAGTTAGGCACCGGGAAAGTATAGGCTCAATGGTGTGGATGTACGCGTGATTTTAATAATACTAAATCAGGCATGAAAACTTTAAGGCCCGGGCGTAGAAGCACGAACGTTTCGGGCTACAACATAATGGGGCAGTTTAAAGCTGCTATCTTCATTGCTATACCAGCCTATTTTCTGGGTTATTCAATATTACAATAGCTGTGGTTGTTCCAGAGCTAGAAATGTGCAAAGTTCGCTTGAATATGTCTTCGAAATTTGTCAATTCACCATCACCTGACAATTTTCTTTATTTTTAGCAAATTTTGTTCTCATTGCCTGATGGAGCTATATAGAATAGAATAGAATTTATTGATAGGAAAGACAGAGAGGTCGACCTGAGCTAGTGCGCTCTAGTCTGCTACTCTGCACTGGGGAAGAGGGAAGGGGAGTGAAAGTATTGGGATGGATGATGATGATAAGAGAAGTGGTGAGTGCTTATGTACATGAGACAGTTGCCTCGCTAGAGCCGCTCGTCGAGCTTGGTGTCCTGCAGGAACTTCAACAAAACTTTTGTTGCACGCACTGAAATTGCAGGGTCAGGCCATGGGCCGAGGATAGCTTCCTCTGACAGTAGTTGTCTGCCAACGCTGGCTAGGAAACTGTCTAATGTCCTTCGCTCCAGCATATATGCTGGGCAGTCGCACAGTACGTGTTGCAGTGTTTCGGGCATCTGGCAGTGTACACAATCAGGGTTGTTCGATTGGCCGATGAGGTGTGCGTAGCGACGGGTGAAAGCAACGCCGAGCCGAATCCTGTGTAGCAATGATGTTTTGCTCCGTGTAAGCTTCGGGGGCAAACAGAATTTACCGTCTGGGTCAATCGTATGTAGACGTCTGTGAATATTATCAGAGTGGGCTCTATAAGCCTTTGTAAGGTCCTGCATGAGTGCCTTGATCATGGAGTTGGTGTCAGGTCGCGAGTAGGCAATCCGTACTTCATTAGAAGAAGGGGAGACCGATCTTGCCTCACTGTCAGCGAGTTCATTACCAAAGACACCACAATGGCTAGGCATCCATTGAAAGGTGATCACGTGGCCACTTAAGTCGGCACTGTGATAAAGTTCGACGATTTTCAGCACGAGCAGATAGTATGGTCCTTTCTTTAAAAAGTATTTTAGCGCCTGTAGCGCTGATTTGGCATCGCACAATATCGTCCATTTATGGGGTGTCTGCGTTCTCATAAAACGGACAGCCTCTCGTATTCCCGCAAATTCTGCAGCCGTAGAGGTCGATTTATGGTCTAATCGAAATCGTTGAGTAATTCCAAGTTGTGGGATGACAAATGCGGCCGTTATGGCAGATGGCGTGACCGAACCATCGGTATATACTTGTACAGTCCCACTATGTGATGTAAATATATGGGACAGGGTGAGCTGCTTCAAGCCAGTGGAGGAAACGTGAGATTTCTTCCGAATTCCGGGTATCTGAAGCCTCACTAGTGGTCTTGGCAATGTCCATGGAGGTGTCACGGGGATGTCGGTGGCCTGGAATCTTGCAGGTACAATGCTTGCGTGACATGCAATAGCTTTAGAAAAAGCACAGTCAAGGTTGGTGCTTGGAAGTGTTGACAGTGGATGGTGTGAGTGTCTGGTTAGCAGGCGAAGATAGGTTCGCACAGGTTCACAAGACCTGTATATGTCGATAGGAAAAGCCCGTGCTTCCGCTATTGTGCCCTTAGTTGACGTGCAGCGTGGCAAGCCTAGACATATTCGTAGTGCTTTTGCCTGAAGGCTCTCCAGCGTGCGTATACAAGATGACCCCATGTTAGATAACACAGGCATGCTGTAGCGTATGTAGCCCACAAAAAGTGCCTGGTACACTTGGAGCAAACTTCGCTCAGAGGGGCCCCATCTCAGTCCTGATATTACACGAAGAACGTGTATGAAGTTGGTCAGTTTAGCCCTAAGCGCAGTAACATGCTTGGTCCAAGAAAGGCTGCGGTCTATTATCACCCCAAGATATCTCTGGTGGGTGACTAAAGGGAGCGCTGTTCCGTCGCTACAGAACTACCTATATACTATAGAAACCTGGTTAAACAAGATTCGCTTTTCACTGAATGTGAGAAAGGGATCGATATTTGTTTTTCCTCTGAATAACCCCGTTCACATATCCGTATCTTACCATATCGAAACTATACCTCAAGTGCAGTCGTTCAAGTATTTACGTGAAGTCTATGACATTGCGCTCAGTTTTCTTGGCCACATTGGCCATATAGTTAAAAAAGGAGTTAGAGCTGTTGGCATGTTACATAAGCTACGCAACAGTCGGTCGGAGATGTGGAAAGACCCACTACTAATGATGCATCAAATGTATGTGCGGCCAATTATAGAACTTGGATGTGTACTATATTCTGATGCCCCAATGTATAAATTGAACCCCCTTGCTCTGCTTGATCGGAAACTCCCCCCCCCCCCCCCCCCCCCCAGCGGCTGTGCTCCAGATTACCGCAGTTTGTTGCTGATAACATATTACATCAAGAAATCAGGTTGCCCTAAATATCGAGGAAATTTCGTATGCTTACAGAGCAAACGTTCTTAAATATGAACCCCTACTGCCTACATTATTTTTCGGAGTACACTGGCACCCGTTTCATACACTACACGTGGTCTTTGTACAAACATGGATTAATACCCTAAATCTACGTATTTGGGATGTGCCACCTGTTCGCGATGTGGAAGAGAGTCTCCAAATTACCTGTGATTACATTTACCCAAACAATTGAAAGCTTCTGCCTGATAAAATATTGAATGGACCATTATGAGACCATATATTGAGTGCACAGATAAATACAGTCATTGCAACACACGCCTCGCAGTCTGCAGAAAAATCTGGAATCGGCAATTTCGCTCCTGCTCTAAACTGGTTATTCTCAATCAGGATTTGGGAATATTTATCCGTATTTCTGGCTGAATTTCTAGCTGTTGTGTTTGATTTGCGTAAACTAAATTCGTCAATTTTGACGATAGTCATAATACGGAATTCTGCCTCTTTATGTGCTCGCTCAAAAAGAAATAGTGCTACTTACCTTTCATGACCAATTTATTTTCTAGTTCCTGCCCGTAAAAACTTAATTAGATTACTTTGCTTGCTTCGTCAAAAGAAATAATACATCAACGAAATAGCTGACAGTCTCGCGAGAGTGGCCCTCAATGGTCCTGTATTATCGTTACTTCCTTCATCAGTTTTCTTAATTACGGCTACATTCAGAAGATATGAACTTTCTCAAGACATTTTGAAGCCAGCTACAGTAAATCTTTCAGAATATCAACACCTCCTATTCCCTTGGCACCAAAATTCCTTTCACACGGTAAAAACTTATGTTGTACAAGATTACGCTGTCGAAAATCAGCAATAAACTTTATCGTCACAGGGCTGCTCTGGCGCCCTGACTTGTGTGCCCAATCTGTGTAGAAGCGTACACCATAGATCGTTTTACTTATACTGTGGCGCTTTCTTCTTCAAGGAAAAACATTTTAGAATGAACGTTCAGGCAACTTGGTTAATATTTTTCCATTATATGCATTCTTTCTCTAGAAGGTTCCTTTCTTCGAAACTACCATAGGAATGTTTGCTCAGCCGTGCAGGAGTTCATAGTTGTTTCAAGGCGATTCTCTAAAGTTCTTCAAACATCCTTTGTATCCATTTCCACTTGGTTTGTGTACCAATTTTTGTAATAAGAGCATTGTCCTAATACTACCCAAATCTTGGTCAATTTCCCGCAATGGGTACGCACCATCGTAGAAGGATATCCTATCCTGTCCTGCCCTTTGGACCGGCGCGGTTTCGGCGCGGCAACCCTCTTCCCCTTTTCTTTGATTTATATTTAAATAAACGCACCTAACTTGAACAAAATAAAAAAGATGGTCCTGAAATGAGGTTACGTCTTAGGTGCTCATTATTATGATGGTAATTTTGTGAAAAAGTGCTTAGATTTTGAACTGATTCCAACCTCGAGGCTTGCAGCACGTGCACTGGATGCATATTCAAATTTACGCCTCTTAAATGTTTCTTGTAGCAACAGGTTTAGTAGCCATTGTGCCCTCGAGAAGTTCCCTTTTATGTAACCCAGAGTTTTGTTAGTATTCTTCACGACAAAATTGATATTAGTATCCCAAGGCTTGTCAGAAATTAAGTTGATACCTATGTACGATGTAAGCTTTTCTAATGATTGTCCATCAATAATATCAGACAGGTTGTTATCAGAAACCTGCTTATGAGACACGATTAGAAGTTTGCATTTGGAACAGAGGCTTAGAGCTCCGCTCTAAAGAAAATAGATCGACGATTACGATACTCCTTAATGCGAAATTGGAGCGCAACTCTCTACGTGTTTTCATTTCGCGAAATATTGGCTGACGCGCACAATCTATCTCGTGCGGCACGTTGTAAACGAACGGAGTGTGACGCGACTGCCTTGCTAATCTGTAGATGCCGAGTCCAAGCGTATGGATGACGCGTAGGGGCGATTCACAGCAGCCGCCGCTGACAGGCATTCCCGACGACGTGCGCTACTATGGCCATCGTCGTCGCACAACGCAATTCTTCTCAGGCTATCGCCGTACCCTCCGCTTTCCGCCTCGTGGTTCCCCTGCACCCGCCTCTCGGCTTTCCTTCTGGCGTATTTAATCACCCGCGTTGCTCCACGTTCGCTCTTTTGTCCTTTGCTTGTTCGCTCGGTTACGCCGAGGGACAACGCGAACGCCGACGTTCGCCCAGGAACGGCCGCCTAAGAGCTTCGCTCTAAAAGGCTTGCGGAGCGCAACATAGACCATCAAAGGTCATGAACAGAGCCGTGTTGATTGCACAATGCCGTCTACCACGCTCTCGCTGTTCAGTGCGCCTATGTGTAGGATGATCTTGTACGGTCCGAAATAGTGTCGCTTAAGTTTCTCACTAAATCCTCGTGAAGCAATAAGGGTCCAAGCCCAAACGCTATCAGCAGGCCGCTATTTCACTTGCTTTCGTTAACTACTGTAGTGTCGGCTGTCCACCCTTTGCTGGTTTTCAATGCGCGGGCGCGCGAGTAGCTGTGCTTCTTCGGTGCGCTGTAGAAAGGCGGTGACGTCGAGGTTGTCTTCGTCGGTGGCCTGATGGTCGCATTACGTTGAGAGTCACCGTGAGGTGCCCTCCGTAAATCAATGTGAACAGCGTAATCTGCGTTATTTCTTGCACTGTCGTCATGTAACCGAAGGTTACGTATGGAAGGAAAGCATGCCACGCCTTGTTTTCGACGTCTTTGTTAAGCCGTTCCGTAAAACCATACATCTGCGGAAGATAAGCGGTTGTCCTCCGGGGACATCTCTGGCTATGCTGCAGGACAGCTTAAGTAAGCTTAGCTGTAAAAGCCGTTCCTCTGCAGGCAATGAGGTCTCCTCACGCACAATATTGCAGCAGGATGTTTTCCACCATGAATTTGGCTACTCTTAGGCACGGCTACTTTTAGGCACGGCTTTTGTTTCGGATTATCGGGTAAGGTAGTCGGTGGCTACGACAATGCATTTGTTTCCGCTTGTTGACGTCACAAAGAGCCCCACAAGGACATCCCGATCATCTGAGAGAGTTTGTAGGGATTCTCGATCAGCTGTAGCAATGCCACTGGCCTGGTTGGTGCTGTCCTGCGTCGTAGGCAATATGAGCACAATATGACGAAGTGCTTGCCACAGTTTTGCGTGCTTTACACAAACACGTTGGTTAGTCTGGTAATTCTAGGAGAAGAAAATCGCATTCAAATTGGCGTTAGCCGTGAGATGGGTTCTGTCGGCATTTCTTTATCGATATAAGGTTCTGTCTGGCATAATAGCAGTCATCCGGGTGCAAACGTCACAGCCACTTCACGTTAGCAAGATATTCACACACTATAGAAAACGATAAAATAAATTTTGATACTGTGAAATCACCCTAAGAAGCCATTAAGCAGCCCTCTATTACGTTTGCATCGCTCCAACACGGTGAGCTCTGTTGGCTTTCAATCGAAAATTAAGTTAAAATATTGAGCCAGTTACGTAAAAAAAAACCTCAGTGCCCTTCCACTCTGTGAAGAAGAATAACCAGCGAATCTGCATATGTGGGCCTCTTAATGGCGGACTAAACCTCCTCCACGGGTCGGACAGGTATTGCACTATCTTCGGGATCGGTTCCCGTACGGGCCGGGCTTAACGCCTGCTTCACCTGCGCCGCGTGTCGGGCCGGTATTGCACTATCTTCGGTATAGTGCAATACGCACTCCCCACGTATGGGGAGTGCTTAGCGACAGCGGGTCGGCCCGGCATTTCACTATGTATGGGATTGGCCCACGTAGCGGCCCACGTTAACGCCCGCTTCACCTCCGCCGTGGGTCATGCCCATATTGCACTACCATCGGGATCGGACCACGTATGAGGTGTTGTTTGCTTACTACGCCAACGGCATGAAAATTTTCTTGGACGGTAGAACTATACAGCTTCACGGTGAAAATGTCATCGCCTGCCTAAAGGTGACAGTGCGAAACGCCAGAATCACGCAAACGTTCATTTTATTTTCGTTGCTACGAGCAGCATATTCCGTAGCCTGCGCTATTAGGGTGCCTCTTCTGATGAAAACGGCCGGTTGTGCCCGGTTCGTGCATAACGTTGCAAAGAAATAAAGGTGTTACTGCATCAAATTGTGCTTTAGCGTGCTAATGTAGTATTAATCAATATACAGGTATTCATCTCGGTGATACCGGTGCAGGTAGGAAAGAAAATCTTTTCTTCCTTACGTACGACAGCGCAATATGTAAGGATGCGCCAACGAAGCTTGCCACATGGAGCCCGCCGCCATTAGTTCACAGGCTTATCGTTGTGATCGAATGTCCTACTCTCGGAAAAGGGCGTAAGCAGTCATGAATACAGACACAACATAACTGTTCCGTGCTACAAAAGAATCATAGGGTTCGGCGGCTCTCTGCCAGTCAAAAGGTTGGCAGCAGTGCAAGAAGAGCAATAGAACACGTTTTCAGGAGGCCGAATAGAGCCCCGTAGCGAACTTTACCGCCATGACGCCCACTTTTTTAAAGCGACTTTCTTTGCCTTTTCCTTCGACTTTCCGGGTCTGCTACTGCTGTGGTCTTAAAGCCGCTGACGCCGACCACGACGTGGCTGAGACGCACCCCACCAACACCGGCCTCGTCGGGACGAGGTTGAGATGGGGCCGTGTCACAAAAAAACATAAAAGGCATGCGCCCTCGTTGTTTTGTTTCATGACATTTGTTTATAACCTGTCGTTTTGAAAATTCCGAGCAATAACTTTATAAAGAATTCAACACAAGCTGTGAGCCACGTGGAGGGCCTGCGTGGTTGTGGTTCGGAATGATTATTCGCCAAGCGACGCCCGCCAACGACAGCGAAGTTTCTGCAACGTGGGACCCTTACCGCAATCACGTTACCACATGACAGGAGTGTGGCACAAAAGAAAGACGCCGTATTTAGCGATGACCCTCTCCACAAAAGCAGTGCAGGGGCTGCCGCGCTTGTCTCCATACTCAACCGCAACAGCAATGGCAGTAGAAGGAGAAGGTGGGGAGATTGGTAAATAGGTAATCGAGAGAGGGAGAGTGAACAGTTTTGTGAGTTAGAACGCTGCAATACAGAATAGCGCCGAAGCGTGCACTTAGTGCCGACGAAACGAAGGCGCGCATAAAGGGTCGAGCGGAGCAACAACAACAAAGAGAAGTGGAGCAGGCAGGTAGCATTTCACATCACGTCACGACTTTCGTATGCCGTCAAATATCACTGCCCAATAACCTCAACGAATGCAAATAGCAGATAAAGCTTCATTTGCATCGATTCCCACAGTGCGTGCGATCTCGCATATTTTTTGCTTTGTTTTCAGTAATCAAATTCCACTAAATATAGCCAAAATGGAAACAACTTGTCCCATTCTTTGCTGTTCATGGCAGTGCGTGTCATCGCTGTGCTCTTCCGGAGTTTATATAAATAGCATTAGGCGACCCCTTATTATGGTACCCCTCACCATAACAGGAATTGGCCTCCCTGGTGCAGCACTCGGCCACTCTCTCCCAAATGACTCATTAGATTAACTCGTGGCCCTCAGTCCTCAGCAGCTGCGGAGCACCTGAGCAAGGCTGCCGTGAGACCTGTAACGCAGCAGAAGGTGCCAGAATATCTGGACTCGGACAAATCACCAATGCAAACACCCTGGCAACGCGTAACACCCAAACTCTCTCGAGTGAAGCTACCTTAGTGAGACTCTTTAACAACTATCAGGCACTGTTTGGGATATCATTGGCCTTAGAACTGGTGAGGCATAGACACTGCTGACAAATGGCCATGTCCTGTGCTGTAGAGGACTTCCAGATAATAAGCAGTACGGAGTGGGATTCCTAATCCATAAGGACATAGCGGGGAACATGCGTGACTACAATGCGAAATGGGGGGGAAAGCAAGCTGGTGCACAAGCACTTGTTAACTACGGCGTCGATTCAAGGAACACCAGAGTATATATGTTGGTAGAATTCGCGGAAAGGAATATGCTACGAATAATGAACGCCTGCCTAAGGTAGCGGTAGTGTAAGGGCAAAAAGTGTACCTGGAAAAGCCCCAATGTTGAAACAAGAAATGAAATTGATTTCATACTTTCTGCCAATCCCAGCATAGTGCTTGATGTAGAAGTGTTAACTAGGGTAAATTGCAGTGATGGTAGGTTTGTAAGTGCTAGGATTCACCTCAATTGGAAGAGAGAACGAGCAAAATTGTCCAAGAAACAGGCCAACATATACGCAGTAAGAGTAAACGAAGACCCATTCAGGCTTACTTGCAAACGAATATGCAGCCTTAGAACAGAGTGATGAAGATGGCGTAGAGGTAATGAATGAACCGTAACTAGGTTGGCTTCAGAAGCAGCAGTTGAACTGGGAGGCAAAGAAGAAAGTTAACCTGTAGGCAAGCTGCCCCAAGTAACGAAGGACCAAATAAAGAAACGGCAAAGAATGAAAGTGTCCACCTTGTTACGATCGACCTTTAAAGTGTGAGAGACATTCATGCCTACGTTCCCAATGCAAGATGATTTGCCTCGTCCCAGAAAAGGCTGTTACAGTAAGCCTGGATATGGACCTGTCAAGTGTGAGAAGCGTTCAAGTGAGCGTCTCCATGTCGACATAATTACCCTCTTTTCTGAAACAGCGTCACCGCTTCTTTCCCGGTGCTAACACTAAGAAAAGGACGAAGAGAAAACAAACCGAAGGGTAGCAGGTAGTCGACAACGAAACCTGACGAAAGCACTAATACTTCCACAGTCTCCTCAAGAAGACAGCGACGACCACCAGACCTCAAAGGGTTATTTAAGGCCGTCCTGGCCCCTGTATTAATCAGCACCGCAAGAGATTCAGAAGAGAGTACTGATCATGTACTAATGAAGTAACGACAATCTTTTCTACTTTTTTATCATCACGATACCCGACTTTCTCATAGTTTCCTGATTATTGTGCTCAAGACCCACCTTTCCCAGTCCAGATCATATCAACTGGTTGGCAGCAATGGGAAACTCCACCCTTCATCGTGGCTTCAGCAGAATGGTGAATGCTTGACTTTCTTAGAGAATTTGCCAAGTTTTAACTTGTGTGTTTTCTAAAACCGCTAATTAGTTTCTTTATGTGCAGCATGTTATTGAAAGCTTCCTTCCGTCACAGCAGAGTAAGAAAGTCCTCGTTCGGCATTGACCATGGATTAAGAAAATGAAGAATGCCGGAGTTCTTATTAATTTG
The DNA here is from genome assembly GCF_023375885.2 of Dermacentor andersoni. Taxonomy (NCBI): domain Eukaryota; kingdom Metazoa; phylum Arthropoda; class Arachnida; order Ixodida; family Ixodidae; genus Dermacentor; species Dermacentor andersoni. The sequence continues at coordinate 40,130,375 of NC_092821.1, read as the reverse complement.
TGAAGAGCTGGGAATGGACGTGAGCAGAAGTCAGAAAAAACCGCAGCTTATTGAGGCGATTGAGAAGTGCGGGCCTCTTGAGGACGAAATTTCAGACGCACGGGAAGACATAGAGAAACGAGCTGAGAAAGCTGAACAAAAAGCTGCAGAAGAAAGGCAGAGCTGAGAAAGCTTAACAAAGAGCTGCATAGGAAAGGCCGAAAGCTGAGTAAATCGCTGCTGAAGAAAGACCGAGAGCTCACAAAATCAAGCTAAACGAGCTAGACGTGCAGCGGAATCTGGCCATGGAATCAGCAAGTAACATCTAAATAAATGAAAGACGTTCAGGTGAACTAGGAGTCAAAATAGGAGAACGCATGTCGTTGACAATCTAAACGTTCACATTGCATTGTTTCTCGTTGCGTTTGAACGAATCTCGGGAAAAAACGAGTTGACACTAGAGAGTTGACCACAAGAGATTCAGACCGTTCTTCCTGGCGAAGCAACCGAAATTATTGCAAGGCTAAGGAGAGACGACTCAGATGACTATCAGAAAGTAAAAGCTGCGTTGGTAAGGAAATATCGGCTCTCAGCGGAGGCTTCTCGTCTTCGTTTTTGCGAGACAGCTAGAACATGGGGCGAGTCTTTTCAGTATTTAATTATCAGCTGAAATTCAATTTAATTGAGTAGCTAAAGGGGAAGATACGTTCGGTTGTCACGACAAGGTTGCTGAATTAATATGCTTGGGGTAGTTCTATAGCTCCTTGAGAGACGTGCTGTGGATTCAAGATAGGTCGCGCGAAAACGGCTTGGAACGTCCTAACAAATCCAATTGGGCGAATTCGTGACTTATCATATTCCTAGGGTTGGGCAGCCCAACCGTGTACTCCAGCGCTCGTATCGTGTGCTTCCTTTTGTCCTTCGTCCGCGTTGCACTGTCGACCCTAAGGGATATGCTTGGAATGTGCTACAGTGCTAGCAGATGAATTCGCTGCACGTGGCAAATCTCAGAAAACGCGTGTCAGGCCGTTTACTAAACTCGGTAAAGAGGAACACAGGCAGCCCTTTAACAAGAAGAAAGCTGGAGGTGGGACAATAGAAGTGCAGCCCGATAATTCAGGAGAAGATAACACCGCAGTAAAAAACGAAAAAAGAACAGCAAAAGTGTGTGAAGCTAGAAAACCAGTCGTCTGTTTACGTTGCCAGGAGTCGGAAGCCTAGAATTGTTTTTTTTTTTTCTTTCGTCAAACGCGGCGATGACAACTGGGCCCTCTTTTAGTTCTACCATCACGACCTAGTAGTGAACGGAATGCGATGTAAAATTTAGGGACTCAGCTACGACAATGGACACTGTTCACCCTGCTTTTGTGAAACCTGAGTATTTCACCAGGGAACATGCATGAATCCGGCATGTAGTCGAGAAGAATAGCGTTTGCTTGCCCAAAGCCAGCGTGAAGATTGAAAGACCGCTTGGACTCTTGCTGACTGAATAAGAGTATCGCCAAATTTGTCGATTTGTCGAAGCACTATCCCTACATATTGCAATATCACTCGGAAATGATGTTGAAAAGAAAGGGCCTGAATTTTCGCGACCATACGGTTCAAGCTCTCACGTATTCCAAGGGTCGAGAGCTCACCGGGGGGGGGGGGGGGGGGGGGAGATAAATCACGGCAACGAAGCCAAAAGTATGCCTTGTAGACGTTCAAGAAGCACAGTACATAGCTAGTGAAATTGGTGAAAAAGGCGCTAGTGAGGGGACATCCGGGTCACTAAGGATAGCCCAGCAAGGGCTAGCAGAGGAATTAAATATTCATTAGGTAATTAGACATTGGGAAAGCTGTTTAGACCTACTGGAGGTTGTTAAACAAGGAGTCGCGACGGAAGAATAGAGCAATTACGTCAAGAAAATAGAAACAAGGACACTCCCGGAGGACGTTCTTTGCGGAGACGAGACCAGCTTAAACATCCACCAAAGGTTCAAGGAGGCGCGAAATAACGCCCTCTCTTTCTTGTTTGTTGTAAAGGACCCCTTTTTTGTTATTTCCTCTTCTTCAAGAGCATTTTGTTTATCAATTCTGAATTTATAATTAGCGCCATTACTGCTGGGTTTCAATACCTTCGCAGCCTCTCGACAACCGTGGCCTTCTCGGAAAAAGGAAACACTAAAACCTTGGGCAATAGGCTGGTTGAAATACGCACTGAAGTCTGCTTTTCTCCGTTGTTAGTTTTCAGAAATCTCGAAAAGGGCTGCAGGTACAATTGTGATAGGGTTTTATGTGAAACACGTGTGATCTTCGCAGTTCTCGTTATAAGTTGGGTGATCTGTGTTTTTGTGTCTTGGGTTTCGCGTGGTTTATTTCCAGAAGCGCCACCTGGAAGGCCAGGGAACAATCGGCGAAAGGAAGCAGAGGCACGAGGTCCACAGGTCGGTTCTAGTTGCTCGGATATTGCAACCCCTTCGAGACCTCCTGTGGCGGCGGACGGCTTGTCATGATCGACCTGTCAAGTGTGAGAGACAATCAGGCGCATGTTCCCATGACATGATGATTTGCCTCGTCGTAGAAAAGGTTGTTGCGGAGTGCCTGGACATCTACCTGTCAAGTGCTAGAAGCGTTCAAACGAGCGTCTCCATGTCTACATAATTGCCTTCATCTCCGATATAGCGTTACCCTTTTTATTCCCCAAGCTGACACAAACCAAGGAAGAAGAGAAGACAAGGCGAAGGGCAGGAGGTCATCGATGGCAGAACCTGACGAAACCACTAATAGTACCACAGGCTCTCCAAGAAGGCATTGCCAAACACAAGACCGCAAGGGGTAACCCCACTTTATCATGTTCTTGTAGTGCCCTCTGGCGCACGCCACTTGAAACCTTTTGGAAGGGTGCCGGGGCTTTTGCCGGTTTATTTGTACACCTGCGTCCATGTTGAGTGTGCGTTGGTTGTACGTTATTAGATCGTGATTAATTAATAATGGCATCTCCAGGGCAGCATGTCGCTCCTAGAAGTTATTTAGCACTCATTAACTACTGTGTGACCATGCCTGAGGGCGCTGTTCCCCAAACAGCGCGGCTGATAAAGACACGCCGAGTTCCGTCTGCCAACACGGCTGCCTTGGAGTTTCGCGTCGCTGATATCTGCTCTTGCACCTCGCTTTTTGTATTCCTCTTACGCGATCATTAGGTATTTTGCATATTCAAGAAGTCTTTGAATGCAGCTTTCTGCGTCGTATGCCAAAGCGGTACATTTGCTTACATCGACAGCAACAGCCACAGATGGTTGTTAGCTTCGGCTAATGTAAAAACGGAACCTAACTTGTATGAAATAATGTCAAAACAAATCAAAACCTGCGTATCTGCGCAAATGAGCTGCGTTGTTCCACCCTGGGGCCAGTGAATGTGAGCGGCCGAGTCCTTTAAACAACGGACACTGTGAATTCAGATACATATATATATATATATATATATATATATATATATATATATATATATATATATATCAGGGGATGTTATTACTGATTCTAGTCTTACTTTAAGTTCGTCGTACTTACAGTTTGCGCGTGCCATAAAGTATCATTAGAGAAAACTGCGCTCGCCATGAGCGTTCACTTTTAGTCCGTGTATTTCTCTCGAGAAAACGCGGATGCCATCGCTGACACCGCCGGTAACTGAGCAAGGAGGTTGTTTATGCAGCTGTACCGAACGCATTGACTCCTGTTTCTTGTTTGTTCTTATCTGGAATTTAAAAAAATATGTCGACTTAACAATACGTAGACACACACCCATCTCTATAGCGAATGTGACCGGTAGCCTTCGGGAACGGTTACCTACATCCACATATTGGCACAGCGCTGTGTCGCCGCTTGCCGCTTATTATGGACGCGCCATGCGAAGCGAGCCATAGTTGACATCTAATCATTATATTGCCGCAACTGAACTCTAGGAGCAGTTTGCGTCATCGTAACTGGTCATATTTAAGTTCAGGTTCACCTGTAGCGGGTGCACGAACTCGACTGGGCCAGGCTAAACAGGATCGACATTGGCTGAAACTTCATGTGCACGGCTTGACAGGACTGAAGCTTGGGCATTGCAACTTCAAAGGCATGTTTCCACACAAGGCGCTGCGGTTATCGCTTGGTCAGCTCGACGGCCGATCACGTGGGGTTCAGTCGGGCGATCGTGGTCTGCACGTTGATTTTGTCGGTGCCGTCGACTAGAAAACCCGTCGCGCGACGACAACTCCCGCCTGTCGGTTTTGTTGTTGTCGGCTTATTTGAATAAAATTGTCTCAGCGACACACTATGCAGAATAGTTGGCGTCAGCGTCTTGTCGCTCTCGTATCGACCCATTCTTACCACCGGGCAATAAACGAGTACGTCAAGTCAGACACGCACTGTCACCATAAGCAAGAGAAGGCCGAGCCTTCAAATAGACTTCGTCAGCAACGGGATGTCATGAAAATGTCGCCCCAAATGTAACGCAGGGGTTTATCGATAAATTTGGCAGCTATGAATGCAAGAGGGAAACTACGTGGTTCACGGTGCAGTCGTGGCTTTCTGTTTTACAGTGGCACATTTTTCTTTTTTTTTCAGGGGACTTTCCTCCGATATCTGGCTGCGCGGCCGCGCGCGCGTCCCTTCCAAAACGTGTCGCGCCTAATCCGCTTGGGCAGGGCGCATGCGCCGTCATACCATGAAAAAAAGGCGGTATACTACTTTTGTTACTACGCCTATTGAAATCGATCATCGGTGATTGATGTTTTAGATCGCCAGTTTCGACGTGTCGGAAACGTTTCTTATCCACTTAAGACCATTCGGTAGTTAGTGCAGGCACTGAATTTTCAAAATCAGGTGAAATTTTTGCGCTCCCGCGATGTTGTGATTTTTCACGTACCTTTTCTTGAACTAATGTGCTTATGCTGTAGCTAAAATAGGTGTGGCTGTCACCTTCTGACGCGCACGAGATAAGGCATGCCGCTCATCATTACTCTTTAATATCAGCAAAATTTTGTAATCAAATGACTCCCAGCAAGCCAAGAATTAAATTATATCACCGGCTTTATCGTCCGGCAGGGCAGAGTGGATATAATTAACCTACAATGACGCCAGCTGCTCACTAGTGAGCTTCGGTTTGGAGTGCGAGCCGTTTTATTCCGCCAAAGTGTATTTCAGAAGGTCCGCCGGAAGTGCAACATGTGCACCTGGCATTTTCAATCAGTTTCCAAGAGTTTTGGTTTCGCTTCTCTCGTAAAATCTGCCCATGGGGCGCTTCCGGTGTAACTGTGCATTCATCAAGAGTCGCTCCCGTGGCGTCGTCCCGCATTCTGGCGTCGCGAGAAAAGCATCGTAGTCGAAACTATCCTGCACCCGCACTTCAATTTCGGGATGAAGACTCACGTGAGATTCCAAAGATGACAGCACAGCAGATTCAAGCTATGACGGCGAAGATGTTTTGAGTCAGCATGAGACATCCGCAGTTGTTCACGTGCGAATTTCCTTTACGGCTTCGAGCGGACTCTTTCCTGGTGCGCACTTCTCTGCTGATCTTTTTACACTACCCGAGAGCTCTACTGATTATCTTCGGGGTGCATATTTTGCTTGGTCAAAATGTGCTGCCGTCGGCAGTAGATAAACCCGTTCATGCCAAGAAGGCCCAACGTAGCAAGTCTCAGCCCAGCACTACGTATCAACGCAAGACAGTTTACAACGGCGTGGGATTGTTTTCTACTCTTCTCTGCAGAGGTGACAAAGAGAACCTGCAAAATGCAAATAGATATGCTTTGATGCATAAAATTGTAGTTACCCAGCTATGCTAAGAGCAATCGGTCCGGGAAGAGGGGAATGACTCTATACGAATTGGGAAGTGCGTTCCTTGGATTTCTCATCGGACCATCTTCCGTAGATGCCGAAATGGGGGAACTGCAAAACGTGTTACGAGGACCGCAAAGTTGAACGAAAAGCAGCATTTAGTGGGCGAAATGCTGAAGAAATTTTTTTCAATATATTTCAAACAAATTTCCGTTCGCCTCCAGAAAGGAAGTATACGGAATCATACCTCATACACACGTTTAATTGCCTACACTGGATGGGAGTTAATCGATATTACCAACACATTTCCGTTTACCTCTCGAAAGGAAATATACGGAATCATACCTCGTACACAAGTTTAATTGCCTACACCCGACCAGAATTATTTTGGCACGTGGCAACTTAGACACTTTAAAAGCGGTAACCTAAATCTGAAATTCTCATATCATCAACCAAGGCACAGAACATTTTATGCTAACAGCTAACCTTAATTCTTAACCTTACCTATTCCTCCATTTCAAAACATTTTTTCCTGCCTACTACACAATTTCATATCCTCTTTCATGTTTTTACGTTTATATCAACTGTACCACCCCCTTTTCCCAAGTACACGTGCCCCCGTCCGCTTCTGCGCACATGACCATCTATTTGTTATTCCGGTTTCGGTCCCCCCCCCTTTTCTGTTTTGTCAATTTCTATATATATATATATATATACACTTTTAAATGAAACAGCCTCACCAACACATTCCAAAGTCCCAGAAGAGAGTATACTTTTTCGGCGCCTCAACCACACAGGGTATCGCCATTTCTGTATACCGCCGTAACGACACCTACGTTGAGCTACTGGGGCTAACGTCCCTTGAAAGACCATGCCGCTGCCTTCCACTTACCCCATGCATTGCACCCCAGACTTCTTGTCGTCATCTTAGCTCCTTCAAAATTGCTCGATGCACTGCAGCTACTCTACTAAAGTCACTCTTTCAACTGATGTCATTTTGGGCCTTTTTTGTTACTCACGCACTGACCGCCTGACCGACTCTTCTAAAGCCACAAGAACATGCCGCCAATGACACCCCTGAATGCTTCCTAACCGTTCCTTCACCCCCCCCCCCCCCCTCATGCAGCTCTTTTCCTTTTCTTGTCCTTTCTTTTTTATCTTTTCAGTGTCCCTCCTTCTTTTTGTCTTCTTTTCTTTCATTCCTTTTCTCCCCGCCTTCCCACTCTCCCGCTTTTGTCCCCTCGTCTTGGGAACCACTCTCGCAGACGTCGGGCGACAGCGCTCATTAACTCTGAAGTCCCTCCCTTTACAACCAGCCGCCAGCTACAACAACCGTAGGTGAGGTCACTGCACTAGCCCTTTAAAACTAACATGTCGAGGATGACGAGGCCGCCTTTGACGAAGACAGGTCCTCCTATCGAAACGTTGGCCAGCCTTTCTGAGGCACCTTATCCCTGTTTATAACCTTTATACTACAGTGTGCTATTCCATCCGTCAGCCCCTTTCTTGATTTTGGAACAAGTGATAGTGGACTTTAATGGAGAGAGTTCAAGAGTGGGGTTGAAGATTAATATGCAGAAGACAAAGATAATGATAAATAGCCCTGCAAGGGAACAAGAGTTCAGGATCGGTAGTCAGCCTCTAGAGTGTGGGGAGGAGTACGTTTACCTAGATCAATTACACATAGGGGACCGTGATCATGAAATGGAAACTTATAGAAGAATAAAAATGGCTTCATGTGCATAGAGTAGCCATTGCCAGATCCTGACTGGAAGCTTACCACTGTCTCTGAAATGAAAGGTGCAGAATCAATACTTTCTACCGGTGCTAAACTATTCGACAGAAACTTGGAGACTAACAAAGAAGCTCGAAGACAATTTAAGGACCGCGCAAAGAGCGAGGGAACGAATAATGCTAGGCGTAACGTTAAGAGACAGGAAGAGGGCGGTGTGGATCAGAGAGCAAACGGAGATAGCCGATATTCTGATTGACATTCAGGGGAAAAAATGGGGCTGGGCAGGTCATGTAGTGCGTCGGTTAGATAACCGTTGAACCGTTAGGGTTACAGAATAGGTGCCAAGAAAGGGGAAGCGCAATCGAGGACGGCAGAAGACTAGGTGGGTTATGGAAATTACGACATTCGCAGGCGCTGCTTGGAATCGGTTGGCGCAGGACAGAAGTAATTGGAGATCGTAGGGAGAGGACTTCATTCTGCAGTGCACATAAAAGAGGCTGATGATGGTGCGACGCGAGGCGTCGCGGCGGAGCGTTGCTAGAGTGGCTGGCCTTGTCTGATGCCTGCTTGCTCACGATTCAATAAGCGTTCATGGGCGGCGCGCCTGTGGCGACCCCTGTTGCATGGGTCGGACACCGCTTGTTGTGAAAGGTGGTTTTATTATGTGCTATGCGCCCACACAGCTGCGTCTTACCAGTACTCACTTATGGGGCAAAAACCTGGAGGCTTACAAAAAGGGTTCTACTTAAATTGAGGACGACGCAACGAGCTATGGAAAGAAGAATGATGGGTGCAACGTTAAGGGATAAGAAAAGAGCAGATTAGGTGAGGGAACAAACGCGAGTTGATGACATCTTAGTTGAAATCAATAAAAAGAAATGGCATGGGCAGGACATGTAATGAGGAGGGAAGACAACCGATGGTCATTAAGGGTTACTGACTGGAGTCCAAGGGAAGAGAAGCGTAGCAGGGGGCAGCAGAAAGTTAGGTGGGCGGTTGAGATTAAGAAGCATGCAGAGACAACATGGCCACAATTAGTACATAACCGGGATAGTTGGAGATTAAGTATGGGAGAGGCCTTTGCCCTGCAGTAGGCGTAACCAGGCTGGTGATGATGATGATGATGATGATGATGATGATGATGACGATGCGCCCACTTGGAGATATCATTAAGTGCCTGGCATTCAAATTTAGTGTTTCGTGTTACGGTAATGCAAATTCCTTAGGTGGGTCATTGCAATGGCACATACCTGAAAAAAAAACATTTGCCGTGGTTCAACGCCGTTAAAGCAAGCTTGTCGAGCGATAGCACGGTCTTGCTTGCCTTTGGAAACGCCACAGATGATGTTCGGCGCCGTCAGCAACTACCGCGTATACAATAGCACCACAAGACAACACACGGACGCTGCTGGGAATTGACCTTCATGCTGCGTCTCGCTTCAACGCGGACTAATCGTCGAAACCACAGCGCATACGAAGCTACCAGCATTCGGCGCAGTTTGTACACATTTCAGGTCGCTTCCAAGGCCCACGGGACCACGTGAGTTGTCCACATAGCAAGTAGCTTTCAAGATTTAGGTGCGTATGCGCCGTACGCAGCAGCCGCCGGTAGTGGCAGGCTAAGTCCTAGTTAGACCTTGGCTCAGCTTGAAGGTTACAATTATGGAACTTGGTGTTCTCTGCGTTTGTACCTAGAGTGTTAGAGCTATCGCGCTAAAAACGCGGAGTCTGGTTGAGTGGCACAGAAAATTATCATCATTCACAGTGACTCATACCCCCGTAAGCAAGAAAAATACTTTGGCACAGACACCTTTGAGGGAGAGGCAACAATAGCTCAGCAAAGTGTAGCGAACCATGAGCACATTAATTGAAGTCACTAAGACAATGCCAAGAAACAGCACACGTGTTATTAAAGAAGAAGCTCAAAACAAGCATCCGAACCACCAACTAAGCATTGGATGCCCATCTCGGAAGTACGCTTGTGCCGAGGATGCTCGCCATGCGAGAAGCGTGGCGCGACGTGTGAAGCGTCGGGCGCAAGGCGCTCGACTGCGACTGCTGCTTTCCCATTGCTGACAGAATGCAGCGTAGAGTTGAATAGAAACTAGTTCGTTGTTGACGCCAGTCTGACCCCGCTGTACCAGTGCATGAAGCCACAAGGTAAGGGTTGAAAACGAGCCGAAGAAGCAGAACTGCGAAAGCAGCAACGCGACGACGCGACACGGCAGCGTACACAGGAGGCCGAAACTCGCAGACAACGGCATGCCGCACTTTCACTTCGCATTGCGGCTCGTTATGCCTTGCAAGAAGCCTGACCCCTCCAATGGTGTTACTTAATGCATTACCAAGTGCGCAGCCTTCACGTGTTCCACGAGGGTAACATGCTCCCGAACTTTTTTAATTTTCATATTTCCGGACGGACTACACTTTTTTTCTGTAATCATCAGTCTTTGTTTGTTATTTCTCCTGTCCTTGAACTTTTCTCTGAACCACCTCATTTATGGCTAACGCTCCGCTATGCGCATACGACAGAATCATTATGAACAAGAACAGGAAGGACGCTAAACAGAACTAGCTGGTTAATTCTTGCATAGATAAACAAAAGCGAACACCTTGGACAGTACAGTGAAACAGACGTTAGTGCGTGTCCATGTCTGTTTAACATTTAAGCCGAAGCAGCGTGTTTTTTATTCTGTGCAAAGAAAAAGATTGCTTGTCTAAGTTAGATTGCTGCTATCGCAGTTAATGAGTTCTCAGCTGAATTAATCACTGACGTCTGCTGGCTCTTTTTATCTAGCCCGAACTTCGCATTCTTTTCATACAATGCGCGATGTTGTAGGACGTACGGTAACTTCCTTCATGAGGTGCAACTCGCTAGCTGCAACTGCTTCTTGGCGTGCTCTCCTCTTTCAGTGTCTCATTGCCGTCTACCAGAAAGCATTTCACAGCGCTTGTTTCGCATTTATGAACGTCTCATTCACTAGACGTCTTGTTCTGATTCTGATTGTAATAGACAGATAATAATATAAATAACCCTCTCTAAAGAAATTGTATTTCACTAACTTGATATTTCGCTTTATTTACATATAAGAGAGCGTTTTACTTTCTATTTCACAAATTAAAGTTGCTTTCCTCGAATATTCGCATTCCATTTCATATGGAAATATTTCTCCGGACAGCACTATCTGGGCGCGTTTTATGCGCCACTACTTGCTGGAGTTCTCTGTGCTGACTTTCCAGGGCACATCATAAAGCAGGGAGCACCGTAGTCGATTTTCTATAATAAGGTTAGTGTTGATTGAAACAATGCATGATTTTAGTAAGTAGAGTAAGCCGCAGCCTTATGTCTATTTGTAAAGTCAAGTGTCCGCCTTCGCTTCGTAGAATGTTTTTATTCAAGAACATTAAGTAATAGCTCTCCAGGTTGCAAATTTGAAAAATGAAAAGAGCTCTAAGGGACACACTACTGCGCGTTCCGACGGCGGGCTAGCTCATGCGGCTAGTGAGTGGATAAGCGCAGTATACACGCTTGAAACGCAGTTTTCACTGCCAGCTGTAGGCGGGGACATTAACATTCAATTTTTTTTTTGCTAGTACATGGTAGTGCAGGAAGTACAGGAAGCGCGACGAGCTCACTGGGTAAGCCGCGCACTTTGGCCGTCGAGGTAGCGCAGTCAGAGCTCTGCCGTCCTTTTCCATGGCCTGGGCACCGCGACACGCCTAGCATCGCGCATTTGATCTGCTGGGACCCTCTCCCGGGCGCGGACGTTGCTCATTAGAAAATTCGCCTACGCCATTACAGGTAAGCCAAATCAAGTATTTAGTAACGTGCGCAACATGAGAAAGTAGTCTTTGACCCTCCTTTTAGACGAATTGCAGCGAACAATATAGTGAAAGGTGTATTTTCTAGGAAAAGTTTGCAGCTTTGTTGCACATCTGCGAGTGCAACTGCATAAATATTCACGGCATTTTATCAACAAGGAGTCTCGCTCGGAGGGCAAAGGAATCTCAGCGATAGCGAGCACGCCAAGCTTTTGCTGTGGTGCAGCGTGGCCAGCATCCTGGAGGCTAATCAGCTGTCATAGGCATATCCGACGCGACGGGGACGGCGTGTGTGATGACACTGTCGGATACCGGCGCATACCTTAACCACTCTGTGGTTAAGGTATCGCTGCCATCTAGTGGTGATGGCTGCAGGGGATCACCTTCGAAAAAAACTCAGTGCCCTTCCACTCTGTAAAGGAGGATGACCAGCGAAGCTATGTATGTGGACCCCTTAATGGCGAACTGCACCTCCACCGCGGGTCGGCCCTGTATTGCATAATCTTTGGGATCGGCCCACGTATGGGGACTGTCTAACGCCTGCTTCACCTCAGCCGCAGGTGAGGCCGTTATTTCACTATCTTCGGGATTGGTCCACGTATGGCGACTGTCTAACGCCTGCTTCACCTCCGCTGCGGGTCAGGCCGCTATTTCACGATCTTCGGGATCGGGCCACGCATGGCGAGTGCTTAACGTCCGGTTAATCTCCGCCGCGGGTCGGCACGGCATTGCACTATCTTCGGGATCCGTCCATGTATGGGGAGTGCTTAACGCCTGCTTCACTTCCGCCGCGGGTCGACCTGCATTGTATTGTCTCCGGGATTGGCCCACGTATGAGGAGTCTTTTGCTTACCACACCAACGACATGAAAATTTCCTTGGACGGTAGAGGTATACAGCTTCAACGTAAAAACTCAGGGCCCTTCCACTCTTTAACAAGGATGACAAGCGAAGATGTGCATGTGGGCTCCTAATGGCGAACTGCACCTCCGCCGTGGGTCGGCCCTGCATTTCACCATCTTCTGGATCGGCCTACGTATGGTGAATGCATGCTTAACGCCTGCTTCACTTCCACCGCGGGTCGGCCCGGCATTGCACTATCTATCTATCTATCTATCTATCTATCTATCTATCTATCTATCTATCTATCTATCTATCTATCTATCTATCTATCTATCTATCTATCTATCTATCTATCTATCTATCTATCTATCTATCTATCTATCTATCTATCTATCTGTCTGTCTGTCTGTCTGTCTGTCTGTCTGTCTGTCTGTCTGTCTGTCTGTCTGTCTGTCTGTCTGTCTGTCTGTGTCTGTCTGTCTGTCTGTCTGTCTGTGTCTGTCTGTCTGTGTCTGTCTGTCTGTCTGTCTGTCTGTCTGTCTGTCTGTCTGTCTGTCTGTCTGTCTGTCTGTCTGTGTCTGTCTGTCTGTCTGTGTCTGTCTGTCTGTCTGTCTGTCTGTCTGTCTGTCTGTCTGTCTGTCTGTCTGTCTGTCTGTCTGTCTGTCTGTCTGTCTGTCTGTCTGTCGGCCCACATATGGGGAGTTTCCTTGGTTGGACGGTAGAGGTGTTCCTTGGAAGGTAAAGGTGTACAGCTACGCTGTAAAAAGTGTCACGACCGCCCTAGAAAAGGCACGTCGACACTTCCAAGTACTGCCGTCTTCACTGCCAACGTAGGTGTCCATGCTGACCATTTACTAATGATAAAACAAATGATGCCTGAATCTTTAACTTGCAACAAATGCACCTCATCAACAGCACGATTCCAAAAAAAAGAAAATTTTCTTATGCCTACTTCCCTAAATATTAGGTTTGAGCAAAACAGCAATGTACCGGCATCTCGAGAATTTGCTTGATGATACCGCATCTAGCACGCACATGAAACAGATTTTCGGTGATGCCTTGCGTAAAACAGGTTCGTGTCAGTAAAATAACTGGCAATGACATAGTGGAAGTACACAGTGTCCAATCCCGGGTACCCTGGCATAGCAACCAGAAACTCTTCCGCAACGCTCAGAATTGGATTTCTATTGATAATCACTGGCGCCACAACGAAAACTTGTGCTGGATTATTTTTCCAGATTTTTCCACTTCGGAATATCATTTTATCTGAACTTTACGTCGATTCTACTCGAACAATTTAGCTGAGAGCTATTTAACGCGCACAGCCGCTTCAATACATCATTTTCATTGAAGTGTGCGCCCCTGTCATAGCGGCAATTGTCGCGTCGGCATGGACCGAAGTGGTCTACTGCATGTCGATGCTCACTCACGTATTGCTCAGATGCACACTTACAGCATTCACTACATTGAAGGAAGAAACGTCCATAGTATAGGTGAGCACTGAAAATGGTGGAGCATACTTTCATACCTTTGCAGAAGCGCGGCTTCTCTTGCCTCAACGTGTACGCGCGCTACCAATTTCCAAGTGTTTTATTACTGGTCTGCACGGCCTAATTATTAAAGCACATTCGCCTCGAAAAATATCACAATAAAACACAGCCTGTGAATGGCAAAAAAAAAAAAACGATATCGCTACAAGGTTCGCTCGGGACTGAATGAAAATTGAAGTACAACCGAAAGGCGTTTGGCGCTTCGCCGCTTCGGCTTCGCGAACGCTTCAGTTAATTTGCTGATCACTGTTTTTACGAGACACGTTCCTATTCCGATATGCACGGACAACAGATATAACACGGACGTATTTCCGCCAAGAAATGTTGTGCATCGCTAGTGGTCCATTTGTAGAATTGTTGCCATTGAAGAAGCCCACGTTACCATTGCGCTGCAACGAGAGGGATGAAAGGCACTGCGTTTTTCTTCTGAAAGTGGGTATAACCGTAATGTATCAACGCCCCAAAGCGATCAAACGTACTTCAGTAAGCAAACTGCCAGATCAGTTCAATGAAATGCTGAAGGGATACGTTGAAAGATACATGTAAAAAAGGAGGGGATTCGCAGCGCGTGCCTTTAACCAGAAGTCGCGTATACCTACGGGAAGACCCGGCAGGAAATGGCTATAGGCTTTAAGATTTACACACTTACAAACACCATTGAAATGCAGAGGTCTGCCCCTCGAAACATTTTTTTTTTCTATCGCTTGGTGAGTCTGAATATTGAACAAGCTCCTCTTCCAGGTATCCATATGAAGCATTAGAGCTTGTCATATCACGGATATAGAAATTAACTCCCGGCACATATCAACCGTTCTTAAGAGTGCATAACACGGCGCCGGATAACGGATGCCTTTGTTAGGACTACTCTTAAAGGTGACACTATATTATCGCATTGCACCCGCGGTGCTTTGCAGTTGTCCAGAACCAAAATTGTCGTCAGCGTTTACAAAGCAACCCAACTTCCACCAGCAAACACATGTTCTTCAGTGAGTATTCGTGGTGTTTCACTACCAGCATATTTATGCTCATCCGGATTTTTCAGACTATATCTTTACAGCAGGCATTTGTTTCATCGTTATTCGTATGGCTAAGCAGAAATGAGTAAGGTCTGATGCGAAAGTCAGCGCTTACACAATGGACGAAACAGAAGTGTGCCTCAAAAAAGAATTTATGGACGAGAGACAGCGTTTGTGACATTGCGATCATTGTGCAGTCTTCTGTATTGCCAGTTTCATCCACGTACTGCTCTCGCTTGCGTGTTATCGTCGTTCCTTATACTAACCTCTATGCCACAAATAAATAAAAAACGACCCGCCGTGGTTGCTCAGTGGCTATGGTGTTAGGCTGCTGAGCACGAGGTCGCGGGATCGAATCCCGGCCACGGCGGCCGCATTTCGATGGGGGCGAAATGCGAAAAACACCCGTGTACTTAGATTTAGGTGCACGTTAAAGAACCCCAGGTGGTCGAAATTTCCGGAGTCCTCCACTACGGCGTGCCTCATAATCAGAAAGTGGTTTTGGCACGTAAAACCCCATAATTTAATTTAAATAAAAAACGGAATCACACGTCATATGGAAGTTGAAATACGTAGTTCCAACGGGGATCAATTTGGCACGTGGCAACCTTGAATCGCAAAAAACCGTAACTTAAGCTTGCAATTCTCATAACTACCAAAGGCACACAATTACGTCATACCAATAGCTAACCTCAATTCTGAAGCCCAACTATTCCTTAACGTCCAGCTCTTCCCTTTCCCTAACCTAGCAATAAATTTAATAGTGACACGTGTACTTCTTTATCGGGCGACCACTTCTCACCGCCTAACAAATGTTATCGCACAGCGCAGGACGCGCCTGCACGTAAAAGAAGTTTCTGGAATGTTATCGATGGTTCCGTCCACGGTCTTTCACCGCAACTTGTGTAATCTGATTGCATGTATGTGCGACGCGAATAGTGTAGAACTTTGTGGAAGACACGCGGGTGCCAGCGGTTACTCTGGAACATTCGACGACTGATCTATCAAAGCCGACGCGCTTGACCCGCTGATCAGATTTTCGACGATCGCCGAGTGTGTTCGCCGCTACCGTTGTTCTTTGAGTGTAACCTGTTTTTGAGGGCACAAGTTCGCCCAATAAGACGCTCGTTTCGTTAATCACAGTTTTCCTGCCTTCTTAAACGTCACTACCACGTGACAATAGTTTGTTCCACGCTTCCGCGCACATCTCCATCGTACTAGCCCTATTGTCATATCAAACAGAGACGTCAAATGACATGGCGCTCATTTTCTTTTCATTCGCTTACTTTGAAGCCAGCTGCCGCCGACAACGACCGCACGTGACGTCACCCTACTAAAATGTTAAAAATAACCCTCTGAGGGCAATAAACCCACCTTTTACGAAGATAGTCAGTCCTATCGAAACGTAGGACCACCTTTCAGGGGCACCTCATTCGTGTTTGTATTTTTAATACCACAGTGCGCTACTCAACCAGTCGGTCGCCTTCTTGATTAAAGATATCAGGTATTGTCGTAGTTCAACAAAGTCAAGTTTGTGAATCATGTTATCATATCCTACAAGGTCGAATGCTATAGTAAAATCCAAAACTAATGCTTCAAATTGACCAGCCTTCTCCAGAACAAGTGCGCAGAAATAAGAAATGGACCACTGTAGATAACGTCTGACCGCAGATAGCCCTTCACGAAAACCGTGTGGACATGGCGGAAAGACTTGCATATCAACAAGGAAACTTTGTCATAGTGGACGCTATGATGCGCTCCAGTATTTTACATTATGAAGGCAGAAGACGAACCGCAGGCTTTACAAACATGAGCGCCGCCTGTGGCGCAAACAGCATTGTGGGAACATTGAAGTTTTCTGCGCAGCTTGACACAGCCACCGCATGGGGGATTCAACGGCGAGCACTGTAGTTAAGCTCTCCATTGTCTATGCGCACGAAGAACTGCGTGCTGTGATTGGTCTGTGTGGGTGAGCTGACAGATCGCATTTCGACGCGCATGAAATGGCTTGCCCTCTTTGCGCGCGCTCACCCTACGCCTGGAAACGTGTAGGCTAAGCAGTGGACACTTTTCCTTGTGTGGGCGTGCATGCGTGCGTGTGTGTGTGTGTGTGTGTGCGCGTGTGTGTGTGTGTGCGTGTGCGTGTGCGTGTGTGTGTGTGTGTGTGTGTGTGCGTGTGCGTGCGTGTGTGTGCGTGTGTGTGTGTGTGGGTGTGGGTGTGTGTGTGTGTGTGTGTGTGTGTGTGTGTGTGTGTGTGTGTGTGCGTGCGTGCGTGCGTGTGCGTGTGCGTGTGTGTGTGTGTGTGATACAGTGGGTTCTCGCATGCTCTTAAACATAAAAAAACACACTGACAGGAAATTCATAGCTGTTGCTAGTATACACCAAGGCGTATATCGCCCAATCAAGCAATCTATCAGTAGTACACGAAAATTTGTCATAAGGTGTTCACATTCATAAATATTGATTCAAAATAAATATTCTGTAGATTTACCGGCATGAGGCAGATTCTAGGGCATAACCTACATGGCGGTGACCCCACGAGAAACTCTTTACTCATTCCATTGCTTTAAAGGTTATTCTCTCTGGCATGTCTCCGCACATACGCGCAGCTGGAATGGAACAAAGCGGCAGTGCACATAAAGCTTCGTATTTTGATGGCGTGCAATTGTCATCGCAACAGTGTGTAGTCGCTGTGCGTTTCTCAAAACTAGCTCACGATTCGCGTGCTTCGCCGCGTGTACCAGGCAGGCAAAGAAAAAAAAACACACACACAGGATTACGATATTCCTTAATGCAAACTTGGAACGCAGAACTGTACGTTTTTTTTTTTTCGCGATATATTGGCTGACGCGGACAATGTGTCTTGTGCGGCACGTTGCAAACGGAGCGACTGCCTCGCTAATCGGGAGATCACGAGAGAGCGCCTGGGCGGCGCGCCGGCGCCATTGAAAGCAGCCGCCGTAAACCGACCTTTTCTATACAGTATCGTTGAACGCGCTTGCCTCTTTTTTTTTCTTTTCTTTATTGCCGGTCATTGGCCCGGATAAAAAATACACATTCACAAATAACCAAAAGGCACACTCACAATATGTTTGAAACGACCGCAGAACTTGTGCGGCTGCGCTTGTGCTAAAATTCCCTTATCGCCAATAATAATTCCACACGTGGCAACCACTCTGGGATGCACTCCAGCAACTTTTGTTCCTCTACAAAGTTCCGTATGCTTTCTTTGAAATACTGGCGAGCCGCTCTTGCATCGAGATCGGTGTGCCTTTCCGCCATTCTACATTTCCAAATGCTATGCAGGGCAATAAGCATGATCACATCGAATGGGGTACCATCATCACTTTCTATTGGCAAGTAGCGAATCCCATACGCTTCTAGGGGGAAATCTTTCTTGATTGTGCGCTGGAGCACATCCCAGAGGAAAACGGCATCCCAGCAATGCAGAAAAACATGTTCAATTGTCTCCTCCTGCTTGCAAATTGTACAATGAGTGCCCCAAGGAACAAAGAAACCTCTTTCAGCCAGCCACGGTTTGACAGTCAGCGTTCCGGAGTGCAATTTAAAAAAGAACGTCTTAGCGCCTGAAGGTACCAGCATCACCTTAACGCGCTTCGGAACATTGTGCCCATGGCTAGCTCTGTAGAGAGACCGATATAAAGGCACGGGAAGAACATCACACAGGTCCTTGTACAGTTTTTTCCGGTTGACGTCACTCAAATATTGAAGTGAAAAACGCGCTGACAAAAACCTGCATGAAACCACAACTTCACGTAGAAAACCATAAACACCCCCTGGCAAACTGCCCGCTGAGACAACCATTTCGGGCAAGTGTTTGCCCAGGCGAAGTTGGCAGACAGTGTATAAAACGGTTTTTTTTTTTTTGCGTCCCTGAAGAAAAAAATGCGATTGACTACCTGTCTCAAAAACAAATGTGACAATCCAAGTCCTCCATTTCGAACTCGAAGAAACAAATTGGTGCGACTTGATCTCTCCCAAGACGATGCCCACACAAACACTGCGAACACCCGGTGAATTTTTGGGATGTTTACCCTTGAGCAATGCAAGACTTGGAGGATGCACCAAAGGTTGCTCACTAAAAATATGTTGCAGATTGTGGCTCTGGAAAACATAGACCAATTCCAGCCATTCCATTTGTGTACCCTGTCCCGAAGGTTATCCACTTCACTCCTCCAGTACGACTCACTGTCTTTGTAGCACTGAAGGGGAACACCCAAGTATTTCACCGGAGTCGTAACTAAACACATGTTGGCAAACGTGTCTGGGGCCCCACTCCAATCCCTGTGCCAGAATCCCAGGCACTTACCCCAGTTCACCGCGCTGCCGCTTACAGCACAAAAACTTTTAACGCATTTGACAGCCTGCGTTATACTGTCCGAATCAGTGCAAAACACAGCCATATCGTCTGCATAAGCCAACAGGCGGACTTCAACCTCGTGCAGTTTAAACCCGCGGACACAGTCATTCTCCATGACACTCAAACAAAAAGACTCAATATACAAGCAAAACAACAGCGGCGAGAGAGGGCAGCCCTGACGCACCGAACGCTTAACTTGGATTCGCGCTCCCACCACCTTGTTGACAATAAGCCGCGTCGAGCAGTCCCGGTACGCCATGGCAACCCCCTCTCTAATTATTCTACCCAAATTCACATAATCTAGAATGCACAAAAGAATGTCGTGAGGCACCCGGTCAAACGCTTTCTCGAGATCAATTTGGAGCATTGCCACTCGTGCACCCATGGCATCGCAACATTCGAGGATACTGCGTGCTACGTGTATATTTGAGAAGATAGTTCGGCCTTTAATGCCACACGTTTGATGCGGCCCCACAAGCTTCGCAATGACAGTCTGCAACCTCTTTGCTAAGATTTTCATCATTATCTTATAGTCTCCGTTAGTGAGAAAAATTGGGCGGTAAGAAGTTACTCTTCGCAATGCAACGGGATCTTCTGACTTGGGTATAAGAATAGTGTGGGAAGATGAGAAAAACGGGGGTAGTACTTTGAGCTGGAATGCTTCGTTATATACATCCGCTAAGGCTGGTGAGATCGCACCTTTGAAATATTTATAAAAGGCTGAGGTTAGGCCATCAGGGCCAGGGGACTTCCCCGGTTGCATACTTTCAATAGCACTTTTCACTTTCTCTTCCAAAATTCGTTCCTCCAATATTTCTTTCGTACTTTCATCTTGCCTTGGCATCAGCGACAAAAAGTCCTTTTTAAAACGATCAATGTCGACTGCGCAGTAAGTGAATAAACCACTGTAGTGCTCGAAAAAAGCACGCTCGATATCTTCTGCTGCGTCGCTAACATTTCCGCAATATTCGATTTCCGCTATCTGACTGCGGCGCGCATGCCACTTTTCTGAGCCTAACGCTCTTTTCGACGGTACTTCTCCCATTATCAGCCTTTCAGCCCTTGCCCGCACCAAAGCACCGCGGTATCTTTCGATATCGAACTGTTCTATTTTATGTTTGCCGCAAGCCGTCTGTGAAAAGGCCACGCGCGCTACTCTGGCGCCATCTCGGAGCCATCTTCACGGCAGACGGCACTACGCGTTTCTTCTCACGTTTTCGCCATACCCTCCTCCTCGACTTTCCTCCTTGTGCTTTCATTGTAGCACCCTCCTCCGTTTTGTTCCTCACGCTCTCTTCGCTTTTCATCCTCCGCTGCGCTCCGCGATTGCACTTTTATCCTTCGCTCTTCTCGTTCGCTCTGTTAAGCCGACTCCAAGGCACGCCGACGCTAAACCCAGGAACGGACGCTTAAGAGCCGCGCTCTAAAGCGGGTACCCGAATAGAAATGCGCTCGGCGCACCGACTGTGTGGACACGCCATGGCAGCGGTACCATAACAGCGTTTTCTGGCCACCTGGCGTCATGCTTATCTTTCTAACCGGTTATTCTATGCTTCGCTAAGATGGCCGCAGGCACAGCTTTCGGCGACGATAAGGAGGAAAAGCGTCGAGTTATTCTTGTTAGAAATTCAAGCATGCGTAGAGCCGGTAATAACATAGAGCGTAGGTACGGGCGAAGGGCTCCAGATTAGCGAGCTGCCGGGAAACCGATTAGGGAAGTGATAGCAAAAGCCAAGCAACACGTGTGGGACACAATGGAGGAAAGGCACCTAGTCGTGGTAATGGGTGGGGTGATCGACATACAGAAAGGACGGGGATGGGGATAGCGAAGCAAATAATCAAATGAGTAAATAATCAAAGCCACAAAATTAAAGCTGTCGAAGTGGGTGGAAAGAATGACGTACTAGGGTAACTACAGGATAGATTCAGACATGGCAGACGTTTAGAGGATAACATGTTTTTACTAGCTCAGTGGATAGATATTTCACTAGATGAGAACGTGCTTTTATGGATAGCTTTTATAGATATTGAAGGAGCCCATGAGAACATAGAGTGGGAATTGTTATGGCATATTAAGAACGAATGCATACATGAAGTTGTGGGGCTGTCTGGAGAGATGTTTCGAGACAAGGAAGTCTAAAATGTAATGAAGTGTTGCAAATTCACCAAGTACGGAAGCAAGGATACACTCTGTCTCCATTGTTGTTGACGCTTCTTTAAGGGCACAGGAAGACGTTTGAAAAACATTCCGTTGACGTTTCAGTTATCTTACATGTGTAATGGACAAATGATGTAATAGGAGGTCACTGGACTGATCTGTGGGGACGACATAGTGCTACTTGAGGACAAAGCAAGAGGCTAACAGACTGCTGCGAATATCTGCGACAACGCAGCGCCAGATCTTGGCCTTAAGTTTAGCACAGAGAAATCGGGAATTATGAGCGTTAATGAAAAGACGGGTGATAACGGGGTGTCAATTGAGCAGCAAGTAATACCTATTGTCAAGAAATATTAATACGTGGGTGTATACATAAAATAAGGAACGACTTACTGAAGCACCCCCAAAGACAATCTCGAAATAAAGAAAAAGCGGAAAGCAGCAATGATGAAACATAGAGTATTTTAGGCCCAATAAGTAGGGGGTGTTGCGTGGTATCTGGAAAGGAGTAATGGTGCCAACGCTAACGATCGCAAATGCAATTCTGTGCTTAAAATCGGATATCTTTTCGCGGTTGGATGTTAACCAAGCAACGGTAGGCCCGTCAGCTGTGAAGCCGTGAAACCTGTGAAACCACACGTGAAGCAGTGCAGGATGACATGGGTGGACCTCTTTTAAATACAGATGTACGCAGAACAATATTAGTTTTGAAGACTCATGGAGATTGATGAAAATAATTCGGCAGCGAAAGTGCACATGTATCTGTGCCTGAAAAGTGCGTACACAGAATGGAGGAAGTCAAGAAGTTTGGCAACCAAGTATAGAGTAATTGAAAGTATAAATAGAAAACCAGGTGTTAATGGGAAACAAGGTGAGAGAAACAGAGAAAGCAAATTGGATGCAAAGAATGGATTCAACAAGGATCACGGAGAATCACAAGAATGCGAAGAAAAGGATTAGAACGGACAATCTACATGATAACACGAATGTACTGCCTTGATAGTTGAGGCTCGATCTGGTTACCTAAGGAAAAAGACACACTGAATCGATGATTCGCAAGAATATGAGGCATTTGTATGCTGCACCAAAAATGCGCAGATCACTGAACACATCCCTATGGAAAGCGAGGGAATTCACCCAGTGGGGCCCGTAGGTAACGTACATCTACTAGAAGCGCTTGGATTTAATCTTGACGGAAGCATCAACCCGCCCGCAGTAGATATAAGCAAGATCCGTTTAGAATATTTGTGGAATAATGCAAGGAAGAGTTTGCTAAGACCGCATCCGCTACAGGCATAGGCAGCGGTACACGGTAGTTAGAGGTGTATGAGGAAGAAAAAAGTTATGAAGGGAACGCATTCAAAAATGCTACAATAAAAAACATGTAGAGCATACATGAATAAATTAAGCAGGCTTGGTGATTGTTTGTCACCGCCGCGTTTTAAAGTAAATAACTCACCCTTATCACCATCAGTTGTTCATTCGAGTATAGTTCAAAGCACAAACTGGGCCACCCTTTCTAGATATTGCAATAAACAGACAGTATATTGTAGTGCCCGTGGTCATCATATCTTTCCTTGAATGCGTAGAAGCTTGTTTTAAATTTAGACCAAATAACATAATTGTTGGTGTCTTTTGTAGCCAATCGAACCTCACTCATGGGTTCACAACATTATTTCATCGCATTTTTATCGAACTTAGCGATCGGTTTGCACATCCTAATGTAATCATATTTGGTGACTTTAATTTCATGACATAGCATAGTTCACACAATCAACATATAGCACACAGTCAGAGTCCCATGCGTTCCTCCAGTGCTGACTAGATTTCAGCGTAACCCAGTTAGTTTCAAGCCCGAGAGAGAGAGAGAGAGAGAAGAAACTTTATTAGTGAATGGCCGGCAGTTTCGTTGTGGTGGCCTCAGGTGGCGGCTCGAAGTCCTTCGACTCGGGCGGCATCTTTGGCTTGCCGGACGGCCCAGAGCCGCCTCCCAGCGGCGGCGACGCCGATGGAGAAGGTCCCCGGCGGCCCCCGCAGCTGGGGCGGCGTCGGGGAGGAGCGAGCTCGAGGCTTCCCGTACTGTGGTAACGGCCGCGATTACGGACGCGTCGCGAACGGATGTGGTCCCGTTACCGTGGTTGCCGGCACATTCCCAGAGCATGTGTCGCAGAGTTGCTCGTTGTCCGCAAGCTTTACAGGCATCTATTGTATATAAACCTGGGTAGAAGTGATGTAGGACCGCGGGGCTAGTGTAGCTGTGTGTCTGGAGCAAGCGTAAAGTTACGGCCTCATTCCTGTTTAACTTGTCGTGTGGTGGCGGGAATGTGCGTCTTTGGAGTCTGTAGTGTTGGGTGAGGCCTCTGAACGTGGTCAGGCGATCGCCCCACGCCCATTGTGATTCTTGTTGCCGCATTTCTGTTGTTGTGTCCCGATCAGGCAGATCCGATGCCCCGCTCTCGGGGGCGGGGGCGGCGGCCACATAATCTGCGGCGGCTTGGCGTGTGAGACCTCGAGCCGTGGAGTGGACCGCCTCGTTGCCCGCGAGTGGGACATCGGTGTGTGCCGGGGTCCAGAGGAGGAAGACTGTAGAATTTTGGGGTTGGGAGGATGATGACGAGTCACCGTCTGCGAGTCGCTGATCATTGCGGCTTCTTCTGCCGCCTCCTTGTGTCCCGTGGTCACTGTAGCACTCGCGAGGCACTTACCCGTGCGGTCTACAACCGCAATCGCGTGTGCGATTTTCTCTCCCTCATATCGCGCAGCGTCTACGTACACCGCCTCGCTGCTGTTGCCAAACTTCTTCTGAAGGTCTCTTGCTCGTTTGTTGCGTCTCGCGGCGTGGTGCGTCGGGTGCACGTTTTTGGGAAGCGGCGGGATGATCAGGCCGTCGCGG